>NC_092817.1:222420485-222726344 GCF_023375885.2 Dermacentor andersoni
TAAGTTTATTCTCAGTCATCGTGAGCAAATGACGTTTAAACGCAATATTATATCTTGGACTTTTTTTAATTTCTTGTTGCGCAGTGTGCCTCCAAAAAGGCAGTTGTTTATGCTTTGCGGGCCTTAGTTTTCTCTTTCTCTATCTGTTTCGCGAAGAGCAGCTTTTGCGCAGGTGCCTAATTTATTTCCTTGGGGTATATTGAAGTTTGTATCCTCGTTAAATATAATTTGTTTGTTTATCCATCTATAGTATAGTCATGTGTGCGCGCTCCCAGCGATGCGCTACATGACATACGTTTGGCATTGTCTGCTTTCCTGCACAGCAAGTGGAGTGAAATTTGACGTTTGTACATCTTCTTATTTTTTAAGCGACAGGAGTAAGCTGTTCTGCGTTCTGACGTTGCTCTGGGCCACATACGTGCGTGGCCTAGTCTTCGCCTCAGTGCACGTTGCAATGCGGCAGAGACGCAGAACCGGTACCATACATGAATTTGCGGATGTCGCCGGGATGGTTTCACAGCGTATTGTGGGCAAACTCTTTAGCAGTACATTTCATAGAATAGAGCGAAATGTGACGCTCGCGCAACCCCACCCCTTTTTATTTTACTTAAACGAGAGGAGGGATTTGCTCTGCGTTCTGACGCTGTCTGTGCTACTTGCGTGCGTGGTGTAGTCTTCGCCTCAGTGCAGGCCGCAATAGGTCCGAATGCAGGCCGTCGTAGGTCCATGACCACACTTGCAATTGCGGCTGTCAGCGGCTTGGTCTCCCGGCGTACTTTGGGAAAATTCTTTAGTAGTACCACAGTCCCTCAATAGAAGGACTCTGGTTATAGATTTCATAAAGTAGAGCGAAATTTGACGCACGCGGAATCCTTTTTTCTTTAAGAAGAGTGTGTTAGGAGGCTACTTGGTAAGACATCCTTTTGTGAACTTAAACTGCGCTTGAGAAAAGACACCAACGTAGAAGAAGACAGGACGAACGCAGACTAGCAACTGGTTTATTGAAATCACACATAATGCTGCCTCTTCGAACCAGGCGCATGCCCAAGCCAGATCATAACCGCGTGACGATGGAACACTCCCTCGCCAAGCCCCTATCTACAGTAAAAAATCAAGCTCTTCTTGAAAAGAAGGAGCTTTTCAAGAAGAAACTGAGAGAAGGGATTCACACTGTTCTGGGGCGTAGCTTGCACCATGTGCTCTCAGTTCGTCTTTGTCTTATCGTAACAGCATTGCTATGAATGTACAGTCTGATTCAATATTGAGGAAGGAGTGAGCATAGATCATGCTTCAGTTTCATATTTGTTTCTTATTAAAACAAAACTAATATGATAAATTTTTTGATGTTATGGCGCATTGCATTTGAAATTCAATTTTAACATAAATTTGAGCAATATCAAGGGTGACCTCATGACACAGTCTAGTTGAAGGTGAGGGAGTAAAATAAATGCTACATTAGCCCGTGCCCAAAGCCTTCAGAGTGATTATTTTTGTTTGCATCTCTCTCCCAATAGTACTTGTCACTATCTAATGCTATTTCGTGCTTTTATTACAGAATTTCATGAATGGAAAGCAGAAGATGAGGGTAGCCAAAACTGCTGGTTCATTTTGCCCAAGGACCCTAAAAAGCTAGCCAGTGGAGAAACAAGGATCCACTATTACTGTAATAGATCAGGCGAGGCAAGGAAAAAGGAAGGTCATAGTGACCGTCGGGAGAAAAGTCAGGGGAGCTGTAGGTCTGGTAAGATGTGTCTTTCATTTATTACCGTCACAATTACCGTCCGACACCTGAAGGCACCACCATAAAAGTCAGGTATCAAAGAAACCATTACGGTCATAAACCAGAAATTCAGCACTGGAGAATGAGTGACAAGGAAAAGGCCAGCGTAGCAGAGAACCTAGAAAGGGGTGTGCCCATGAAAACCATTCTAAAGCGAGTAAGAACATCTGTGGCATCCAAGCTGAGGCCCGTGCACTTGGCAGAGTGCTCAACCCTGCATAACATCAAACAGCAGTTTAACATTGCTGCTCCTGAACATTGTCACACTAATGACGCTATCAGTGTAGACATGTGGGTGATTGTGATGAAAGAAAAAGGTGAAACACTTGTCCGCCTGTACAAGGCACAAGGTGCAGTGGACCCAAGTGGTACATTTCCTTCAGCAGACTTTGCTCTTGTTCTGATGACAGAGTCTCAGAAGGAGCTACTAGAAAAATTGGGCCCTGCAGGTACTGTATGTCTTGACTCCATACATGGAACTACAGAGTACCAGATTGAGCTGACCACTCTTCTGCTGCTAGATAAAATAGGATCAGGTGTAGCTATAGCTTATTTCATCTGCAACCGGATGAACGAGCAAACTTTGACAACATTCTTCAAATATCTGGAGTCGGCCATGGCCAAAAAAGTGGCTGCTAAGACATTGATATCTGATGATGCGTCGCAATTCCACAAAGCATGGTCCATGGTCATGGGTGCCGCAAAACAGAAACTTCTCAGTGCCTGGCATGTGGATAACAATTGGCGTAAGAAGATACTCGAGTGTGTAGAGAAACAGCTAAGGCCACATGTTTACCATAGTGTGTGGCTACTCTTAGAGTTCCTCGCGGAAAAGGCATTTGAAGATTATTTTAAGCAATTCCTTTCTAGTGAGGAAGAAAAACTGAGGGACTTCCTGAAGTACTTCAATGACCACTATGCAGTTAGGCCGCAAGAGTGGGCCTATTGCTTTAGGACTAGAGCAGCTGTCAACACTAACATGCACCTTGAGAGCAAGCGCAGGACGTTAAAGCATACTATGCTGGAGAGAAAACAGAATAAGCATGGTGACAAACTTATTTCTGCCCTCATGGACTTGACAAATCATTTTTTAATGAAAAGGGCTATCCAGATGATGAAAGGGGCAAAGGGTAAGAAGCTGAGCAGAATTCAGAAGAACCAAAGGTCTGGCAGTGAAATGGCAGCTTGTGCCAAATTAAATGAAGATGGCTGTGCCAAATTAAATGAAGATGGCATATAGACTGTGCCATCTCAGTCTATTAAAGGGCTCTCATATACAGTGTCAAAAGTGGGAGATGGTGCTTGCTGTTCTTTGAGGTGTAAGGAATGTGCAGTGTGTGTGCATACTTACATGTGCACTTGCTATGACCATCTTATACACTTTACAGTGTGCAAGCACATTCACTCTGTGGTCATCGCTAATCCAACTAGCAGCAACAAGGCCCATGAGAGCTCACCCGAAGAAGCATGTGAGGCAAGTCGGGCATTGCACATTGTACAGAGTATAACAAAGCTGGAAGCAGCCAAAGCCGTGTAAAGCTCAGCACTCTTAAGAGCAAAAATGGACTCGGTCAGACAGGCAATATCAGATGGTGAAGTCTCTGAGGGTGTGGCTGAGAAGGCAAACAATTTGTTTGAGCCAGTTTTCATGCTTGTTGAAAGTGAAAGTGACCCAAAAAGAAAGATGCCAGACGATTCAAATGAACCAGCCAACAAAAAAGTTGTGCACCTGTTAAGATTTCACTCTACAAAAAACCCTAGATTGTCGCAGCCATCATCTAGCCTTTCAAGGCCCACTGAAGCTCAAAAGGAAGTCCTTAAATAACAGCTTAGGGACAGCAACACAGAAACAAGAGATAACCATGTCAGCAGGGCACGATTACTGGTAACAAGCCTCCAGTGCAGTTAGGAAGAGAGAAGTGGTGCAGTAGTGCTGTGCTGTCATGCCTTATTGAAGCAGGTTGAGGGCTCGCATGTTAACAAATCATGACATGTGGTCTCTGATGATTAGCCCGTCTGTTTTTGTCTGTGGTGTGCAGCCATATGTCACAGCTGGATGGTATGTGTGTTAGAGCACGAGAGATGCCTCCATGCTTGTTGTATGAGCTGCTGGTAAGTGTTCTGTGAAGATAGGTACAGACCCAGTGGTCATCTCTGGTACGTGGCAGCTGTTGGATGGTAGTGTGTTAGAGCACGCCTCCATGCTTGTCATATGAGCCGCTGGTAAGTATGTCTGTACATAGATGTAAGGAAGTGCATTGGTTGGTGTGTAGTGTTTCAGTGTGCAAAAGCCTCCAATGTGTTTTGCTACTTATAAATTTGTGTAAACACTCAGTAGCGCAGTAGTTATGATGTTGCACTGCTGAGCACGAGCTTGCGGGTTCAATCCCAGCAAAGGTGGCTGCATTTCAGTGGTGGTGAAATGAAAAAAAAAGTGTGTAGTTGAATTTAAGTGCACATCACAAAACCCAAGGTGGTCAAAAATATTACTGAGTCCCGCACTGTGGCATGCCTCATAATTCGATCTAGATTTTGTGTTCCATGTGATGTTCTTATTGCCCATTTGAATAAACTTTTATTTTTCAGATTACCAAAATAGAGGGCATATGCAGTGGTATTGTGTGCAGTCTGGATAAGTTGCTCTGGTCATGAGCACTCAATTAAAACTTCTGCATATTTGGCTGCAGCAGACAGTGTCATAATGATTGTAAAGAGTATGCAGAAAGCTTTAGGCCACTCTACATATCAGATCAGTTTTATATTGCATCCCTTATGGTGCATCTCTTACTTGAGTAGGCATAATAACAATTGGCAATGCTTCCTTACACATTTAATATTTTTCTTTTTTTCTTTTGGAAGAGTAGCCTTCGAAGAATAATCTACAACCGTGCTCCTACCTTCTCTTTCACTGTCTCCCCATTTCTTTTCTACACTTCAACTTCATTCTACGCACTTTCTTATTCTCCTCTTCATGCTACATTGAGGGTGTGGGAAAGTGAGCTAAGCGTGCATAAAGATTGCTGTGCCGAACTTAATTGCGGCACTGACGAAAACAAATCTTTGTTAAAAGGTTCACTCCAGCTACATTCTCCCTCCAAACACTGTTTATCACTTCAAGCCTTCATATTCCCGTGAGCTTTTGTCTTGTTTAATAGTTGTAACAGTCATACTATTTATTACTATCAATAGCCAGCATACATTTAGCACTGCAAAGGGCTGTTTAGAAGATGTGCGAGTTTCTACTTCCCTTATGATAAATACTCCAGACATTCAGTCTCTATTTTATGAAAATCTTTCAAACATTGCCGGTGATGACCACCATATAGGTTAATGTCGGCATGGGACTGAGGCTTTCCCGCAAAAAGAACAGTTATGTTGTGCTCATATCATGTGACTGGCAGTTTCTGCTGTAATTTTTGCACTTGTCAACTGCACTGTGAAGAGTTCATTTCTGTGAATATGTGCTGGCCTGATTCTTCTTGTTCACGCATTTCAGATCTTGTGCTATGAGATGAGGAGGTGTAAAATAAAAACACCATGTAGATTTCACAATGCCTTTAAGAAACCACGCAAAGCTTGGAGATGAAGCATTACATGCACCTTGAACCAAGTGTCTGGACAAAGCGAGTGAAAGTTGTTTTGTCATGAGCGAGGGTATCGGTGTTACTTGTAACTACCTTTAAATAAAGGTTTGTTTCAAAACAGTGGCTCAACTCTGTGTTCCCCCGGTAAAATACAAAACCATTGGGATTTCCAATTCGCTTTTTAAACATAATTAACCAATATGAATAAAAAAAACTTGATGAATCAAGATATAAGCTTGCCATACCATGGAAACACTTGAAACTCCTTTTGAGAAGCTTACTCATACACGAACACACTATAGCAATTATTTTCAATCGTATACCCACAATTTGCCGCGTCACCATGTCAATGTGTAGTCTTTTCTTCTTCAGCGGATATTTGTACAAGACCCCGTTCACCGTCTATCAGGTAAGATGTGTACGTATGCTACACGCAATCGTAGTGCTTCACTAAGCCACAGTGCACTACAAAGTTAAGCATGAGCGGTACACAAAATTCACAAGTTCTTAGTATTGCCAAGAACAACCATTGCTTGGCGAAGTTCTCACAGGCGTTGTAGATGTTGTTGGGCGCGGCAGTGCTGAACGTAGCGTTAGCGGCTTAAATCGTGTTTTTTACTAGTAACAACGTGTCACTATTTCATATTATTGGCGGCGTCTCCAGGACACCAAATCGGTAACGGGGACACCAGAGCTAGAACGCGGACTGGTCCATGGGTTGGGGCTCGCCGAGGCCTGCGCGTGCTAGTAGTATATCTTGATGTCTGTAGGCTGTGTGTAAGTCGTACTTTCCGAATTTTCTGACGCATTTTAAAATCAGCTGTCCGCTTTCGCGGACAAGGCTGGAGTCAGGGTGGTCCGTGAGTTGGGGCAACATAACCTGCTTCCAGTTTGGGACCGCCCTGCTTCCAGTTTTGATCCCTCCGCTGCCCCTTGGGTACCCTGCCGCCTCCTTGATTATAATCTAATGCTCTCCTGAGGCCTCTGTTTGCCGGTTACATGTGCCCTCCTGAAGCACTACTTGTAAATGAATCCGATCTATCGTCGCAACGAAAAAAGCGCCCCGCGACTTCTACAACACCAGTCAGAACCTTGCCCATTGGTTTACATATGTGTGGCCGCAAATATCTGAAACTTAATGCCAGTTCAACAGGTTTGTTGGCAAGGGTGTCAGGTCGTTGCTTTGTGTTGAATCGGCCTTTTCTCAATTCTTAAGAATTTAATTGGAATGCACCTGACCAGTGCTGCTTTGTGGTGCTTGCCACCAGTCCCTTGGACAGGGAAGACATATGAGAATCCCTGTGCATACACTTTATACGCAGTGGTGTGACCGCTTCCTTTGGGAAACTACCACGTTAGCGATATTGTGAGCGCACTGTGACTTTCCTTCCATCTTCCTCATCCATACGTAGTGTGTGTCGCTTCTTCCTCGCCAGAGCTCTAGCTCGGCAAGAATAAAGCGGTTCCTTAGAAGTGGTGGAGGTGCTGGGTTTCTGCATACCAAGGACGTATAAGGTAACAGTGTTTGTGCCTTTAATATGTCTCATTCGATCATTTTGAGACGTGGTGGTGTTCATGCGTTAGCACAGTGCAAGGACATTCACAATGTAAGAGGTACATGATTCTCGAATTGTATACTCTCTCTGGGCTTTTCTCGCGACCTCAGCACAAGTAGTGGGAGCATCAAAAAACTGACAAAGCTGGTGCATGAATGTTGCCCAGTGTTGGTGTTCCTTGGTGTTGAAATTATCCTTCCTTTCTCTAAATCCAAGGGCGAGATCTTGCATTCTGAATGTTTGCTTGTGCTCTCATTATTCGCCTTCACCGTGCTTTCGTCAGCGGTCGTCTGCTTGGTGAAGCGGGAGCGCCTATTGAACACTTCCTACTCACTGATGTAGAAGGTGAAGCAAACAGTCAGAAAGCTAGAAGCTTGCGCAATCTCATACCAGGTTTTTAATCCAGTTTGACATTGAAGCATCCTGGTAGTATTAAAGTACTTTAGAAAGAGGTTCCAGAAGCATTGCCAAGTTTGCCACTTGGTGAAATTTGTAGTTTGAAAACAATTTAGGCTCTTAGCAAGATTAGTAGTGAACAGAGGTTTTCACATGGCGATTGGTGTTGTCCAAATGCATGAAGAGGTCACAGTACGAGTACTTAAGCTGATAGTGTCGGGTAACCATAAGCACCAGCAGGGGCCCCGTAATAGTGTCCCCTTTAACTTCAGATATGCTTCACTGCATGATGGTAAATATGCTTCGCCGCATAACACGACTCTGCCGCAGTGAAGGTGACTTAAACCGACAACAGCCGAGAAGGTGCAAACAGCACTGCGCTGCCTGGTTCTTGCTGTTGGCCTTTTCTTCTTTTCACAGTGTCCTTACTGTAAGTGCACTCCAGAGTTACAATGCAGGAATATGCATGTGTTCATATGCATGCGTGGTTACACAGAATCGGCCGGGAGAACTTCAAGCCTACAAACAACACCCGCGTGTGCGAGGTATAAGTACACCTTGCTTGTGCTTTTCGGCACTGTTTTAGAAGATATTTAAGCGAAGTGCACGCGGTGTTAGCGATGCTACGAAAACAGGAGTTCGTTGCAGGGATCGTTCGCGTCTTGCACTCTTGACGCGGGTACACGTGTACGCTTTTGTTGCTCGTGGCACGCGAAGGCACACTTGTCGCGCGAATATTCCGCGTCCACACGTGCACCAGGTACTCGCATGATTTCTCCACGCACGTGAGCGCGCTCTCGCCTCGAGTCACTCCACCCATATGGCACTTGTTTTTCGCAGATCGTGACGATCGCAGTCAATAAAAACATGGTCAATACTGGTGATACTTCCTTTTGTCCACTTATCCTTTGCTCATTTATACATACGCATTTCGAGCTTGAAACCAATGGCCAGGTGATATTCACAACACATGCTTCAAATTTTGATCTTGTAAGCCGAGCACATGCAATGAACTGAAGTCAGCATACATATTATGTTTTATGTCGAAATGCTACGGTGCATACCCAAATAATGTTGTGCTTGATGCAAAACAAGAAATACAAAACAACAGAACACCCAGTAGCTTTAGTTTCACTCTGTCACTATGCATGTTACATAAGCCGCTCTAGAAGCACAAGAATTTTATACATCGCCTATGTAACTCAGAAAAAAAAAGGTGCTGCGTCACCAGCGGGCGTTCGTGCTTCTTTTTTTTTACACAGGCAGCAAATCTTGGCAGTCTAAGAAAACAGACATAAATAAGTTGAGAAGAGTAGCCGCTCATCAACGCACTAGACAGCCGCGTTCATAAATCGCAATGTAGCAAACTCTCGCTCATTATCAGTGTCCAGAAGTACATATACGTTGCTGTAATCACGCAAATGGCTCATATTGGCTTTCCACAAGATTTAGTGCGCAAAATGGTCATCGAAGTTGGTTTTTACGCCAGCTGTGCACAGATCGTCTTACGATCACGGCCAAACACCGGTGCGCACATGGCAGTCGCAGTGTGTCGTGCGTATACGGCGGACAAAGTCGCCCTGCAGAATCGAGAACGCGCGGTATCCGTTTACAAACTAAATTAGATGTATCCGATTTAGCTTGTGAAATTATACAATGAACGTACGTGCCTGTGACACTGTCAGATGTTAGTTTCGTCCTGCTTGGAAACATTCAATAGGAGCCGACGGCGGTCCACGATGTTCATGCCCAAAAGCACAAGCTTGCCTCATTCCGGCTCGAAGTGACGAAATGTTTCCTTCGTAGCTCGCTCCGCGGAAGGGAAAAAAAAACGCGTGCCTAAGCTCCCGATAGCAGCGCTAAGCTGCTGCCCACAATCGTAGCACAGTTCCAGCAGTAAACACGATCGGCGTGCAAAACAACCACCGGCTGCATTACCGTATTTTCCGGTGTATAAGACGCGGTTTTTTTCCAAAAATCTTGCTGGTGCGTCCTATACAAGGGTGCGTCTTATATGCGAATTTTTCGTTTTTTTTTGCGGGTTCAGAAATTACTCAGGTTCATGCTCAAGCTTTTTTCACCGAAAAAATATCACTACCAATGATGCGGTAGTAGCACGGTTAATACTTCAATACGGGGACCGCCGTGCGCAACTTTTTTTAGGTGAACTTTATCATGAAACGGCGGGGATGACGACTTCCAGAATCGCAAACACGCGGTCGTTTCGGAGGCGCAAGCAAAAGTAATGTGAAATTCCCAAAGATGGCGACAGTCGCGCTTCTCGACATTGTCAAGACAAGCCAAGCCGGCGTTCTTTTTTAGTCATTCTTTGCAACTTCGCAACCGTGTACGTATTACGTCTGTGTTGGTGACTTCGGCGTGTGTTTTCCACTACCTACACCTGTCGTGCTCAGTCTTACTACAGTATGCCACCGAAGTTGCGCAAGAGCTACACCGCAAAGTTCAAATTATCTGCGGTCGAGTATGCTACCGAAAACGGAAATCGGGCTGCGGGCCGCCATTTCGACGTCACCGAGAAGATGATTCGCACGTGGCGACAGTCGTCCGCCAAACTGCAGGCGATGAAGAGCGGAAAGAAGGCTGACCGCGGGAAGAAGGCGCGGTGGCCTGAACTTGAAGACCGGCTCCTCAAGTGGGCTCTTGAACAACGGGCTCAAGGTAGGGCTCTGTCAACCGTGCAGTTGCGCTTGAAAGCACGCACTTTGGCGAGTGAAATCGGTGCCGCTGATTTTGTTGGTGGGCCGTCATGGTGCTATAGATTTATGCAGCGCAAAGCCTTGTCAATAAGAGCGCGAACGACAATGTCTCAACAACTACCAGACGATTTCGGAGAGAAAGTGGAGAAGTTCCATGAATTTGTGAAGAAGGAAGTCGAAAAGAATAACATCATCGACAGCCACATCGTAAACATGGACGAAGTGCCTCTAACATTTGACATCCCTATGTCAAAAAGTGTCGCTCAGAAAGGTGATAAGACTGTCACAGTACGAACAACTGGGCACGAAAAGTCTCACTTCACTGTCGTACTTGCGTGCTGTGCTGACGGAACAAAGCTGCCGCCGATGATAATTTTTAAAAGGAAAACGATGCCAAAAGAAAGCTTTCCGCCTGGTGTTATTGTCACAACTAACCAGAAGGGCTGGATGGATGAGCAAATGATGGGAGTTTGGCTCGAAAAGTGCTTTTCGAAGCGCCCGGATGGATTTTTTCACTCCCGGAAAGGCCTTCTGGTTATGGATAGCATGCGGGCGCACATTACTGACTTGACACTGAGGCAAATCAAGGCGAAGAACTGTACCCCTACAATAATACCCGGTGGTTTGACGAAGGTTCTACAGCCTTTGGATATTTCCGTCAACCGCAGCTTTAAAGCTATTTTGCGACGTATTTGGGAGGCGTGGATGACGGAAGGCGAGCACAGCTACACCGCAACTGGACGCATGAGGCGCGCTTCTTACAGCGAAGTTGCGAAGTGGGTCCATGAGGCCTGGAGTGCTGTTAGAGTGGCAACCATAACTGCAGGGTTCCGGAAGGCTGGCCTGCTAGCTTCATCGCCAACCGAGCACGACGACAATCAGACCAGCGGTTCTGAGTATGAAGAGAATGCTTCAGCCGCGTTGCCTCCAGAAATGGGCGAGCTTTTTGAGAGCGCATCCGAAGATGAAGACTTCGATGGTTTTTTTCTTTCTTTTTTGCTAAAACGTGGGCGGGTATGGCGTGAGTGTTGCCTTTTGCGATCACTTAGCGTTGCTTAAGAACTTCTCACAGGCCGCCGCGGTGGCTCAGTGGTTGAGTGGTGATGGTCGATCAAGCGTGTTTAATTAACCCTGACTAGCCTAAGTGGGTAAATTGGGGTGCGTCTTATACACGGGTGCGTCTTATATACCAACTTTTTCAATGAGAGCCTTCATATATGGCGAGTGCGTCTTATACAAGGGTGCGTCTTATACACCGGAAAATACGGTACTTCGCACAACATAACATTTTATTTTCGTTCTTAGCAACCATCATCTCTGGGCACAAAGTATTTGTGCTTCAGTAAACACTCAACCCGACGTGTCACCGAATATCAAGCTCTTCCGACACGGCGGCCTTCCCGCGACGCAGTCGGCTTGGAAGGTATATGGCGGTGGCCGCTCAGTGTTGCCAGTCAAATCCCGACCTTTGCGGTACTCTGAAATTTTTTGCAGTGCCTCTAGCGAGCAGCAGCTCCACGTTCCCCCTGGTGGCATCGGTGCGCAAGGGGGTCACGCGCGCCCGAAGGAAAGCGCCGCCGGTATTCACACCTCCCCTTCTAGCCACCCTACTATTGTGTTCTAGAAGGGGAGGTTCTAGTTCACTATAACCCTACCCTGGTGTGCCCTAGGGTGCTATTCTCAGAAGAGTATCCCCGCAGGCTGGCTGTACCCGGTTTGGAGGCAAACCGGATGTGACGTGAGCCAGTGGCGTACTCCCTGCCTCCAGATAGGTACTTGTACGCCTAGGGAAAGACGCTGCTAGGTGCTGCTGCTAAATCCCTGTGGTTTCTGCCGGCCACATGCGGCCACTGCCGGCTCACGTAGGTTCGTACGCGTGGTACGCCTCGCTGGATCGTGTTCAGTCATGCCGTCTTTGCGCGGCGTCATTGTCGGTAAGTCAGGTTAAATTCTTAAATAGGTCGCGCCTGCGCCTAATTAAGTCTATGAAAGCCTGCACATTCAGTTTTGCTGGCTACAATGCAGTGCGGCTGGCGTAAGCTGTCTCCACGATGCGCTTCGAGCGTGTCGATTTCGCCCTTCTTTATGTTGGCGGAAACGACCTTGAAAGCAACATGGATCCACAAGAAATATGTGTGAAAAGGTTTATTGGTGGCGCCTAATGCGAAGGCACAGCGACCGGGAACGGCGAGGCAGCCCGAAGCACTGTCCAAACGGACGCCAGCAATCAACAGCGCGAGCGGAGACGAGCCGCGTGTTGGCGATGCGGCTGTGCCGCGAGGCGCGTCTTCTTCTTCACAATCTCCCCCCGGACAAAAAGAGCCATCCTGGCGCCTTAAGAATCGGGAGGTAGAGGGTCGTGGTAGGGCTTGAGACGCGAGACGTGGACAATGTCACGTCCACGCCGGCGCAAGTCTTCAGGTGGTGACAGGGGCTCAATGAGAAAATTTACCGGGGACGTTTGTTCCAAGACTCGGTAAGGCCCTTCGAATTTTGGGACGAGTTTCGAGGAAAGCCCCGGCGTTTGGAAAGGGACCGACAACCACACAAGAACGCCTGGAGCGTAGGTGGTGTTTGGACGCGTGTCGATGCGGTTTTCTTTCTGGCGCTGCTGTTGCTCTGCCGTAAAGGAGCGCGCTAGCCGGCGGCATTCTGCAGCTTGTCGGGCGACGTCGGACACAGGTAGACACTCGGAGGCGTCAGGACGGTATGGAAGGAGCGTGTCGATGGTATGCGTGGGCTCGCGGCCATACAGGAGGAAGAAAGGTGAAAATCCCGTAGTGGCCTGGATCGCGGTGTTGTACGCGAACGTGATGAATGGAAGGATGCGGTCCCAGTTACCATGATCAGATGCCACGTACATAGAGAGCATATCACCAAGTGTGTGGTTAAATCGCTCTGTGAGCCCGTTAGTCTGTGGATGGTATGCCGTGCTTGTCCGATGAATAATGTGGCATTCCGAAAGCAAACTTTCGACGACTTCGGAGAGGAAGGCGCGACCTCGATCGCTGAGGAGTTCTCGAGGTGCGCCGTGTCGAAGCACGAAGCGATGTAGGACGAAAGAGGCTACATCCCGCGCTGTAGCACTTGGTAAAGCAGCAGTTTCGGCGTAGCGTGTCAAATGGTCAACAGCAACTACGATCCACCGATTGCCGTCTGGCGTCATAGGAAGCGGGCCGTATAGGTCGATGCCGACGCGATCGAAGGGTGCGGCAGGGCACGGGAGCGGCTGCAAGGCACCAGACGGGCGTAAAGGCGGCGATTTGCGGCGTTGACAGTCAAGACAGCACCGAACAAACTTGTGTACAAAATTGTACATGCCGCGCCAGTAGTAGCGGTGGCGAATTCGTTCGTACGTCTTGAAGACCCCGGCGTGGCCACACTGCGGATCGTTGTGGAAAGCGGCACATATTTGAGACCTTAAGCTGCGGGGAACCACCAGAAGCCACCGACGACCTTCAGGAGTGTGATTGCGTCGGTGCAGCAGCTGGTCACGAATGGCAAAATGAACTGCTTGGCGTCGGAGGGTGCGGGATACAGGGATGGTCGATGATCCAGAAAGATAGTCGCAAAGAGAAGTGATCCACGGGTCACGACGTTGTGCGGTGACAAAGGAGTCCATGTCGAGAGATGACACGGAATGTGCGGAACTTGTTCCGCAGGCCGAGTCTGGAGGTAAAGGCACGGGGCCCCTGCGACAACATCAAGGTAAGTCTACTGAAATCACAAAATTTGAAACAATACGTGCTAATAGTTGTGTTTTCTTTTAAATTTTAGGCCTTGATTGTTCAACGGGAAGGCCCCCGTCGTGCTGGTTTTCAAGGTGCTCCCTCGCTGCCTAGAAGATGCTGATGCGGAACAGAAAATGCAAAAACGTCGCTTGCTCAACCGCAAATTGACGGCTACGCTGAAGCGCATGCCGTGTCTGCGGAATTTGAACCCCTAGGTATGGACCCCCTTTTTCCGGCGGCATGCCGTTACATACTGTCAGGAACACGTTTGGTTTATTTCCGACTCGGTAAAAAATGTTTCACTTTTTCTCGCTGCTCGCTGCGGAAGAAATGCGGATCGTTTGTCGTAGTTGTCTCCATTACAGGGTGGCATTACTGCGGTGAACAAAGCAAGTGTTGCCGTACATACTGTGCGCAATCCTTCCTTTGTTGGGCGGTCGGAAAATATTGGTCCCACTTTTTATGGCAACTTCGCTACTCTGTAGCGGTAAGTGTAATTTCTACCATTGAACATTCCTGTGTAGATATGTTTCTGAATCACGTTAAGCACATTTTTTCGTCCATTTCTTTGTCAAACAACGCGATAGAGCGATTGCGCAGATTGTTTACTTCCCTTTCTACAATGTTTAGTTTATTCTATCGCCTTCCTTCAAACCACCACAGCGGCAAATCGTCTCTTTTTATCGAAATTCCGCGTTTTCATAATAGCTGAATTTTGGTGCGGTTAGGTGTCTAAATTTCTCGTGCCCACAGCTACCAAAACAGGTGATCAAATTATTAGCATCGCGAACAAATCGCATTCCTACATATGCGAGCTGCTACATATGAGCCCTCAAGAATTTTCAAGAAGCATCTTTTTTCTAAGAATGCTTGCGATATTGGAAAGCCCTGATTGAGGATTCTCATACAAAGCATGCTCAGTAAGTATAACTAAAACATGCACAAACAATGTATAATGTACTGGGTACTCTGGCTGCTTCTAATCACATTACAGGTGACCACGAGTAGGTAGAAACGGGCCTTGAGGCTGTATAGTGGTATGTAATATTCCCACTTCTCGCTATTACAGAATCATAGTCAGCTTTGAGATTTTACGTTATGTGAAAAATACTTCATAAAAAAAAGCACTTGTAATGTCTCGGACACAAAGCGGCCTGTTCTCTGCTTGCGTCTATGAAAGGGTTAAGATGCACACACTATTCAAAGGTCGCATTGAGAACTGAGTTGCAGGCGCTACTATGCTCCGTAAGCAGCAGGATACTAAAAGGAGAAATGAGCGGCATTGTACTGCCTTCATTTCTTCAAACCCTTCAACAAAGCTTGAACAAGAAATGCATGCGAGGGTGACACTACAGACAACTGCGGCAACACTGACGCATGCACGAGAATATAAAATGAGGTACAGCTGTGCGGTGCACGCTGCCGTGAAGTTCGAATTACAGTTTCCCCCTTGCGAAACTACCGGAAAGGATATATTGCATCCATCGGTGTTAATATATTTTCTAGCATATTTTCTTGTTTTCGGCCAACATACACATCCTCGTTAAATCAAATAGATCACTGAGGATGGCTGCCACAAGCATATTACAAGAACTGTGAATTGGAAGCTGTTAGCTACCTGTGGCACGAAGTCATGCAAGGGTACATGTAGTCTTTGTGTGCACATAGACTTCATGTTTTACTAATTTGACTGGCTCCTATTGCACTCCGGCTGAATAGCAATAACACACAGGCCACTTTACGTTCGAGCTACTCGAAAGCCTGCGAAAGCTGTAGGTACATCATAAAACTTCATAAGTCCATGGCATTAGTGAAAAAAATCTAAACCTTTTCTGGTACAGCCGTGCATTGTCAGAAGTGTCTCAATGCATTGCAGTGACTGAACAGGCACATATTGGCTGTACCACTTGGATTTCAGCGTGCATGCGTTGGCTGGACGAAAAATTCTACCATATTTTACCTCGAAACTGTTGCTCACGAGTGGAAAGCGCTGTTTCTGTTGTAAATAGATGTGGCTTGCACACAAGGTATGTGCATGCTAAGTGTCTCGGTAAAGAAAAGTAAAGGTATGCTGCATGAACAGAAGGTGCTGCAGCCACATAACCTGACCTTTGATCTTCATTTTGCTCACAGATTGAAGGGATGGAACTAAGTGCGTGTCTGTTAAATGCTTGATTTATGCCAGTTAAATTTGCCAACACGGGGATTCAATACACTGGTGTCCATCTGCTGTTGGGCTGGACTCTCAATTTAGTGAAAATACTAACTACTGCGTTCATTGGTGCTGACAGATATCAAGTCAGTTGTAGCTCGGCATTACTGTATTCCGTCACCAAAATGCTAGAGAACCACTTGAAATCCTTCGATGTCAGCATCCTCATAATCAGTGGGCACCCCATAAAAAAAATAGGTCTATTTTGGATGGTATCCTTGCAAGTGTGAGAAGGCTAGGCCACAGAAACTCGCGTTTCCGATTTGTGCACTATTCAGCCACGTTCAAATGTGGGGACCCTAGACATCTAAAAGACGAGGAGCAAGCAAATTGAATGCAGCTAGTACCAAGCAAAAAATGTGGAAGCGCAAGCGGTTGATTTTTGACTCTAAAGGCACGTTCACACCGAAGACGGAGCGGCTAAACCGGGCAAAGCTCTTTGCCAGGCGGATAAAAGCAGGCGTTAAACGAGGCGGCAAGCCCGATCGCTCGCGGACCACTCTTTTTCCCACCCGCCAGAGCTGTCCGCTTTGCCGCAGCCAATCAGAACACCAGACGACGGTGGAATGGTGACGACGGTGGCGTGTGCGCGATAAGGATGGACGATCGGTGCCACGAGACAGCGACAAGTGCGCCACAAAAACGTTTGATGCTCCGCCTCGGCGGTGCGGGCAGCCAGGCAAGCCGTCCAGTATACAGGGTGTTTCAGCTAACTTGTGCTGAGGCTTTAAAAGAGAAAGACGGAAAGAAACTAGGCCTGCAGTACTCAAAGGCAATCAATTCAGTAAACTGCCCTTTTGAGCAACTTTAATACTTACGGCTCATTCAAAAACATCTTCTTTATTTTTATGAAGATAGCTGCTGTGGTTATTTTTTCAGGACAAAAGAAAGTGCACAAAATCGAAAAAAGTACCATGCAACTATTTACTTTTGAGCAGTGACGAACAAATGAACAATGCGGCATGCAGACAGGATGTAAAAAATATACAGATCCGACACACTGTGAAAATTATGTAAGCAGCTTTCTTTGCTGCTTCTGTTCATTGATGGCATTTGGCAGTGATATGTTAAATGTTACCTTGCATGCACCACTTGTGTTTGTAGTACAGAGCTCACAGGCAGACGTGCGCTCCGATGCTCAAGGTGGTGTTGTGCACCATCCATATCCTGTGAGAGTAGTGGCACTGTCATTCCCTCGCACGGCGCATTGCATAGCGGGTGACGTAGAGAAATCCGTTTATTGAATCCTTAGGAGAAATAGTTGCTGCCACGTCCTGTGCCCGACAGAGCAGCGCCTGTTGGCCACCCAGGCTTCTGTCACGCAGCATGGCCTCCCAATGTTGCAGTGTAGGGACATTGAAGTTTTGACGCCGTGGTGCTGTATTGCAGCTTTGCATCTGTACATCCTGTGTCACTTGTTGGCATGGACACACTTGCCGTGTTTATTTTTTCAGAAATAGCATAAACATGCCATACCACACCTTGAACTATCATTATAATATTTTTAGTTTGCCACCACAACTGTCACCGTGCTTTTCTTTTAAAGAGACTCTATACGAAGGATGCTTTCTGATGGCATCTTTACCTTCTCGTGTGATAATTCAGCGAGCTCAAAGTGCTGCAGCTTCTGCAATGCTTTTGTCTATTCCTTCCAGGCATACTACTCTCAATGTATCATTAGCGCTGAAATAGAATACCGCCCGTTGCTCAAAGCAGCTTCAATATAGATTCCAATCGGAAGAATAGGCAGACTTGTGGCAGTCTACGACTTTCTATAGCCATAAAAGGCAAGCTAGCATAGTGGGGCATCTCAGTGCTTGTAAAAGCATTCAACTGCATGTATCTCCAAATAACTAAGCTCAAGCAGACACTGTCAAAATTCGTGCTTGTCACGGTGAGTTGGTGCGGGAACTTGAAGGTGTCGCTTTTCCTTCATTTTTGTGTCACTTATGGTTTTGCTAAGGCTCTTGCCACAGCAAAGTTGCTCTTGTGGTATTTTAGAAGGGTAATTTACTAATCACCTAGGTGATGTCATTTCCTTCATTTGGTTGCACTGTGTGCATCAGTGCAATAAATGGGTCAAACGGCTTAATACGAAATGTTGCCAGGCCATTTTGCCACGACACTTGTGGATAACATTTTGGTGTGGCTTGGGCGAGACTGAAAGAGAGAAGTTGACACATACAAGCACAAAGGCCAGGCACTTTTCCCTTGCGGCCTGCACAACCACTAGAATAGCAGCTAGTCTTATCAATTCATACTGAGTATCACAAAGTGTAACATTGCAAGAACTGTAGCTTGGTTGATGAGACAAGGCACTTACAGCTGTAGCTGAAACATGTGGTGTGATCAACATGTACAAGGTTACAATACTCTACACCCTTTTTGTATTTAAGTTTTCAACTTTGCCCACAATCTGATTACAGCTTTCCAGAGTTCCTTGGAAAATCCTCCCATGCACCTGCCATGTACATTGCCCCTCCTCCTCGATGTGGCGTGCAAGATGGCAGCAGCAGCTGTGGGAACAGTTGAAGAGGCGAAGAAAGGTCCACTTTGTAATAGGTTGTATGTAAATAAAACTGATCGAACTCAACCGATTCGGCTTCCACTTTTGTCAAGACAATTGTCAGCAAAGCAATGGAGCAATTTCAGTAGGGCGATACTAATAAATAGTGCATAGAAATTCTTGGAAGCTCCGTCAGCTTTCTTGCTGTTAACAGGCTGTGTTGGTGAGGTGGTTTAGGCAGGGAATGCCAATTCATGAGGGATGGTCATGGCCACCATGTTCAATGTATGTGCAGCATTAATCAGTTCTCTAGACCGAGTGCACTAATGTCACGGTAGGCCAGCACTTTGTCACATGGTACATTTTCAAACCTCGCATGCTTTCTTTGGGGCTCAGAAAATTAATGAAGCATGAAACTAAAATCGACATGTTGCAGTTTTCAATTAACCATCACTGCATTTGTCCATTCTTGAAACAAATTTTATTGTACCAAATGCACACAGAATGAATTTGTGGAATATCCAAAGTACATTTTGCTTGTTTTGGTCAAGCAGCTGGCAGAACAAAACCACAAAGTTCCAAAGCAGAAAGGTAACACTTCTTAACACACAGGTAACACACAACTGGCGAAACAGTGTTGCTAACACACGAGTGCAAAACTTGCCGCCGATTAAAAAAAGAAGGGAGCTGCTACACACCACTTGGTTCCTTGACCATTTATTTTTTCTTTTGTGGCTGATTTTGAAAAATCCTTGCTATAGCAAATGCAAGGACATCAGAAAATCAACGCACAACAGATATTGGTGCTATGGTGTAAATAATGAAGATATAATTTTGCATGCACATTATTTAGTCTGAAATAGAGGGATACAGCGCAAACGTTACTCTTCAATCCCAATAAAAAATATGGAACTCGTGGGCTACTAGAAGGCTACGGATAAATCTTGAGGGCCTCGGATTCTGTAATGTGCAGCTATACTTAAGTACACAAGCATTCTTGGATTCTGCCTCTACCTGGGTGCAGCTTTGTGACCTGGAATGAAAAGCCACAGACATCGAGCTGCTGCAGTGGCAACATCACAGTAAAAGGTAATAGTGAAAAATTAAAACAATAATATCGCCATGCAACTTGCACATCAGATAGGTCACCTGAAGCTTCTATTTCCAATTTTTCTGGTGTTGCATAGAAGGACAAAAATTTTGAAAAGTGATAGTGTACAATTTTCATACATTAACAATTACGCATATCTAGTTTTTTTTAAACATGCAGATATTTAGCAAAACGTTTTGAGCACGGAGAGCCCGGTGTTTTTGCAAAGGAGTTTCTAGGTGAGGTGGACACACTTTGCTGCTAATGCGAGTTTCAGAAAATTAATTTTGAAAAATTCAGTCACTTTTTTATTAGTAATTAGCGGAAGCCTTCTAACTGGCATATTTGGAGGCAGTCGCATGTGAACGCACACCCTTTCTTTTTCTAAATCTCGAAAATTGCACTTATTTTGAAATATTCATTATCGCGCTCAATTGAGTACAATCAAAACTTGGTGCATCCTCCTCCACATCAGGCGGCAGTGCCCTCTCAAGAAGTGTGGGACAAAGCTTAAATGATAGCCTGACACGGCACACTGACGCACATGCTTGCCAGGCAAAGTGTGTCGTATCAGCAGCTACAATGACTGGCCAAGATGTTGTTTCAGACTTTCTCGAGCCTGTTGTCGTGTTTCCATCTGATGAGATAGCGGGACCTTCTTTTCTGCGCTCCCAGCACACTCGGTTCCAATATTGCCTCGATTTACCAGTGAAATTCAATGATGAATATCTTGAATTAGGTGCAACTTTCAAGATTTGTAAGAAATTAGAGTGCATTAAAATGTGACTGCCTCCAAATTTGTGGAGTTCCAATATAGAGGTATTCCTCTGCAAGACTGCCACATTTGCCGCGCTCATAACTTTAAAACAAGAAAATCTGTATGGTAATAAAAGACACCCTGTACGTATACAGTGTGCATTGGAGCATTTCATGCAACCAATATTCAAGCACCTTCTGTCTACAAAGAATTCATAAAGCAAATTTATGCATTAAGACTGGAATCAGTTACGAGCACTGGAAATGCAAACACTGTTACGAACCCTGGTCACATGCGAAGCATTGTGTTGCTGCTCTCTGCGTAGGGCCTATGAATAAAAACCACCTTCAACATTGCACAGTAAGCTACCGATTGCTATGTGTAGGAAGACTTACAGTTCTTCAAATGCAATTATGACCTAGACATTCTAAAGCTTTTCTAATAATGTACTTTTAGTGAACTTGAACAACTCTGAAGCTCTAATGCCATTATTATCTGAAAGATGCACTACACATTTTTTTAATGCAGTAAGGAAACATTCATAATCGACAATGCCACCATAGACATGAGAGTCATATAATATTGCACTGCGTGCAGCAAGGATAGCACAATCTCGCACAAAAGATTAGTCTCTCCCGCAGCCTTTGAGGCCCCCTTTATTATGTCTCGCTTATGATGCCGTGACATGGTACAAAACCATGATGACGTAACTTATGATCATGAGTTACTCTTGAATGAAAGCTTGTGCACACATGCATATTCCTGCATTGTAACTCTGGAGTGCACTTACAGTAAGGAAACTGTGAAAAGAAGAAAAATAAGGCCAACAGCAAGAACCAGGCGGCGCAGTGCTATTTGCACCTTCTCGGCTGATGTCGGTTTAAGTCACCTTCACTGCAGCAGAGTCGTGTTATGCGACGAAGCATATTTAGCATCATGCAGTGAAGCATATCTGAAGTTAAAGGGGCACTCTCACGGGGCCCCTGCTGGTGCTTATGGTTACCCGACACTATCAGCTTAAGTACTCGTACTGTGACCTCTTCATGCATTTGGACAACACCAATCGCCATGTGAAAACCTCTGTTCACTACTAATCTTGCTAAGAGCCTAAATTGTTTTCAAACTACAAATTTCACCAAGTGGCAAACTTGGCAATGCTTCTGGAACCTCTTTCTAAAGTACTTTAATACTACCAGGATGCTTCAATGTCAAACTGAATTAAAAACCTGGTATGAGATTGCGCAAGCTTCTAGCTTTCTTACTGTTTGCTTCACCTTCTACATCAGTGAGTAGGCAGTGTTCAATAGGCGCTCCCGCTTCACCAAGCAGACGACCGCTGACGAAAGCACGGTGAAGGCGAATAATGAGAGCGCAAGCAAACATTCAGAATGCAAGATCTCGCCCTTGGATTTAGAGAAAGGAAGGATAATTTCAATACCAAGGAACCCAAGTATGCGTTCAACAGCAAAAGCTTCTGAACGGGCCACTTCCACATCAGCACTGCGGAAAGACTGATGACCTTATCAACCAGCAGAAATTTTCACTCGTGACAGAAATTTTCACTGCCACAATCACAGGATCAAAGATATTTGCATGATGACATTTTGGGCCAAAAAGAAGATCCGTTTGAGCGATGGTGTAAGCGTGGTGCCCACTGTTGGCTCGGCTTGTGAAGAGCGGCCTGCTGATACCAGACACTCTAAGCAATTCTTTTCGATGTCTGAATCGATGGTGACATGCACTAGGTATCACTGCTCTTTGAACATGTTGAGCTGTTGTCCTTGCTTCATGAAACATTAAGTAACTACAGTTATGACATTGTCAAACAAAAGTGTTGTATTAGAGAATTTTGTTAACCACGAAGCATAATATCCCTGTACATTATTTGCTATGCAGTAAACTATTTTGCAGCTCTGGTTGGTGAAAAAAAATGGATTTTTGCAATACCAATAGTATTCATATTCGAAAAATATTCGCTTCGCACTTAGGTTTCATTATTCAAATTAGCTTTGAGATTGAAAAATTCATATTTCCACACCCACAGTTTTGCTCAAATACCTGGAGCATAAGTCATTTGAGGACGTAACTTCAGTATTAGCAACAGTATGCCACCAAAGAGTCAACACAGTTCAAATTTTTTTACATTCTTTTACAATTGGTTCCTAATGTACATTCATTAAAACCATCTTAAGCCTCAATAATTAACTAAACTTTGATAACAGCTGCATGCTTGGATCGAACGGTGCATGTTCCGGCCACTCTAGGGTAGCAGTTTAGGGGAAAAATATCCGTTACTTAGGAATTCCACTTGGTGACCTTGTGCAGAGAAACCCCGGCTGAACCTTACCATCTGAAGCTGCTGCACAATGGCTATCACTGGCTTTTTTGGTGTTCCTGATCGCATCCACACTTGCTTGAGAAGCTCGAC
The DNA here is from genome assembly GCF_023375885.2 of Dermacentor andersoni. NCBI lineage: Eukaryota > Metazoa > Arthropoda > Arachnida > Ixodida > Ixodidae > Dermacentor > Dermacentor andersoni. The sequence goes on from NC_092817.1 coordinate 222,443,243, forward strand.
CTCAATAACGTCTGACCACTGGCAGCACTTATTTCTGTTTATCACAGATGAAAATAGCCTATGAGCTCTTATTTCGCCCAAAACACAGACTTTTGCCACATTTAAGAAAGTGGCACTCTCCAAGTCAGTGTGGTCAGCATGTCTGGCATGCACTTTCATCTCCTGCGTCAGAGTGAGTTACTATCCCAGATTAATGTGCTACAGAGATGACAGAGAGGTTGGCGAAGAAGTTGTGGCCAGAGAGATAGAATGATAATATTTATGTCTATTGCAATTCAAAGCCATCTATTTGAGCACCTTGCACCACCAGAGAAATCGTAATGGCTTCCTTTTCTTTCATCTCATAATGTGGGCGGTAACACCCCATTAAATGGTCCCTAAGATGGTTTTTGTCAACCCTGAGGAAATCTCTCACAGAAAGCTTGTAGACAGTCTTGGTAAGTGTTGTCAGATTACTTTTCAATGTGTTCTTTATCATCACTGTGGTGGTCGTAATTTCAATTCACGTGCAGCACTCACACAGTGCGCACTCCTTGCAGACATCTGTAACTAGTGGCAGTTCACCAGCATACTTGAAGGGAGGAAAAAAGAGCATGGCCACACCAACCACATCACAGCATGTGTATGCATCAGATGACATTGTGGAACCTAATTCTATGTCAGCAGGAAATGCATGGCTGCTGTCGCTATTTCGAGTGCAAATATTTGTCCCACGGGTACAGAGAAGTCATTATGGCAACCACATAATCCAGGCAGCTTAGCGCTGGGCAACTGCAATATTTATGAAGCAGCACACTGCATTCAAAGCCAGGCACTGTCACACTTGTCTGGAAAAATCGGTGCTTGTATACACAGGGGCTAGACCATTTCAAACCACAGTCACATTGGAACTCCGTCCACTCTCGTAGGGTGCATTTTTTGTGTAGTCGCTGCCACTGCAGGAATAATTTTCTTCCAACTGCACAAAGAGAAAATTGCAGCACTGTGCTCTGCAGTGCTTGGTGCAAAGGTAGAACAGCCATGAGCCTTCTCCCATCCACAATTCAACAATCCACCAATACATAGATGGCTTACAGTGGCATCCCTACAGGCAGCACACACCACCTATATGCCGCCACTTAGATTGCAACACACTGAGGGTCTCCATGCCTTTATGTAAATGCTCAAATATACTACAGGACAGGATCTTTAGGGAATAAAGGTTGTTTCACGGTCCTTACATCTATGCTACGACAAAGCCAACTCCAACCGCACAGGTAGGTATTGCTGTGGAAAATTAAATTTTACAGTTCCATGTACCATATTTTCCATACAGTACTATAGTCTGCAGGATCTAATTTGGGCTGAAAAAGCCCCTCTCATTAAGCACCATGGCAAATTTTAGTTATAGGTAAATTGGAAGTTGTAAGATGCCGTCAAGGGAGCATTTTCTCAAACAAATACTTCTAATTAGTTCATTATTAAAGGAAATGGAAGAAATTGAAATGTTGCATTTTCACGCTGCCAGGAGGCGAGTGCTAAAAGCAACGGCACTCAACCCCTTTGCCTCCAAGTGATCTTCCTTCTTCATCTTCCCCCATGACGGAACGGAGCCAAGGGTTCACGTCACACTCACATGAGGAGCCCCGTCATTATCGTTTTTTTTTCTTCTCTTCCTTTTTTGCTGTGGGGCACACATCCAGGGATGGCATTTAACATTGGTTGGCTTACGAAAGTCACGTGCCATGGTTGGTGATACTGCAGGCAGCACGTTTTACATAGAGTCATTTGTGCATGTAACCTTGACTCTGGCTGAAGCAGGCCTTCGTTGAGACCATGATGGCTTTTGTTTAAAATTTCAGCTGTTTTCCCACTGTGCATCATTTTGATAATTTGGAGACAGGATTGTTAGTGTGTGATCTATGCATTGCACTTGTCGGTTTGCAACTTCGAATCTTGGTGAGACGCCTTTTCAAATAACAAAGTGCGACAACTTCCTGAAGGCATTTGCCTCCTAAGTTCAAGGGAAGCAGCCCACATCCGCATACCTTATTCACAGCTGTCAATTCTTTTTTTGCTGCTGCTCCGTATTAAAGATGGGAACCCAAGACTGTGGAAGTAGCGTGGGCTTGGTGGTCTGGAGCTTACCATTGGTTGTCGGATCGAACCGCTGGCACCAATTGTTACAAACTGTGCACCCAGGTGCTCAGGATCGTGCCGCTGACTGCATTTTGCAGCGCGGCTCATGAGTCCTGAGGGGGCCAGGCAGGAGATACGGCAACGATGCAACGAGTAACAATGAATGCTTACTTCACATTGTTACGGAGTGGTCAACTCTGCAAGTTTCCCGATGGAGAGCGACAGACATGCTAGTTTGCTCTGAAGGCTCAAGTCCATTGGCGAAGACGTCCTTTATAGTGTTTGGAATACCCTTGCTCAAAAGAAGAAAAGAGAAAACACTCTCCACGCTGGCGGCCACCGCTCGATACATGGAAGTGTTCAACGAATTTTCTAACCCCCACTGGCTCAGCAGAAGGAAAGGCACTGACGTGCGCATACACACACACACACACAACGCTGGCACCTTCCCTGCCGAGGACAAACAGAAAGAGCGAATGCACACACAAAGCTTAACCGTCCCACTTGCTGAAGGGAGACAGCACTGTGGAGACTACGCAGACATCAGGGTGTTGTGCAAGCCGTGGGTAAGAAGGTGAAAATGCCTGTACAAATGATAAGGTCTTTTTGCTATTGGGGCCTCCTAGGCGTTTTCCAACGGTTGCAGGCGGCTCAGCATATTTAAAAGGTCCAGCCTTTCGCTGTTGCTTTGGCGGCGCGACACGAATCGTTGACCACACAGGCCAGTCATAACATCAGTTAGACTAGTTCTGCGCACGCTCAAGGACACTGAGCTTGAACGACGCCGTGAATGCTCTGTCTTTTCAGTGCTATTTGAACTGTTCTTGTATTTTCTGTGTATACGAAGTCGATTATAAATATCTTGTGCATTTTGCAACGTGGCCTTAGATATCCAAGCACTGAAACGCAGCCACATGATCAGAGTGAGCAGCATTCACTTGCATATCGTGAGTTGCCAGAATAAATTGAAAATATTGTGCTGCGACTATCATTACTGTGTCACGAAGCAATCAGAAATGACAGTACCATGCTTCACAATGTGACTTTCATTTCTCCCCTGGTGAGCTTGTACTTCTCTGGTCCCCTTTCCACTGTGTAGGGCTCCCAGAAAAGCTTTTCTCAGGACAGGGGACCATACTGTGCGCTCAACCAGGTGGCACCCATCACCACAACATTGCCCCAATCAGTCTCACCTTGTCATCTCTCGTCCTATCCAGTGACGTCCTTCACATTTCAAGGATGAAGGTTTAGCACTGTGTTTCCTATGACTCTCTTTAGAGCTCTGGGACAGTGCTTCCGCTGCCAGGGGTAATGCTACAGAACAGCGATTCCACTGACCCCAAGCAGGTACGCCATGTTTGAAGAGACAAAGATAAAACCTTGTGCAGGCTGTCCGACATGCATATACATCTTTTTCTGCGCCTCTTTCTAAGCAACAATACTTTCACTGGTGAACAGGAAGGCAGCCTTTGTTTCTTTTTTTCATTATCGTTTCTCAGTTTTACAAGGCCATAAAGAAAAATAAAGAAAACAGGAAAGATTGCAAACCAGCCCTGCAATTTTCCTGAATGATTGGAAACGAATATGTGTGAACAGAGGATGCCAAATGAAATGAACCGCCACGTGCAACAACACGTGACATCATTCAGGTGGTGTAGGCGGTTTGGCGGGCCCATAAAATGCCTTAATAATGGGATTTATTTGAGCGTGAACATGGTGAGAAGGCTGCTTCTGCCTTGCAGTGGTGTAAAGACTGCTGCATGTCTGGAGGTTAAAATGATCATCATTCTATCATACATGGAAGTATTCCTACTGTTTAGTGGTGGCATGGGAACGCCACTCAAGCCTACATTAGCAAAATGTGTAGTACTGATTACAGCGAACACACTCCCTCCATGTTCATGCAACCGAATGCAAACATACTGAAACCTGAGGTGCACCTGACGAGTGTACCTGCCAACAGCCCATAGGCCAGGAAAGGCAAATCCCTGTGCACGCATAGTGAATTCGTCCCTACTGTGCATGCTCATTTCGGCAAACTGGCATAGCAGATGTATTGCCAGTGCAATATGTGACTGTAAAGCACGTGCCGCGTCTTTGTCACCATAGCTTGAGCTTGGTGCGAATCAAGTGGTTTGATAAATGTACAACAGAGTCAGCAATGGTGGGACAGTTCTTAGAAACTTCACAGCATGCCCGTCTGCCTCTACAATGTAAAAAAAAAATTGACTTTGATCCAAGAGCCAGATCTTTCTGACTGGGCAACATTCATGCACCAGCTTTGTCAGTTTTTTGATGCTCCCACTACTTGTGCTGAGGTCGCGAGAAAAGCCCGAAGAGAGTATACAATTCGAGAATCATGTACCTCTTACATTGTGGATGTCCTTGCACTGTGTTAACGCATGAACACCACTACGTCTCAAAATGATCGAATACGACATATTAAAGGCACAAACACTCTTACCTTATACGTCCTTGGTATGCAGAACCCCAGCACCTCCACCACTTCTAAGGAACCGCTTTATTCTTGCCGAGCTAGAGCTATGGCGAGGAAAAAGCGACACACACTACGTACGGATGAGGAAGATGAAGGAAAGTCACATTGCACTCACAATATCGCTAACGTGGTAGTTTCCCAAAGGAAGCGGTCACACCACTGCGTATAAAGTGTATGCACAGGGATTCTCATATGTTTTCCCTGTCCAAGGGACTGGTGGCAAGCACCACAGAGCAGCACTGGTCAGGTGCATTCCAATTAAATTCTTAAGAATTGAGAAAAGGCCGATTCAACACAAAGCAACAACCTGACACCCTTGCCAACAAACCTGTTGAACTGGCATTAAGTTTCAGATATTTGCGGCCACACATAGGTAAACCAATGGGCAAGGTTCCGACTGGTGTTGTAGAAGGCGCGGGGCGCTTTTTTCGTTGCTACGATAGATCGGATTCATTTACAAGTACTGCTCCAGGAGGGCACATGTAACCGGCAAACAGAGGCCTCAGGAGAGCATTAGATTATAATCAAGGAGGCGGCAGGGTACCCAAGCGGCAGCGGAGGGATTAAAACTGGAAGCAGGGCGGTCCCAAACTGGAAGCAGGTTATGTTGCCTCAACTCACGGACCACCCTGACTCCAGCCTTGTCCGCGAAAGCGGACAGCTGATCTTAAAATGCGTCAGAAAATTCGGAAAGTACGACTTGCACACAGCCTACAGACATCATAGATATACTACTAGCACGCGCAGGCCTCGGCGAGCCCCAACCCATGTACCAGTCCGCGTTCTAGCTCTAGAGTCCCCGTTACCGATTTGGTGTCCTGAAGACGCCGCCAATAATATGAAATAGTGACACGTTGTTACTAGTAAAAAACACGATTTAAGCCGCTAACGCTACGTTCAGCACTGCCGCGCCCAACAACATTACAACGCCTGTGAGAACTTCACCAATCAATTGTTGTTCTTGGCAATACAAAGAACTTGTGAATTTTGAGTACCGTTCATGCTTAACTTTGTAGTGCACTGTGGCTTAGTGAAGCACTACGATTGTGTGTAGCATACGTACACATCTTACCTGATAGACGGTGAAGGGGGTCTTGTACAAATATCCGCTGAAGGAGAAAAGAATACACCTTCACATGTGTTAAAACACATGCCAAACTTGAAAAAACAGACGTATAATGAACCTCAACACGTTAAAATAGCAATAGCATCACTTAAAAGACGAAAACTTTTGAAAACTTCGCAAGCGCCATGGCAAGCGCAAATCCGCCATTGCTGCTGATATTGATTTTGATCAGGCTGTCCCCTTGCGATCGAGTCGGCAAGCGCGTGGAGGCGCGTTTCTTTATTCTATGGAAGCGAAAATTGGCGCAATGTAGCCAAAATAAATAAAGAAAAGTGCATCAACTCCAAATACACACACGCAAAAGAAAATCGTCGGGACGTTTCCAACCCCTTGACAGATATTTCATACAGCTAGTTGCATTAATTAAAATACCTGCAGTGCATTGTTTTCATAACGCGCAAAAAAAATTCTGCGCTTAAGCTTACCCGCACAAACACGTGGCGCAAATTCGTAAAACGCCAACAGTGCAGCCCCCCACCCCCCAAGAAAATATATGACTAGTCAATAATAATAGCATATAATTATAATGTGAGCGTCGGCGCAATGGAGAATTCTCTATGGAGAATTCAATTACATTTGTTATAGAAAATCAAATGCAATGCAGTAAACAATGGATAGAATTAAGCATGTAGCTTCCTGGAGTCTAAAAAAAGTCTGCCTTGAAACTTTGACATGGTGACGCGGCAAATTATGGGTATACGATTGAAAATAATTGCTATAGTGTGTTCGTGTATGAGTAAGCTTCTCAAAAGGAGTTTCAAGTGTTTCCATGGTATGGCAAGCTTATATCTTGATTCATCAAGTTTTTTTTTATTCATATTGGTTAATTATGTTTAAAAAGCGAATTGGAAATCCCAATGGTTTTGATTTTTTACCGGGGGAACACAGAGTTGAGCCACTGTTTTGAAACAAACCTTTATTTAAAGGTAGTTACAAGTAACACCGACACCCTCGCTCATGACAAAACAACTTGCACTCGCTGTGTCCAGACACTTGGTTCAAGGTGCATGTAATGCTTCATCTCCAAGCTTTGCGTGGTTTCTTAAAGGCATTGTGAAATCTACATGGTGTTTTTATTTTACACCTCCTCATCTCATAGCACAAGATCTGAAATGCGTGAACAAGAAGAATCAGGCCAGCACATATTCACAGAAATGAACTCTTCACAGTGCAGCTGACAAGTGCAAAAATTACAGCAGAAACTGTCAGTCACATGATATGAGCAAAACATAACTGTTCTTTTTGTGGGAAAGCCTCAGTCCCATGCCGACATTAACCCATATGGTGGTCATCACTGGCAATGTTTGAAAGATTTTCATAAAATAGAGACTGAATGTCTGGAGTATTTATCATAAGGGAAGTAGAAACTCGCACGTCTTCTAAACAGCCCTTTGCAGAGCTAAATGTATGCTGGCTATTGATAGTAATAAATAGTATGACTGTTACAACTGTTAAACAAGACAAAACCTCACAGGAATATGATGGCTTGAAGGGATAAACAGTGTTTGCAGGTGGAATGTAGCTGGAGTGAACCTTTTGACAAAGATTTGTCTTCGTCAGTGCCGCAATTAAGTTCGGCACAGCAATCTTTATGCACGCTTAGCTCACTTTCCCACACCCTCAAGTAGGATGAAGAGGAGAATAAGATAGTGCGTAGAATGAAGTTGAAGTGTAGAAAAGAAATGGGGAGACAGTGAAAGAGAAGGTAGGAGCACTGTTGTAGATTATTCTTCCAACGTTACTCTTCCAAAAGAAAAAAAGAAAAATATTAAATGTGTAAGGAAGCATTGCCAATTGTTATTATGCCTACTCAAGTAAGAGATGCACCATAAGGGATGCAATATAAAACTGATCTGATATGTAGAGTGGCCTAAAGCTTTCTGCAAGTCTTTACAATCATTATGACACTGTCTGCTGCAGCCAAATATGCAGAAGATTTAATTGAGCGCTCATGACCAGAGCAACTTATCCAGACTGCACACAATACCACTGCATATGCCCTCTATTTTGGTAATCTGAAAAATAAAAGTTTATTCAAATGGGCAATAAGAACATCCCATAGAACACAAAATCTAGATCGAATTATGAGGCATGCCACAGTGCGGGACTCAGTATTATTTTTGACCACCTTGGGATCACAAAACCCAACTACACGCTTTTTTTTTTCATTTCGCCACCACTGAAATGCAGCCACCTTTGCTGGGATTGAACCCGCAAGCTGGAGCTCAGCAGTGCAACATCATAACTACTGCGTTACTCAGTGTTTACACAAATTTATAAGTACCAAAACACATTGGAGGCTTTTGCACACTGAAACACTACACACCATCCAATGCACTTCCTTACATCTATGTACAGACATACTTACCAGCGGCTCATATGACAAGCATGGAGGCGTGCTCTAACACACTACCATCCAACAGCTGCCACATACCAGAGATGACCACTGGGTCTGTACCTATTTTCACAGAACACTTACCAGCAGCTCATACAACAAGCATGGAGGCATCTCTCGTGCTCGAACACACATATCATCCAGCTGGGACATATGGCTGCACACCACAGACAAAAGCAGACGGGCTAATCATCAGAGACCACATGTCATGATTTGTTAACATGTGAGCCCTCAACCGGCTTCAATAAGGCATGACAGCACAGCACTACTGCACCACTTCTCTCTTCCTAACTGCACTGGAGGCTTGTTACCAGTAATCGTGCCCTGCTGACGTGGTTATCTCTTCAGTTTCTATGTTGCTGTCCCTAAGCTGTTATTTAAGGACTTCCTTTTCAGCTTCAGTGGGCCTTGAAAGTCTAGATGATGGCTGCGACAATCTAGGGTTTTTTGTAGAGGGAAATCTTAACAGCTGCACAACTTTCTTGTTGGCTGGTTCATTTGAATGGTCTGGAATCTTTCTTTTTGGGTCACTTTCACTTTCAACAAGCATGAAAACTGGCTCAAACAAATTGTTTGGCTTCTCAGCCACACCCTCAGAGACTTCACCATCTGATATTGCCTGTCTGACTGAGTCCATTTTTGCTCTTAAGAGTGCTGAGCTTGACACTGCTTTGGCTGCTTCCAGCTTTGTTATACTCTGTACAATGTGCAATGCCCGACTTGCCTCACATGCTTCTTCGGGTGAGCTCTCATGGGCCTTGTTGCTGCTAGTTGGATTAGCGATGACCACACAGTGAATGCGCTTGCACACTGTAAAGTGTATAAGATGGTCATAGCAAGTGCACATGTAAGTATGCACACACACTGTGCATTCCTTGCACCTCAAAGGACAGCAAGCACCATCTCCCACTTTTGACACTTTACATGAGAGCCCTTTAATAGACTGAGATGGCACAGTCCATATGCCATCTTCATTTAATTTGGCACAAGCTGCCATTTCACAGCCAGACCTGTGGTTCTTCTGAATTCTGCTCTGGTTCTTACCCTTTGCCCCTTTAATCATCTGGATAGCACTTTTCATTAAAAAATGATTTGTCAAGTCCATGAGGGCAGAAATTAGTTTGTCACTATGCTTATTCTGTTTTCTCTCCAGCATAGTATGCTTTAACGTCCTGTGCTTGCTCTCAAGGTGCATGTTAGTGTTGACAGCTGCTCTAATCCTAAAGCAATAGGCCCACTCTTGCGGCCTAACTGCATATATAGTGGTCATTGAAGTACTTCAAGAAGTCCCTCAGTTTTTCTTCATCACTAGAAAGGAATTGCTTAAAATAATCTTCAAATGCCTTTTCCGCGAGGAACTCTAAGAGTAGCTGTTACGATAAGACACAGACGAACTGAGAGCACGTGGTGCAAGCTACGTCCCAGAACAGTGTGAATCCCTTCTCTCAGTTTCTTCTTGAAAAGCTCCTTCTTTTCAAGAAAAGCTTGATTTTTTACTGCAGATAGGGGCTTGGCGAGGGAGTGTTGCATCGTCACGCGGTTATGATCTGGCTTGGGCATACGCCTGGTTCGAAGAGGCAGCATTACGTGTGATTTCAATAAACCAGTTGCCAGTAGATCTGCGTTCGTCCTGTCTTCTTCTACGTTGATGTCTTTTCCCAAGCGCAGTTTAAGTTCACAAAAAGATGTCTTACCAAGTAGCCTCCTAACACACTCTTCTTAAAGAAAAAAGGATTGCGCGTGCGTCAAATTTCGCTCTACTTTACGAAATCTACAACCAGAGTCCTTCAAATGAAGGACTGTGGCACTACTAAAGAATTTTCCCAAAGTACGCCGGGAGACCAAGCCGCTGACAGCCGCAATTGCAAGTGTGGTCGTGGACCTACGTCGGCCTGCATTCGGACCTATTGCGGCCTGCACTGAGGCGACGACTACACCACGCACGCAAGTAGCGCAGAGCAACGTCAGAACGCAGAGCAAATCCCTCCTCTCGTTTAAGTTAAAAAAAAAGGGGGGGGGGGTTGCGCGAGCGTCACATTTCGCTCTATTCTATGAAATGTACTACTCAAGAGTTTGCCCACAATACGCTGGGAACCCATCCCGGCAACATCCGCAAATTCATGTAGTCCCGGTTCTGCGTCTCTGCCGCATTGCAACATGCACTGAGGCGAAGACTAGGCCACGCACGCATGTGGCACAGAGCAACGTCAGAACGCAGAACAGCTTACTCCTGTCGCTTAAAAAAAATAAGAAGATGTACAAACGACAAATTTCACTGCACTTGCTGTGCAGGAAAGCAGACAATGCCAAACATATGTCATGTAGCGCATTGCTGGGAGCGCGCACACATGACTATACTATATATGGATAAACAAAGAAGTTATATTTAACGAGGATACAAACTTCAGGATACAAACTTCAAGGAAATAAATTAGGCACCTGCGCAAAAGCTGCTCTTCGCGAAACAGATGGAGAAAGAGAAAACAAAGGCCCGCAAAGCATAAACAACTGCGTTTTTGGAGGCACACTGCGCAACAAGAAATTTGAAAAAGTTCGAGATATAATATTGCGTTTAAACGTCATTTGCTCACGATGACTGAGAATAAACTTAATAAAACTGTTCTTCACCCTTATTGTTCCGGTACACCAGGTGCACGTAGTCAGCCTCGAAGTTGTGCGCAGCGATCTGGTGCACCGAATACTTCTCCATTGTAGGCAGGAAAGTGCCACATACGTCGCATTTCATAAATTTCTTGACATCCACGGCCATTTTGTGAACGTTCCTGATGTGTTGCAGCATGTTCTTCCTCTGTATGAATAGTTTGCTGCAAAGTTCACAGCGACGATCGTCATCGCCGATGGCAGCTCGATCACAGACGTGCGCCATTCCGAAGCGGTGTAGGCGGCATTTGGAAGCACGTGGTTTCTGTGTCATTGCACGCACTAGGGTTGTTGAATAATCCGGCAGCAATACAGGGAAGAAACCTCCCCAATCACGTGACACACTAGGTATTCAGTGGCCCCATAGGGACAGTTGGAAACCAATTTAGGGAACCAACATCCGGGAACGCAGGGTCACGTGGATGCTGCCTTCTATTGTTCACCGGCCTCAGCCGGTCTGGGGGGAGACGCATGTCTATTCTCGACACGCATGGCGGCTGCACGGCCGCCATTATCCGCCATGTTGACACTCTGATTGGCTGTGGCGAGCTCACGTGCCTTGAAATTTGTGCCGGGAAACGGAAGTTTTGTGAAATGTCATTTTGCGTTTTCATCAAGATGTCGAAACCTGACGTGGAGCTGCAAATTTTATGGACTAATAAATTTTTTTGGTCCGTGGCAGATATATTGTGATGTTAGCGCTTCAAAAAGAATGTGAGCGGTAGCGTGCAGAAGCCAGTGCAATGCATCTGGAATTGCGCGAATATGTGGTGGCGATCCAAGATATGCGCCATGCCAGCTTGCTGATTGGCTGAAGGAATATCTCGTGAGGAGCGTCACAGGAAGGGCTGTTTCGTAAACGTCATTTTGACGATGCATGACGTTGTGCTGGGCCGCCATTGCTGAGATTTTCCGCTGCAATGACAGCCGAGAGGAATGCGTATCGCCACATTTTCCCCGCCGTTTGGCGCCACGAAAATCTTTTCTTCATAACGCGTGCTCATAGTATTTGCATAGCTCTCGGGTTGTAATGGCATTTGTGTTTGGGGCCATCATTTTTTAAAAGAACGCGTTTATACGAAATAATATTGGTTAAACATAGCAAACTTTCGGAAATGTTGTCCACTTTTGGCCGTGTCTGCTGTGCCCGGGGCACAGCAGACGAAAGGTGGCCGAAATGTCTACGTTCACCCATGACGTCACGTCCGCTATAACTCACGATGTCACATCCGCTCATTTCCATGGCGGCCGTCTTACGGAGCCGGCTACGCTGCGAAACGGTCCGTATTCCGTGCCCACTTAGAGCGTGAGTAATTCATCTTTCCACGCTATATCCGTGTAATAAAGGATTGGGGCTGTGAGCAGTTTGATGCGTTACCATTAGGTACCTTGTGCGCATATTTTGCCTCCTGGCCGCGTCAAATTGCAGCCGGCATGTGGAATGGGCCGTGGCATCTTATATGGAGATGCTCATGTGAGTGGTATTGCCTCCGTCAGGATCGTCAGTGCGTGCACAGAACCATTCAGTAGTCTGGTTCAGGGGAGTATGCGCGAAAAAACGAGGACGTAAGAAAACACTGGCATGACGAGCTGTTCCGTCAGATCGCGTTACATCGCGCTTTTTTTCTAAGACCATCTCGCTCGAGCGAGAGGATCTTAGAACAGCATTACTACTGCTTTTTTACAGCTTTGCTGCGGCTCATTTAATCATCACCAGCATTCTTTTAATAATACAAATGACATCGCTGCGCGGAAGAGCGTCTCTTGAAGTTTCCAAACAAGAGGCAATGCCGCCGTGCCTGCTGCATACACGCTTGCCATTCCTAACGCAGTTAAGACGCGGCACTAGCTCTGCTACTGCGTGATACAGGGTCACTGTGATAAGAAAATAAAAAGAACAAACTAAATTAATGCAGAAAATGTCAAACGTTGCCAAGCGTGATAAACGGACCTGCCTCGCTAGATGAGTTGAAGAATTCGGCGTCCTGAAGTCAGCTTCGCCGCAGTAGACTAGTGTTACGCGCTGAAGCATGTCAGAACTGAAGAGTGACCGCTTTCACCGACATAAATAATATGTGTTCCTTAATGATGTACGCGTGCACCTGCCGTCTCCTGTTACATTACGCGCGCCGAGGCGCCTAAGTGTACTGGCCGGCCTTCAGCGCTATTTCGGACGTGGCTGCGATGCTTTGAACCGTTGGTTTGTCGACCTCGTAAGCCAGTTAATGTTTACACGGCCATTTTTTTCTGAGCTGTTGATTTCTTCCATAATAGCTACGTAATTTCGTAGTTTCCTGTTCAACTGCTTTGGTCATATGCGAGTCAAGGTTGTTCTCTTTAGCAGCATATAGTGCCGTCGCCCATTTACAACACAGTCAATCAATGTAATTTTGTATGTCACTGGGAAACCGCCGAACGCAGGGAACTCACTCGCATGCGGGGAACTGCATAACTAGCCACGGGATTACCGTGCCTCTTGGCAAGCTGCTTTGCATCAAAGGCCAGGTACCCTTGCTATGATTCACCGCAACATATTTTGTATGTCTTACCGCTTAACATATTTGTATTGCGGTGAAGCTAACCTTACGGAACCAAATTTCGCAACGCTTTTTAGACTCCTGCATCTCTACCAGCCACTACCAAACGCTTGTCGGTACGTCTCATGGCTAAGGTCCAGGTAAATCTCCCCTGTTGGGAGTTGGGGGGACTCACGTATATGAAAACTGCCAAGGAAAGCAGTTGCCCTGATGAAGGCATGCTCCCTTGTCGAAACATTTGCACCAGCCTGTTCGACCACCGTTATCACCGCAACATATTTGTGTGTTGCGGTGAAGCATGCCGATATTGGGAAAGATTTACGTGAATCTGGAATGTATGGTTTCTGTCAGCGACTAACCTAATGTTCCACTCTCATCAAAGCAGATTTTCGTGGCAGGATGCATGATGTCTTGAGAACTTTTGTTGGCTAAAGCCATACATGCCAGGTTAGCTCTTGTCACAATAATACGCTTTACCGCAATACACAAGAGGCCCCGCTGCAGGACACGCCCGCCGTAGTTAGCCAAAACTTTATGTGATGGTTCACTGCAAAACACCTCCTGTATTGCGGTGAATCGTAATAAAGCACATTTGTCAGTTCAGAATGTAAAGACCCTTGCCCTTCGCTTTTGTAATAATATGACTCAGTTTAATGAGAACATGTATTCACTGCTAAAAACATCCACATTGAAATGGAGATATGAACACTGATGGCAGCCTATGTGATGTTTTATCCCTTTACTTTTTTGTGTACCTGTCACGCTGCCATTATTAAATTTTCCTGTACTTCGTTAGGTGCTGACGTACATAACATTACATCACAAAGAGCCATTGTGTAATTAGTGTTCAAGGACCAGTGTAGTGGGTTTTCTCAAGAAAGGTTTGGGTTATTTTGTTGTGAAGGTTAATTTTTAGAGAGGTCACTTTCTGAGAAGAAATCAGATGTCAGGAAATAGACCTCAGTGGCACAGTAATCTTGGCTGCCTTTTGCTCAAACGTGCCCTAGACATAATTGAGTGATTTGCACGGGCAGCTGGACAGCAGCCTTAGCTTTGGAGATCAGTGATACGGCATATTTAATCAAACTAGGCGACACATAGCATTACCAGTCCGAATAGAGACTTGTTTAAATGTTTGTCACCTTTAAGACCTAGATTTTCGACCATGATTTCAGAAAAATCTGTAGCACATTTAGAACCTAGATTTTAAATGCTGTATAAGTTGGCTTCTTGTTCACTGAAGTTGTGCTCAGCTTCTGTCCAAACGGGAGAGCTCTTCTGCATAGCTTATTAGGGAACATTCTTATTTACATACCTTCTTTTTATTTATCTCGCCTACAATCACGATTAAATGTTTATAGCACATGAATGTGTTGTGCATTTATCTAACTTACAATGCCATGTTCAACAGCACAGTGCATGTAGCTTGTGTTGGTTTATTCAAGCTAAGCATTGCTACAGCCTTTAACTGTAGGTATCATGGTATGAGAGCAGAGAAATGGATATGCAAAGACAGTTGGGCACACTGAGACAACATTCTTGTTGTGTGTGAAAAGGTGACAGATACACAATATGGGGAGAACTCATGAACTTTCATATTTTCTCGCGCACAAAAAAAGCCGGAGGAATAAGGTTTCTTCACTGTGCCATAGAAACTATATGTTTGCTCTCAAAGGTAATTCTGATTCATTGGATATGTTCCTGTGCTGTGTTTATTTTATTGAGTGTGCTTTAGTTTTTGCACGTTAATGTTTCAAACTCGTTTTTATTTTTACAGACTGAACATCCCTCGTCTTGGTTTGACTTCCTGCTACAGGATACTTGCACTTAGCATGGAGTGATGAAGCAGAGCAGTGTACTTTTATTAAATATGCAGATTTTAGCAGTATAACAGCAGTTCATTAAAAAAACGTGTGCAGAAAATAAAGTGTTCTTACCCACATTCCTCGTTGTCTATTTATTTATTTATTAATACTGTCAACCCTCAAAGAGGGTCATAACAGAGAGGACAATACAATTACATAAATCAAATATGGACAATGTCAATGTACGTAAAGTTGCTTAACACTTGTCAATTCACAGTTAATAAGATGTTCACTTGAATGCTGTTCAGCACACTTCTGACGTTTATCAAAATACGTACAATGAATATAAAGTCGCACATATCACTTGGCACTTCAAAACTAAATCGAAAACTCCCATAAATATGCCTCAGCAGCATTTTCAAAGTCGGTGACATCTTTTAGGCCAACAATAGCGTTTGGCAATTGGTTCCACATTTCTATCGCATCCAGGAAAAATGAGTATCGATATGTATCACTGTTGGTATGCTCCGGCTTTATGACGTAGTCGTGGTTAGTTCGCGGGTATCTTTTGCCTGGAGCATGTAGATATTTGAGCTTATCAATCTTAAGTTGATCCTGCATTATTTGATAAAGCACCTTCAGCCTATATTTTTTCCTACGTACCTCAAGAAGATCGAAGTTGCAACGCTGTAACATAAGCGTGACCGATTCCTTCCTTCGTTATGTCGAACAAATAAAACGCGCCGCCAGACTCTTTCCAACTTCCTCTTAAGCGTCACTTAATGGGGACTCCAAACAACGCTGAATATTCTAGTATCATCCTAATGAAGGCGGTGTATGCAATAAGTTTTACATTACGCGATGCACGTTCCAGTTTTTTTTTTTCTAAGAAAATATAACTTTTGATAGGCAGTCATGCAGACGTTATCTATATGTTGGTTCCATGCCAATTTTGCTCATATTCCTGTATTGTCTTCAGCAAAACCACTTATATGGAGAACTGATCATGATAAGTGCTCATGAGCATTTTAAAGAACAGCCTTGAACCCTACTCATGCACTGATAAAATGTATAGATGCAGTGAAATTGATACAGAAGGCAAAATAGCAAGCATGATGCAGTATTTGTCAGACAATTATGTCAGCAATTTTTGCATAAAACGATTTACTTAGAGCATACTAGCACTACAAAGCACCCATCTTTCTTGTTAGGCATACATTACTAGAAGGTCTTTGAAGGTGGCCACAAGAGAGATGCTGGCTTTAATGAGGAAGTATAGAGGTTAAAGGCAGCCATGAAAATGTTTTAAGAAATTATGCAATGCATAGCATTTACTCAGTTCAGAGAGCTTCCAAAGTTGCCATAAGGCCTTGATAGCTGTGGATGAGGGAACAGTTGTAGCCCTATTTGGAGCATGAGAAATGAACATTAAGATCGAAACATAAGTAACAACTCGTAATGCAATTAAAACATCTTGCTATACTTTTAAAAAGACAGTGAAATGAAATTAGTGACACAATTTCTTTGTCTTTTTACTTCATTTAGGTTCAATATACTTATTTTAGTAACACAACAAAGCAGAATGGAGAAGCACCTAAAAAAAATGCTAGTCTGTTTTTATATTCTGTTTTCTCTAAATTCAAAGTTCAGTAAAGTTAACTTAGAAAGCTACGGTGAAGCCATTGCTTCAGCCTGTATGGTGCATAACAGCAGCAATCGCCAGCCTAACTGCTTGGGTTTACAGTGCCTTATTTGTATTGTATACCTTCTAAGTGCTGAGCTACTGGAAGATTGATGAAGGTGACCAACATGCTGAACCAGTAGTTTACTGAGTAAAATACATGGAGAAGGGTGGAAAGATAGGACAGAGAACAGGGGATGTATTCTGTGTCCATCTAGTGGAAATGTCCATTTCATCCACTCCTGAAGTTCTGATTGGCTGGGCTGGCATATGCATGAGAAGGAGACATGCTCCCCCAGCTAATTTGCACTTCAGCAGAAGAGGATATGGACATGTCTACTAGATGAATACTTACAAAGCTATTTAATAAAATACTTCTGTAACCAACATGCCTGCTATGGCATCGTTGCTTTCAATGTCTGTCTTAGTAAAAGTGTGAAAGAACCAGGTTTGGTGCATGAAACGTTTTCCTGAGGGTGTGTGCCTTGAAGCCCGTAGTGGTAATCACAGGAAACGGGGGTGGATCCAGAGTAGCACCAAAGGGCAAGCCTTCATCGAAACAAATATGGAGGGAAGTGACTGCATGCTCAAACTTGTCAGCTCACAAGTTTGCCAAGACCAAGTGATATCAGAAGTTGATGAAGCCTACATGGTTAATGTATAACCGCTTAGGCCAAAATTATTTAGATACCTTTTATGAGGACTACATATTTACTGGAGATCTCAAAATAATTATGTTAGTGCAGAATACCTTCCACTAGTTGTGACGTCCTTGAAAGAATGAAAATGTTTGAGTTGTACTTGTGTGGTGCATGAAGTTACTTAAAAAAAACAACTCAGCAATGGAAACAAAATGCAAAGAGTAGTATTCGAAATAAATTGCCACCTCTTTAGGGCTAGATGAATTCAAATAATAATAATAAGCAAATGAAGATTGGGCATACAAGATAGATGTTTCGGCTCCCACTTGAAAGCCTTGTTCACAAAGATTGTGAACAAAGCTCCAGTTGAACCAGTTCTTATTTTTCATTTTTATGGCTGGCATCGAATTTTAAACTACTTACCGTGCCTCTTTTGACCAAACCAGACAGGCTGCCATCAAACTCTTCACTACTTCAATGCAAATAATTGGAGGTTGGCAAATAAATTTTTCTAATAGGAATAGTAGGTAACGAATAGTCAAACACTGATGCATACAGTTACAACAGGCATATTTATCTTGGAATTAAGCACCATGCTTATATTGTCTAGTAAAAAACGGACAGCTATCAAGGAAGATTAGGATTATATTTAAGCAAAAGTAATTATACCTCATATACTTGAAGCAGATGTAGTGCTTCTGAAGAATCACGTCCAAATTGCACACACTAAAACATTAAGCTGGGATATTCAAAAAGATAAGTACATGTTTTGCTCGCCAAGTGACTTTTAGTGTGGTCAATTATGTAAAGTGTGCTATTATATGATTAATGTAATTTGCTAATGTAAAGAAAGAACAAGCCAGGATCTCTTGCTTCATATATATGCCCTGAATCAAGGAGGTAATTAATGAAGAAGAACACCAGAAATAGACAAGAATATTTGTGTGATTTCTGGCATAAATAATTATCATGTAAGCCACATAACATGCTTTCCAAAGCATCCCCTACCTTAACTTACAGCTGCATCACGTGAAGGCACTTTCTAAGAACACACATGCTTCATGATCATTCACTCTGTTAGTGACTCCCACTGAAGTAGACTGAGAACATATCTGGGCATTGCATTCAATAGCTGATGTAAAGTGAAAAAACTGCTGCTTGTAGGTATGAATGAACCAAGTGAATAAGAAATATAGGTTCTCAAACTTCTAGTAGTAAGTGTGGCAACACTTAAGAAAAACATATTGCAACTAAAAATTCCAACACATGATGAAATAACTGAAATAGCTAGGGAGAGTTTAATAGACCAATAAACAGGAAACTGCAAATTCCCAACATTTCTGAATACTTTTCTTCACATGTACTCACCTCATAAGTATGACTTCCCTTAATGCTCGAACCTCTGCCTTAATTTCATAATTCCCCATTCTCACTGCTTCGCTCATGCTGATTGACATCTAGTACAAAGGTTGGCGAAAGTAGCTGAGCATGTGTATGTGTTGTGAGGCAAGCTGCCCACATCTGGTAGCGGCATGCCAATTTCTCAGAGTAGATGAAAGGGAAGCCTTGAGGGTAAACCATAGAGAAGACGGATACCTTGGTTCAATGATAACTGAAAACACCAACATGGAAAATTTGGACAGCCCACAGAATCAGCAGAATTGACATAGTTTGGAAAAACTGAAAAGATGCATTATGATATTTATGTTACACAGGTTCCAGTCAAGTTGAAGATTTTCACTGTGTAATAAACTTATAAGACAATACATGACCAGCAATACTGTATGGAACCTAAACAAGTTTAATAAAGTCACCTAGAAGTCAGGATGGAGAAGTGACTGAATTGAGGATGCTAAAATGGATGAGGTGGAGGCAGATTGTGAAGGCAGGTCTTGAAAAATTCACATTCAACACACACTTAAGTTGGCAAAGATTGGACTCAATATTCAAGAAGAAATTGACTAAGATAATTTATTGGTGTACGTACATGAGAGAGCAGCAACAATACAGCAGAGATAACTGTCATGCAAGAGGAAAGGAGGTCAGTCTAAAAATTAACATTTGATCAGAAGAATGGTTATGCATAGGCTCAGGCTCATGTACAATTCTGTATGGTACGCATGATGTCAGAGCTGCATAGCATAAGGAACTGTGGCCTTAGATGCCTCGATTATGAAATGATGTGGGCCAAGAGTGGAACAAGGATAGCATCAAAAGGGGGCCTCCTCCAACAGGAGAACCGTAGGGAAACGGGGTGAGAGAGGTTTCCTACGCAACAGATACTGAGTCATAGTCATAGAAACCATGACCCAAGGAGCTGCGCAACAAGGTATATAAATTCAAATGTCTATACAGTTAAACCTTAGTATAACAAAATTCTAGACATAACGAAGAATTTAACTTTTCATAACCTCTTCTCCATAAAACACCATGCATTTAGAGCCTCAATATAAAGAAGTGTGTTTGTGTGCAATTTCAATATAACGAAATTTCGCTTCTGCCGCAGAGGAGTGCCAATTGAGACAATCAATGGTAACTTCCGCGGACGCAGATAGTCAAATGACTGAATTACAAGCGGCTCCTCGCAAACGCACCTCTCAAACTGCGTGCAGCGCGACAAGAACAACAGCTTGGAGCCGCATCATGTTCCGTATAAATTAAGTCCAAGTGCGATCAGATCTTATCGCGCCCCGCGCACTTGTGCTTTAGGTGCGAGTGAAAGTGTGCGAGGTTGAGACAAGAAAGATGGTGGCTTCATAAGTGCGGCCTTCCCACGCGAGCAATGGCAAAGTGGAGAAGGAAAGCGAGCTTGCGGTAACGCGATCAATCGCGCGTGAGGGGGCGGAGTGGGGGGGAGGGGTAAGTTGGCGCGCGTCTCTGCCATGACTGCGCGTGGCTGTAAGCGCGGCTGAGCGCATACGCAGCTGCGCACCCTGCTCTAGAGGTAATCTGCTGCGTGTGGAAAGAGCGGGCATGCCAAGACGGCGTGGCACCATGTAACCTGTTTTCCCGCACGTTTAGTATTGAAGGTTGCGCAATCTCGAGTTTTGATGACCCGTTAGAACGAGAAGCAGACGAAGCATTCGCTCCCAGCTGCCGGCGGTTTTCATGATAGTGTCGTCGCAGTGCGACCGGGCGACGCTTTGGGGGCGGAGTGCACGCGAAAGCATGGCGTCACTCAATTCGTACCGCTGATGTAAAGATATCAACGTGGCATATGAAACCGTATCATTCATCGCTGACTCCTATATTCGTCAAAATAAAATGTTTTCTCATTCAAACTTGCTTTTTTTATTGCCCAATAATTCGGAAAATTGCATGGCCCCTCTCCGTGCAACAAAAACGATCGGCGACTGTACTCATTTGCATAACAGATCGAATTTCAATACAAGGAAATTTCTATATAACGAAGCGAATTGCCGATTTTACATACTTTGTTATATCAAGGTTTGTATAACGAAATTTCCTGTTCTCTACACGGGGGTGGCAATGTGGGCTTGTTCGTTGATCATCATGGAACGGCATGTAGTGTAGCGCAGCAAAAACACGAACACAAGAAGAAATGAAACACAGACACAAGCGCCTAATTATGTCTGTGTTTTGCTTTTTCTTGTGTCCTTGTTTTCGTTGCATTACACTACATGACATTCAATACTTTCACTGTCACATTCATGAGCACTGAAAACCTAGAAACAACTAATATCTTGCCTGATTTGCCATAATTAAAATGAAAAATGTGGGTATAGTAGGTCTAATTGAGTTCTGGGGATTTTAGTATCACTGACATATAGCTTTTAAGAATGTTTAATCGTTTCTTCCGTTAAGGCAGAGTACATGCTCAACTGCTACAATAAGTGTGAACGTAGGCAAAAACGACATTTTTGGCCCTTGCATCAATTTTATGGCATGTTGCGTGATCTAATCAAGTGGTTTCAATTTGACGAAGTTCTCGATATAACAAAATAAAACCTCACATCCCAATAAAATTTATTAGCTAGACTTACTGTACTTTATAACCAAAGTACTGTATAACTATAAGCAGCTACAGCCGCCATGAGTGGCGAGCAGAATTGAAATAAAATTGCTTTAGTCGAAACAGGCCGAGCGCTGCTGCTAAAGTATGCGCCACATGCATTGGGCAACTGTGGGAACCGCGGTACCACACGCAGTTATTCAAAGCAGCACATAAAAGTGCCGTGGACTCAAATTGGTTAGTAAATGCATTCGGAACCAGTCTTTCGATTACTCAATTAATATATCAGCCACAAACTCGCATAGCACGGCCACGTGGCAAACGCGGCCATGCGGACGCTTCACTATGCGCGGATTGGCTGGTTGCAATATTGGAGCACTCTATGGGGGCATGTTTAAAGCACAGCGTTTTTTGCCTATCGCATCATCGTTGCGGGTGCTCCATGGCTGAGTGTATTGCATGGTACAGAATTGGCCCCAGTACCAAAAGTACACAGGTAGGGCGGTCCGTGCAGATGAAGTGTGAACGCGAGCTCAACATAACCACGTCGTCATTATTCTGTAGCGATTATTTATGCGAAAGCGTCAAATGGCCCATTGAGCAAAAAAGCCGGTGTCTGTCGTCTCAGCGAAACAGCGCCTCAAATCCCATTGGCTGCGACCACGTCACCAGCGCGCCTCGACGAAACAAAGCAAGTGAAAGGGTACACCTGCTGTCGCTATAGTGCACCAGGTGTTGCATGAGGGGAGAGGGCATCGCCGCGATGCCACGTCATCCCTGCTCTCGCAAGCCGCCGCCCGGTCCGTATCTCCCCCCTCCATTGGGCTTAGCTGCTGCGCGTGCCTGCCGGCCTTGGTGGCCACTGCTGTTTCCTGGTCTCTGGTCACGCAGCACGTCGGTGGCATGCGGTGTTGGCACCACAGGCTGCTGCTGCTTGCTATCTCGGGCCCAATGTAGCTCTAGGGTGCATCACTTGCAGCGTAACACTCGAAGGACTGCTCAGCGGCGTTCAATTGGGCATTAATGCTTTCGCAATCACAACTCAGATAAGACATGCTTAGCTGTGCTCATATGTTTTTCTTGAGTTGCCAAGTGGATGCATCATTGTTCACCATTCACAGTCTTCAATCTGTCGTCATCATTGCATTGTCATTTCAAATTAGTTGTAATATCACGCCGGCGGATGCTGCCGCCTTCACGCTGTGTAGTAGATACGCAGTCATTGCCATGCATGCACTCATCATCCCAAAGTCGTTATGCCTCAATCGTGATGACTCTAGAATTGTCATGCCATCGTTGTCACCTCATCAGCATCATACTGTTGTCGGCATTCGACAGATGCATTACACAGATTAGCATTACCTTTTCAGCTTCTAGAACAGAATGCACGTGATGATCTACCGCAGTAATATTATGAGAGACACTTGGGCGGAACAATTGCTGGCCTCAATCGCCAAACCTCCCTAACATCATTTATTTCAATCTCCATAATAATCCTAAATTGTGTCACAAAACTTCTACAACAAATGTCAACATGGTTGCCATAAGACCTTGTCTCTCATAAACAACAACTATATTGTCATGTTCACTAACTTGATCTCCTCCATTGAACGTAGTTCTTGCATTGAATGGATGCTTCTAGCGTTTTAAATTCTGATACTTTGTGCCACTGCCTCCTTCTCCTGAATAAGCTAACTTAATATTGATCCACATGCAATTACTAAAATTCACTGAATGCTTTCTTCATGACTAAACACAATTTGTATGTTAACAACTCCAATTCACAAATCTGTCTTTTGTCACTTCTGGCATGCCACAATGCTGAGTGTTTAGGCCCTTGATTTTTCTCATTTTAGATCTCGCAAAGAACTTAACGTAGAAAACTAAACTTTCTGTTGATGACTGCGTGTTTTGTCGTGAAACAACCAAACTCTGGCAGGTCCGTTTCTGTTCAAACAGGCTAAACAAATGGCCCACTGAGTAAAAAAGCCAGTGTCTGTCGTCTCAGCGAAATGGAACCTCAAATCCCAATGGTTGTGACCACATTGCGAGCGTGCCTCTACGGAGCAGATCGGGTGAAAGGGTACATCTGCCATCACTCTAGCGCGCCAGGTGTTGCGTGAGGGGAGAGGGCGCCGCCGCAATGCCACGTCATCCTTGCTCTCGCAAGCCGGCGCCCAGTCCATATCCCCCCCCCCCCCCCCACTGGGCTTAGCTGGTGCACGTGCCCAGTGGGGCAATGCCTCCACTAATGTCTCTTCGGAGTGCCATCACTAGTTTAAAACCTAATATCAGTACCCTAGCAAAAAAAAACTGATAGAAATTTCTACAAGTCTCTCAGGAATATGTATAGGTTGTATGGGTCCT
Source organism: Dermacentor andersoni (assembly GCF_023375885.2). NCBI lineage: Eukaryota > Metazoa > Arthropoda > Arachnida > Ixodida > Ixodidae > Dermacentor > Dermacentor andersoni. The sequence goes on from NC_092817.1 coordinate 222,467,044, forward strand.
TCTAAGAGTGATATATATTCCTACCTGACCCATAGAACTCTTTACCAGACTGGCAGGCAGCAGATAGATCTCACTGTGCTGCCTACAAGACCAAATAGCATGATGTATCAGTCTTTTAAACCCAGATAGAGATCATCATATGACATACAGGAATCTGATTGAGGCACTGATAAAGCATGTTAGAAATAGCACAGATGCCGGTGCCCACACGCCTGAAGAGACGTTTTTAAAATGAACTGAATATACAACCCTGAATGCATTGCCTGCCACGTGAACAGATTAACAAACACAGTTGGTATATTAGAGTATCAAATAAAAATGAAGTGTGTAAACTGTGCAATTATCAAAACTTTTTACAGCTTGTATGCAGATATATTATCCTAAACATGTTTCAACATAAATTAAAGCACACGTTTTCAAAGCACAGCAGCGTTACTTAGCCTGTGAAACTACATTGGGGAAGTTGCATGAGAAAAGTATCAGTCCATCTTTGCAGCAGGTGTGCTCCAGTTCTTTTAATACAAAATTACATTTACAAATTTTGCGAGACTGATGTGCAACATTTAATGCATATCCAAAACAGAATTACTGTCATCATCATCATCATCATCATCATCATCATCATCATATTTATGTTCACTGCAGGACGAAAGCCTCTCCCTTCGATCTCTAATTACCTCTGTCCTGCGCCAAGCGATTCCAACTAGCACCCGCAAATTTCCTAATTTTGGCGCACCACCTAGACTTCTGCCATCCTCTACTGCACTTCCCTTCTCTTGGTACCCATTCTGTCACCCTAATGGTCCAACTGTTATCTAATCTGCGCATTACATGACCTGCCCAGCGCCATTTTTTCTCTCTTAATGTCTATTAGAATATCATCTATACCCGTTTGCTCTCTTGTCCAAACTGCTCTCTTTCTGTCTCTTAAAGTTATACTTAGCATTCTTCGTTCCATCACTCTTTGCACGGTCCTTAACTTGTTCTCAAGCTTCTTTGTCAGTCTCCAAATCTCTGCGCCATATGTCAGCACCTGTAAAATGCACTGATTGTATACTTTCCTTTTCAATGATAATGGTAAGCTCCCAGTCAGGAGCTCACAATGTCTGCCGTATGCGATCCAGCCCATTTTTATTCTTCCGTGAATTTCCTTCTCATGGTCAGGGTTTCCTGTGATTAGTTGACCTGGGTAGACGTACACCTTCACAGACTCTAGAGGCTGACTGGCGATCTGGAACTCTTGTTCCTTTGCCCGGTTATTTATCATTCTCTTTGTCTTCTGCATATTAATCTTCAGCCCCACTCTTACACTCTCCCTGTTAAGGTCCTCAATCATTTGTTGTAACTCGTCCGCAGTTTTGCTGAATAGAACAATGTCATCGGTAAACCGAATGTTGCTGAGGTGTTCGCCGTCGATCCCTACTCCTAAACCTCCCCAGTTTAATAGCTTGAATACTTCTTCCAAGCACGCAGTGAATAGCATTGCAGAGATTGTGTCTACTTGTCGGACTCCTTTCTTCATAGGTATCTTCCTACTGTTGTAATAAAGTTTATTTACAGAAGCAAAATAAAGCACTTTCAAGACTGTGGATACTCACTGTAGGTCTAACATGTCAGGCTGAGTTTGTGAATGCCATAAATTAGACACTACCAACGTGATTTCATTAAGGCTACTTTCTGGGCTAGTTGGTGCATACTTGATTTGAAAATTATGACAACGCTAATGCATCCATCCACAAAGGAACAAGGACAAGAAACAAACAACATGACTACAAACATGACTAGGGTTTATTTTACACTCCATTATCTAAAGAATAAGCAAGCAACTTCAGCCACATTTAAACAAACACATAAGAGGAAGAACACAGACTGAAGTACCAACTTCACCATGCCCATTTGTGCTCACAGATGCTGGATAGAACGCCAGGTCTAATTGGCACATGCTTTTATCATATTACAACTTCATATGAAGCTATTTTCTTTAGACTATGCACTTTTGCATTCATCCCAAAAGTATTGTGATATGTGACAGAACACAAGTGAGCTTGTGCAAAAAGAACAAACTGGCATGGCACACTGACAGGAAGCAAGGAAACAGGACAAGCATCGCTATTGGTACAAGATTTACAGCAATATATCAGATCATGACAATACAGCAATATTAATTAAGCAAAAGTGAGTACAGATCTGAGAATTTATTCAAGTAAGAACATGGATTTACCATTTTTAAAACCACATATTCATGAACAAAAACAGCTAAACATCAGTGCACATATTGCAAAATCAGAAGGCACAATTCTTCACTGGGTGCTAGTTCAACCACCACACGTCGAAATGTGTAAAAGTAGTTTAACATGTGTAGCTTTCAGCCCGCGACAGCAAACAAGACTATCAGAACAGGCTTCATATATAGTGTTTGGAGTCTTTGATTCAAACCGTAATACACTGCTAAAATAAAATTTCAGAGTTTGCTTGTTTCATTCAGAAAAAAGATAGTGTCTTAGTCATGCCGCCACAGTTAACGGATAAACTTGCACCAGCTACATTGAGTCAAAGGAGAAAATAAAGTGAGGAAGACAGATGCATGGTGTGAAAATGATGCTGTTGTATCAAGTAGCATAACTGCTCACTTAACATTCAGCTGCTTTCTATGCCTCTGCATACAGACTGAGAAGCTTTACCTCTTCACCATCTGCTAGTGAAGCACTGTTTGTTCACTGTGATCACCCACTCAAGGCAGTCACGTGGTTAAGTAGGGCCCTTCGCTACATGTAAGGACACCGACCGGAAACTGTGCATAAGTCCTGTAAAATATTGTCATGTTTTGGCTACTGCAACTGTTCATCAGCAGCTGCATCACTACTGCCAACATGCAGACCATGCAATTCCCCAAGCACTTAATCAGCAAGAGCACAATAATGAAGAGTGGCAAATTGGGCTAGCTGGTTCATTAGGAAAACAAGAAGCTATCGCAAGAAAAAAATAAACACTCTAGAATTTTGATGGCTCTGGCTTGTGTAATATATTCAAACATCAAAAAGCTGATTATTACAGAACGCCATACAGCGTGGTGCACTGTTACCAACTGTTGCTTTTTAAAGCTATAACCTGTTATTACCGGACATTTATGTACCATGGCTGAAGACATACTGTTCATCGTTGTCATGTCTTGAGCACGGGAATTAGTCTCTTTCATAATGGTTTCATATTTTTCATTCAAAAATATAGTTGTCTATTTCTATAAACACATAAAGGCGCATAACTTCGCTGGGTGTTACGTAAACTAGTGACTCCTCTTTTCTGACGCAGACTGAAAGGTGCTTTGCATGGAGAATTTCAACAGGAAATATTTTCTTGCATTTCAGAATTATACAAGAATTCGCTCCAGTAAGAATTCTACAAATGAGAGAAAACACACCTGAGAAGCTGACAAATGCACTGTTTTTAGTCTTTTTAGTTCAAGTGTACTGGAGAAAGTGGAATGTTTGTTGGTTGATGACCACTCGGTAATATTCAGTGACACTTGTTGAGTCACCGCCACGGTTGTGGACTACAGCCTGTTTTTCACTTTCATCCATGTTCAAGCACAGCTTTCCAGTGCCTAACAAAACTGTCTGCTGACCAGCTCTCCTCTCCTGTTCACCAAAAAAACTCGCTGCTTCTGGTGAAAGATTTCAACTAGCTTTAGCTGCCTGTAACTTTGGAGCAAGTACATAACATTCCAATATTTGTAAAGGAACATCATTAGCTCTGCGTACCAATTTCACAAGAAGTTCATTTCCGCCTTCAAATACAAATGAAGAATGCGACCAATGAGGTCCTAGTTTAGCCGCACTTTTAAGAAGATGTAGGATTTGGTGTACATTGTATGTCATTGCACCCAATCCATACAAAGACTGTGCTCTCATAACAAACTCCGAGAGAAGATCAGATGATCTTATTATGGTCATCTGAAGTGACGGTGTCCAGTAGAAGTATATAGACACCCTCCACAAGCAAACTGGAATGTCTGACATACTTATGCGGCAAAAAGCCATGAAGGCATGGTAATGAATAATGAAGAACCCACCACTTCCATTCACTAGCTTTCCAGACTGTGAAGTCTGATAATCTTCGTGGTGTACGTGTGAACCAATTCGGTGGCTTGACTGCCAATAACCTCCTGTTTAAAAAGGCTAAACTTTGTTGTGAACCAATGTAAACATCTCTTCTCTTTTAAATGTGATAACATTTTTATTCTTTTTAAGCTGTTGCATGGTGTATAGTTGTTCCAACAATCTTTCCTTTCTGAATCCTGGGCTTCATATTTGATTTGTATGTATTGTCTTTTGTGATAATATAAATGCATTATTTCTGACTCATTTTTTGGGCAAATGAGGAAGCTTGCTTCTCCTTGAAGCACATTACACCTATACAACACATATAGATACCGATAGACTATAGATCTGGCAAACTAATATGAATACATTATTACACTAATAAAAAGAATACACTAGTAGACTGGTACAAGCAGAATAGCACAAATACGTCCAGAATAGAACTAAAAGTAATTTTATCAGTGTATCAGTTGTATCGTTTCATAATGCAATAGAAAAAAATTGATATAATTTTTATTAGGTTGCCCTATCAGATTTTTTGCTAGTGATCTTTCAGTGTAAATGCATATCAACTTTTTGACTAATGCTAATAACTGAACACATGGCTTTTTGTGCTGCAATTTTTCTTGGACTCCTGCTTCCCTTAAACTTATACTGTATAATATGCTTGCAAGATAAAAAAACTGGAGTATGCTTCATCAATCCGGGATATACCTACAAAAAACACAACTCTCATATTAAGCTGAAGCCATACAAAACCAACCTGTAAATTTTATTGGAGCTGCTTATTCCCATACCGTAAGCATATCAACAATTAAAGCTTGCCTTGATTGGCCAGGCTTGTCAACAAAAAAACTTACCCATTTATTTCACAAATTCTCAATTGAAACATATGTTATTACCTCCTTGTATCTCATTGAGAATGAACTACAACCTCAAGGTACAGGTGCCAACTTGCCAAACCAATCTTTACTATTCCTGTAAAAGGCAGCCTCTGAACACACACACGCATACACACGCACACACATATATATTAATGAGCTACAAGGAGGTAATAAAAACATGTTTCAATTGAGAATTTGTGAAATAAACAGGTAAGTTTTCTTGTTGCCTAGCCAATCAAGGCAACATTTAATTGTTGATATGCTTGCGGTATGGGAATAAGCAGCTACAATAAAATGTACAGGTTGGTTTTGTATGGCTTCAACTAAATATGAGAGTTGTATTTTTTGTCGTTATATCCCGGATTGATGAAGCATACTCCATTTTTGATCTTACAAGCATATTATACAGTATAAATTTAAGGGAAGCAGGAGTCCAAGAAAACTTGCAGCACAAAAAGCCATGTGTTCAGTTATTAGCATTACTCAAAAAGTTGATATGCATTTGCATTGAAAGATTATTAGTAATATGAATAGCTATGTACAAGGTGCTTAATAAGAGCAGGGTGTTTAATTTTGTAGGTAAATGTGTTAAAAGGACTAGTCATGATGTGAAAATCTCTTCATTTTACTTTTACCACCCCACCTTACCACCATTATTCCTTTACACACACACACACACACACACACACACACACACACACACACACACACACACACACACACACACACACACACACACACACACACACACACACACACACACACACACACACACACACACACGCACACATATATATACCATGGCATCCATTCCGTAACTCTAATGCTCCATACGATAGAAAATATGATAGAAAATTGGGCAAGTTGTTGAAGCTTTATGCCAGCTACTGCATGACAGATGCCGACAAAAGTAATAGAACGGGGCAGGATACAGCACTATCAAATGAAGTTTATTGAAAGAAAACAACCAATATATAACACACATCACGTGACCAACACCCGTCCCCCTACCATATGCAGAAACATACCAAAAAAACCTTCACATCACCGAATGAACATTTTTTGCGGCAACACACATGTCACGGCTGATTAATCAACGTAAAAAAACAATTACTAAGGCACAATGCAACTCAGTGGCTTTACTTAAGATCTAACACGGCAACCTCGCTATCTTGCAGCGAGATGGATGGCTGGCTAACACATAGTGAGCCTTTCTTTCTAATGTGATAAGCCTCCATTAATTCATGTGAGAGCTTTTCACAGTGTGTGAACAGAAGAATAGTACTTTCAAAAACTGGATGATGCCCAATGCTCCAACAATGCACAGAAAGGTGTGGATGCGCAAAAACCCTTAAAAAAACTATGGCACTTCCTTAGTTGAATGTTTAAGCACCTTCCAGTCTGACTGATATATATTTTGTAGGCTTCAAGAAAAAGGAATCGAATAAACAACATTTCGTGTGCAAGAGACAAACTGTATGCTATATACCACTTTGCAGTCCTCCCTGTTCAGACACCCCTTGTGAAGAATGTGCTTGTTTACTGGTTCACACATTCCCTTCAGCTTATTTTTGCATCAAAACCCAATTCTGACCTGGAACTTAAAAGCCACCTTTTCAGCCTGTGCGACAATGAATAGACGGGATAATGGCAACTTTGTTCCGCTCTTGCTCCTTAAGCTTCTTCCACCATGGTTGCACTTCAAGTTCCTTAATTAACGTGTTGCAAGATAAAGAAACCACTGAAACTGGATAACCTGCCTCATCAAGCCTTGTCACCATATTCCTTACACTTTCAAGGATAAGGTGAGGATAGCTCTTGGTTGGGGCATCTCTAATTGTATGAGTGGCATTACTGTACTTAATCACTTTTGAATGGTAGACCTATAATCAAAAAGGGACTTAGAAGCTCTCGACTGATATCCCCCGCATACGTGATATCACATAAAAGTAAGCCTCATATAAGAAGTTGCAGCAAATGTTTTTTCTGGAACTTCTAAAGTGAAGTTGCAACCTTGCTCTTGTTCTCTAAATAGCTTCAGTATTTCGATGACAGCTCTGCGAAAGTTATCATTTCCTCAAATAATCATCCACGTATCTGAAAATTTTAAGAGCAAGCCCACTCAGGTTTTGATTATTTGCTGGTCAACGTAACTTAATATATTACTGTGCACTGATGCAACACCAGAACCTATGTAGATGCCAGCATTCTGTACACATATTTCACCTTCCAACCAGACCCAGTAACCCAGTAACCGAGAGGCCAAGGCATTTAATGCGGTTACCTCAGAAAGCATGATGCTTTCGGCATTGTAGTTGTACAATAAAGGCTTATTTTTTAACAATATTTTCATAAAGCCAGTTTTATCGAAGTTAATTTCCATTTGCCAATCATTGCACCATGGTACAATGCTTTTAAAGGCATCATTCAGTCTAATTTGATCGTCAACAGAGGAAGTTTTTTTCGTACAGAACATAGTCATCAGCGTACAACCTAATACCCAGAGAAATCTGATCCACAATGTCATTTATGTAAAGTAAAAACAGAAGAGGACCAAGGACTGATCCTTGGGGGACGCCAGAATCAACAGGCACCTTATCTGAACTGGCTGAATTTAGCGTTACAAACTGACGTCGGTTAGTCAAATAACTGTTTATCCAGGCGAATAGTTTGTTATTTTGCAGAATGTAGCTTAGTTTATGCAGCAATTTCTTATGCGAGACTTTATCAAACGCCTTACGGAAATCCATTAATATTACGTCTGTCTGTTTACCCTCATTTATGGCTGCTGCAAAGTCATGAATGATTTCTACAAGTTTGGTATTAGTTGAAAATCCTCGCCTAAAGCCGTGCTGCATACAGGTAAGTAGCTTATGTTCTTCAATAAAAGCAGTTATATGTTTGTGAATAATATGCTGTAACATTTTACAAGCTGTTGAGGTTAGCGAAATTGGATGGTAATTCTGAATGGGTGTTTTGTCGCCAGATTTGTGCAAAGGCACGATTCTGGCATCCCGCCAATCATCAGGTACTGCAGCTTCGTTTAAACACCTAGTGTACAGAACATCTAAGTATTTTGCACACCACTCAGCATAACGTTTCAAGAAAGCATTTGGGATATTGTCTGGTCCAGGAGATTTTTTTACCTTAAGGTTCAACAGCTTATGTTCACTTATTACGACATCAGCAATAGGAGGTACGGACACTTCGAAAGGCAGAAGACGGCCGTCATCTTGCGTAAATATGTCTTTGAAATTTTTATTGATTGCCGTCGAAGCCCCTGCATCATCCTGCACGCAGCCACCATAAACTACACGTCCGTCGTTAGAGCGAGACTTCGGTCTCACCAATCTCCAATATTTTTCGGGTGAGCTTTTGATAATGGATGGCAGTGTTATATCGAAATAGTTTTTCTTATCATGCGCAATCTTGTTCTTCACCTCTTCCGATATCTGTTCGACCATTAGTTTCAAGTCAGACCTATTGGTCGTTCTCGCCCTCTTCTTTAGGCGTTTCAATTTTCGCTGCAACTGCAGCGTTACTCTACTATCCATGGATTTTGAAAGTTGTTTTTTAGCTATCCTTGGCACGAAACGCTGAATGCATTTCTGAATTATCCCCTTGAAAAAAAGCCACAAATCATTCACCAAACAAGTGTTGTTTCTGAAAGAGTCATAATTTTCTAATTGCGTCTTCGGCCATTACTTTGTCATCCCAATAGAGGTTTATCTTAAGTTTTTTCATGTCTGGACGGGACAAAAGAAAATCGTAGGTGACATTGGGAATTGCTAATACGTCACTCGTAATAGCATGTCCTTGAAATTCAGTTGCTAGGGTTACCCATTCACTATGCATGGTCACTGACCCATCGTAGGCTTGGACACACAATGTTCTACCAGCGTGCAGACGACCGGCATCCACTCGGCTCTTGTTGATAATTGATACCGAAGCTCCACTGTCAACGAGAGCCTTCACTTCAATGCCATCTACCTTAATGGAGGCGTACAATAAGCTTGACAACACCAAACACACTGTCTCACTGAAGGTCTTGTTCTGGGGCTTGTGATCCAGGGTAGACAGATTATGTGGAAGTATGTTGCCGTGAACTGCGGTAATTGGTTCTTCACCATCCTCACCGTCATGATTGACGCTTCCCAGGGATTTTTTATGAAGCTATCTTCACATTCAGATGACGGCAACGACTCTAGATGCTCACTCAGCTTACGAGAATCAAGTTGCTCTGTTCTACCACCTGGCTGTCTTCTCAATGTAATCCTTGGCGCTGAGGTCTGTAGAAAGTTCAGAAGGTCATCAAATGTTCTTGAACCATTGAGCCGGACATGACTAGGATCTCGATACGCAACGCTTGCGTTATCAAAGCTACAACAGCAGAAGATGACAGCTTCGGTTCTGCAGCATACAGTAGGCGACGCTTCTCAAGAAAGTACTCAAGCAGAGAGCCACCTGTATACCTGAACCGTAATGCTGCATACCATTTTTATACTGCATTGCCTTCGAAAGCCACAGTTCCCAACATGTTGTTCCATGATCCATGAGTTTCACATCATACCATTTTCTGGCTATACCACCCCAATAGCGGCGCATATTCACAATCTTTGTGTTGTCGGAGTGCCACATAGTCTTGTCACATGCATACTCGAAAAAACACAGCCAGTAGTGCGCACTTTACGAGTTTCCTTCAAAAACATCCAGTTCAACAGTGCCTCGTGCTGATTGCTCTCGATTAAGCACTTGGACGAAACTTCTCATTATTTCAATCTGTTGCATAATGTGCCTTTGCAGTTCCATAACAGTCAAGTCTAGGCTCACCTTCCCGGCAGGCGTTTCCGCTTTGAGGGTGCCACGTCGTATGGGTTCCAGAATGAGTTCGCTCAGTGTCTGCTGTTGTAGATTCACTGTCACTGATCCTGTTTGCACGAGGGCTTGGCGGCTGATTGCAGCTTGTTGCAGCACCATGTTGATCAGCGCGGGTAGAACTAACTACGAGAGGAAGGTCCGTCTCTGGCTCACTGCGCACTTGGTATCGGCTGAACACAGCAGACCCCGATGGCACCTGGTCGACGAAAAACGTCACCAGCATAGTTGGTCTTCGAAAACTGTCGGCTGCGCCAAAATGTAGCGTTCCTAACTAGAACGGCAGCAGTAATGACATATACTCAGTGAGACGGGTGTTGTCCGCCATGGTATGGCATGATATGGTATGGTATTCCTTATGCGATGGCGCACACCAACTGTGGGGGATTGGCCAAGGTTTGGGTGAAATTAGGCAATCTTTATTAAATACTAAAATTTGTCAAGCTAAGTGGAGGAAACGTACAAAAATAAAATGTTTAACAATTCAAGACAATCTTTTTGTAGCAATTATAAATTGCTCCACGCTTGAGCAAATATCCCTGTGGCACTTTCCAAGAGAGGAGGCTCCTAGAGAAAGGATATTTATTATTGAAAAGCTTAAACCAAGCTGTGCAAATCTTGATTCTAGAATATTTTTTCTTAAATAAGTAAAATGGCGGCAGGATATGAAAAAATCATCTATTGTTTCATCTTCTCCACAGACTGGGCACAGAGGAGAGGGCACCAGACCAGCCCTGTGACGATAGAAGTTTAATTTTGGTATTCGACAACGTAATCGGGTAAAGATGACTTCAATTTTTCTGGTGTCAAAGGAATTTTTGGGCCAAGGGAATAGGAGCTGTCGATATTCTGAAAATTTAGCTACAGCTGGGTTCAATAAGTCTTGAATAATTGTATATCTCCTGAATCTAGTAGTCGTTAGGAAAGCTATTGTAGGAAGAAATGGTACTACAGGGCCACTGAGGGCCACTCTCGCGGGACTGTCAGCCATTTCGTTCATGAGTAATCCTTTATGTCCAGGCACCCAAAGCAATCTAATGAAATTTATGTGGGAAGGCACTAGAAAATGAAATGTACGTAAAAGGTTAGTGACAGCATTTGCTCTGAGCGAGGAACATAAGGATAAAGAATCTGTTATTATTACTACAGCCGATATTGACGAATTTAGTTTGCGTAAGGCTAGAACTACAGCTATAAATTCAGCCAAAAATACGGAAAAGAAGTCCGGAATCCTGATTGCAAATGACCAGTCTAGGGCTGGAGAGAAAATGCCAATTCCAGATTTTTCTTCACACTGTGAGGCGTCTGTCGCAATGACCGTACTTATAGATAAACTCAATAAATGGTCCTGTAATAAGCCGTTTAATATTTTATTCCAACTTCTTCTTTCTAACTTCTCCCCTAGCCCATTTCTTCGTCTTGTTTCATGCGTCCAGCGAAGACCGCTTCAATTTTAATGTGGGGAACAGGAGTCAGAAATATCACTGATGTCACTTGCCATTGTTAATGATGTGTGGGCATGTCCTACATACGTTATTCTGAATCTGCTACTGAGCCCCCCCTGCCCCTCTTTCAATCTTTGTCAAAACATTCAAGAGAAAACATGCAGGTGGCTGCATTAAGACTTGTTCTTAATTATTGCCTTTTACTGAAAGCCATGACCGAAGCTGTTAACAGTATTCTACTGTCTAAGCAATGCAACTTTGTGTCATCTAGCTTGATTATTAAAAAGAACTGGTCTGCCAAAGGCTTTTTCATCATCACCATCATGATCATCTCCATCAGCCTGGTTACGCCCACTGCAGGGCAAAGGCCTCTCCCATACTTCTCCAACTACCCCGGTCATGTACTAATTGTGGCCATGTTGTCCCTGCAAACTTCTTAATCTCATCCACCCACCTAACTTTCTGCCGCCTCCCGCTGCGCATCCCTTCCCTAGGAATCCAGTCTGTAACCGTTAATGATTACCGGTTATCTTCCCTCCTCACAACATGTTTTGCCCATGCCCATTTATTTTTCTTGATTTCAGCTAAGATGTCATTAACTCGCGTTTGTTTCCTCACCCAATCTGCTCTTTTCTTATCGCTTGAGGGGGGACGCTAGGCTGAAGGGTCAACTTTTGAAGCGCTCAACCAATTTTCTTGAAATTTTCAGGGGTAGTTGATCTTGTTGTCATTAGAATATTTTCCAAATATCAGCACCCTAGCGCAACGAGAAAAAGAAGTTATAACTCTGAAATTTAGCAATATTGTGTGTTCACTTAGAAAAACTATCGTTTACAAACAAATGAAAATACACAAATTTTTCGTAATTAGATACCTTCTAGATGGTTTATAGTGCGGGATAAGGTCAGTTGCATTTTTTACGTCATTTCTGTAAAACTGGCATCACTCTGAATATGAAGTTTAGTTTTTTCACTGTCATCACATCTCAAATATCTGGTAAATGTTATATGTTGAAAAAAGTTTAGGCATCTGAAAAGTACTTTATCTTGTTCCTCACAAAATTTCAGTCTAGAAAAAACGTTGGAAGCAGAATTTGGTGAAGCAGTTTGGAAATGATACTTTTCCTAAAACTCTTCTTTTTCAAAAAGTGCAAACTGAGAAAGATCAGTTCAAAGATTTCAGAGCATGGCATTTATTCTTATGATCATATAAAATTAATCAAAGTATTCTGCTGTATATGACGGGCTCTCCTCTTCAACACGACGCTGTTCTTCGGCGATCGCTTCAAGGCGTCGTCTCTTTTTTTCAGCTTTAAAGCTATCCATCGCTCTTGCCTGCGCTCGCGAAATGGCTTGCTTCGTTGCTTCCTGAACGTGCTTATTCGTCTGGACTCCATGTTCAAGTTCCAGCTTGTCGAGAACTCTCTTGATGCCACGTGCTCCTTTATTTAATTCTAGCACAGCCAGGGCTGCTGCAGTCTCCACTGTTCTCAATGATGCAAATTCTTTCTTTGGGCACGCTTTCCATACAAGAGCATTAAAGAACTCGTTTGCATTCTGTGTCAGCATCCTTGAACATCACGCAAGAAGCTCTGGCTTATTAAGCCTGTTGCAGAGAGGCATCCGCTCTTTGGCAATGTGTCTGCTGAAAGCTGGATGATGGGATCTTGGCACTGATGGGTTGTCCGCTGCAACTAGGGCTGTAGTGACACCAAGAGTCCTCACCAACAGGGCAACCGTCATGTCGTGGCACTTCATCTGTTGAGTGAAAAAGCGTCGCAAGTACACCTCTGTTCATTTTTTTTTACATCTGCAGCATTGTCTTTTGGGGCAGATGCATAGTAAGCAGCGAGTTTTGTACAACACTTTGTGTCAGCTTCCCCTTGCCTCCTAGACCTTTCTTCGTTTTTTTGGTTTCTCAATTTCTCTAAAAAGCGCGAAAAACAAACTTCGTAAAGTGGGCATTCACTTTGCGCTTCGTTTCTTGCCCACGATGCGGCCGCGTCTGGAAAAACCGCGTTCAGAGTCGCGTTGGACAGGAAATGCGCGCTACCAACTTGTGAAAAAAATCATTTTCTTCCTTTCTACTGCTCAGATAACTACCACACTTGGTGAGAAGATTCTTTATTAAACAAGTAATTCAGAACAACTCAGAATAAACAACACGTTTTTTTTCACCGAAATCGGTATTTTAGCCCCGCATCCCCCCTTAACGTTACACCCATCATTCTTCGTTCCATAGCTCGTTGCGTCGTCCTCAATTTAGGTATAACCCTTTTCGTAAGCCTCCAGGTTTCTGCCCCTTACGCGAGTACTGGTTGTCCGGTTGGGTGCTGGTAATCCTGTTTTATTAGTAGCCTAATAATTTACCCATAGTTTCTTTGAAAAGGTACAAAAAATTCTTGCTACCAAGGATTTTGTCCTTGCTGTCTAGTTTTGGAATTGCTGACATACATCATTTCAGGGGTGCTTTCTAGCAAGGTTGGTAGACAGCTTTCCTTCAATTGTACAAACAATACTTGCCAGGTGTGCAACTTGTGTTTCCCTACTTGATTCTGAGATGAAATACTTGTAGACTTTGTGTGGGATGTTTAACATTTTCCGTGCCTTAAACGAGCTTTATTCATCCGTGGCTTTTTGGTAAAAAAGGCTGAAGACAAACTCAGCTCATAAGCAGTACTTTCCATTCTCTAGCAATGCCACAGACAAGCCAAGATTTTTCTCCGTGCTTAGTTAGGCTTGTGATCGATGGCAACGCACAATCCATGGGACAGCGCAAGAAGAAGCAGATTTATTCTTCCTGAGCAGGTAAAACACGCTGCCAACTGAGGTTTTAAAAATGCTTTAGCCACTTCTAGTCAAAATGAAAAGAAAATCTGGGGTTTTATGTGCCAATACCACGATATTATTATGAGGCACGCCATAGTGGGGGACTCCGCATTAATTCTGACCACCTGGGTTTTTTTAATGTGGGCCAGATGGACAGTATATGGGTTTTATATAAGACGTCGCTGCCTACCGCAGCGCCATTAGAAGGCGCACGCTTGGAACCGCCTGGAAAGAAGAAAAGGAGGATGGAATAAACGAAGAGGGACTGAGTAATGTCTTCATTACATCGTATTGCGTACTATACTTCCTGATCCGCCACTACTTCACTTCTACTGAGCCACCTCCTATACGGTCTACCTCCAGCCTACTTCTCCGGCCGAACTCCCTGGGCCCTATCCGCCTGGCTACTCTGATGCTGCTGGGACGACCCTCTACCTTTCTCCCTCCTACCCTCTCTTTGTTTTAATGCCATCGCCGCCACCCTGCTGGCGCTGAGCCGTGCTCTCGCCTGGGTTGCAGAAGATAGTACCAGCCTTTCCTACTTTCCCACAAGAACCACTTCTCTCTCTACTATGCACGATACAACATAATTGGCGACGAGGATTTAACAACCCATCTGCTACCGGCTTGCCCTTTCTCTGTGCCTTCGATTGCTGCATGCCATCCTCTACGATGAGTATTTCGGGGCTACAACCGCCACCCCCATTCCTGTCGGCACCTGGACACCCGGTCATGCCCTGGGAGCAGTGGATTCACGCGCTCAAGGACTACATGGTGGCGTCGGGCACCTCCGACCTACCTGCCATGCGTTGAAGGCGATTCTACTCAACTGCATGGGCTTGGAAGGACAATGTATCTTCCAGACTCTCACGTTAAAGAACGACTCGCGCTTTTTGGCTTCGAACGACGCCGGAGGGACGTTGACGACTCCTGCTCCAGATGAGTTCGATTGTGCTATTGCGACGCTTGAAGGTCACTACAAGAGCTCTGTCAATGTCACCGCAGCGCGTCACCGTTTCCGTCGACGTGCGCAAGCCCCAGGTGAGACTGCGGTTGGTTACGTCACTGCGCTACGAGGTCTCATACGAGCGTGCTATTTCAGTGACATGGCGGATGACACGATACGCGACGAGCTCATAGAAAAAACTACTAGCGAGTACTGGCGTGAACGTCTTCTATTGGAAGAGTCTCTTACGCCTTCTCGAGCCCTTACCATTGCAAGACGTCATGAACAAGCGACTAGAGAAGCGAGAGAACTTGCACGACATGAAGCACCATTGCACCACGTTATAGACACAGACGTCAAAATCGAGAGAAAAGCACTGTAGCACGTTCACATGCTATAAGACGCCCACTGAAAGTCGTCGAGCTTTGAAAGAGCAGGAATGTTATCGTTGGGGTACTTTGGAACATCTGACGAATAGCCCCCACTGAAGCAATGCAGTTTCTTGAAGTAACAGAAAATTTTAACCTCCAGCAGATGATAGCATGCCCCACCAGAGGCGATAACATACTCGACTTACTTCTTACAACTCACCCGGACGACATTTCCGCCATTACCGCGATACCTGGCTTCAGCGATCATTGTCTCCTACACGTTGATATTCGTCTTCCACTGAGTAAGAAATCATCTACCCAAAAACTAATCTCTGACTACCGGAGAGGTAACTATGAGGCCATAAACAGTGGACTAGAGTCATTTTGGCAAAACTTTCAGACCACTTTTTCGTCACGCTCAGTGAACTCCAACTGGGAGCTATTTAGAAACGCAATGTTAAAGCTAAAATATAAGTAAATACCCACTATTGTCGTAAAATCAGACTATAACAACCCTTGGTTCACTAAACGTGTAAATCTCTTCTCAAACGTAAAAAACGTCTCTACAGGAAAGCAAATCAAAGTAATAGCACTGCAGCGTGGGAAAGGTATCACGCATGCGTAAAACTGTATATTCAGGAGGTTAGTCAAGCTAAAGATAAATTTAACAGTCACGATCTACTCTCCATTCTCCAATCAAATCCAAATAAATTTTGGCGCATGCTCTCCACTAAAGACAGATCTAACACCATCGAACTCGTTGACCTCAATGGTGAACCTATCCATAATGATGAATGCGCAACCGCCCTAAATAACTACTTTTCTTCTGTATTTACTGCTCCCATTCACGTACCTGACCAGCCCACACTTACTGCTTCAGTGCAAACTATGCCAGACCTAGACATATACGCGGAGGGCATACTTAACCTAATCAATAGCCTTAAACCATCATCTTCCGCTGGCTGTGATGGTATTAGTAGTAAACTTCTGAAGAACACCTCTCATGTATCAGCACAAATACTCTGCGTACTAGTCAAACAATCGCTAGAAACGGGGACCGTTCCAGGTGACTGGAAGAAAGCTAATATCTTGCCCATTTTTAAATCAGGTGACCGCTCGAACCTTGCCAATTACCGCCGAATCTCCTTTACAAGCATTTCCTCAAAATTACTTGAACACATTATAGCCTCAAACCTAATGAAATTCCTTGAAAGCAATAATTTTTTCTACCCATTTCAGCATGGTTTCCGAAAACACTTATTGTGTGATTCCCAACTCGCCGAATTCACCCACGACATTCTGCTTATCATGGAAAGGAACCTGCAGATCGACGCCGTTTTCTTAGATTACTCAGAAGCTTTTGACAAGGTGCCTCACGAGCTCCTACTGCAAAAACTATCTGGACTTGGAATCTGTAATAACTTACTCAGATGGACTGAACAATTCATATCCGGGCGCACACAATACACTTCCACAAACAATCACCGGTCACCTCTTACCGATGTCACTTCGGGCGTCCCTCAGGGCGCCTGTCTGTCCCCTTTATTATTCCTAATCTATGTAAACGACTTGCCTACTAGCATACATTGTAAACTACGACTTTTCGCAGACGACTGCGCAGTTTATAACACTGTTAACTCGTCTGACGATGTTCTTTGCCTGCAGCGTGACCTCGATGCCATCTCGTCATCGTGCGAAAAATGGCACATGCCTCTCAACTTATCGAAATGCAAATCTATGTTTTTTACCCGAAAACGCAGTCCCTTTCAGTCCACTTATCGCATTAGCTCTGTCAACATCAGCGCCACTTCATCTTACAAGTACCTGGGTCTTATTTTGACGTCATCACTCTCTTGGATAACACATATCGAAACAATACGTCGCAAAGCTGCGCGTTCACTCGGGTATCTACAAAGAAATCTAAAGAAGGCATCCCCAGAGGTAAAGAAGTTGGCGTACTTGACATTTGTCCGTCCACAACTTGAATTTGCTTCTGCTGTCTGGCATCCATCTCAAGATTACCTAGCCGCATCATTGGAATCCGTTCAAAACCGAGCCGCCCGCTTCATCACTTCACATTATTCACGGTACACTAGTGTCACTTCTTTGAAACAAACGATAGGTCTGCCAACACTGAAGTCTCGCCGCATCATATCACGTCTTTGCTTGCTGCACTCTTTTTTTTTTACAATCCACGCTCGAGGCACCACCTTCTTAAACCACCATTACGAACTTCCTCTCGCATAAGTCACAGCTCTGCCATAGCACGTTTACCCAGCCGCTCCTCTGCCATGACCACTTCCTTCTTTCCTGATGCAATCGTTTATTGGAATGCGCTCTCTGACAACTTCGTTACCTGTACTGACCGCAAAAAATTTCGTGAATACCTAACAAATCACTTTGAATAACTTTGTTTCCCAGTGTACATCGTTCATGAACCCATCATAAACCTATCGGAATAGTCTACCCTTGTCAACCCTGCACCTAGTCTCTTTCTTTTGTTTCTTTTATTGCGAATGTATTGCCGTGTTACTTCTTTCAATTCGAATTTTTTCTTTGATTGTTTAAAGTCGTACAAAATCAGCAATGTGTTTTTTTTCTTTCTTTCGGTGTTTTGCAAGAAACCACTCTTACACGTGTTTGTATTGCCCCCCCTTGTGTAATGCCTTCGGGCCTTCAAGGTGATAATAAATGAAATGAAATGAAATGAAATGAAATGAAATAGCTAAGACACACAAGTGTCGCAGATGTGAAAAGACTGGCCATCTGGAAGAGGTATCCAAATATCTCCGAAACTTCGAAAAAAACATTCAGCATGTCATGGAAGACAACACTGATACAGCTGGCACGGACGATCCCATAAGTGTTTGTCACATCTGGAGCCGAAAGAAGGGAACTTATGCAGTGCTGAAAATTGAAGGAATTTTCATGTCCTTCCTGATTGACACTGGATCATCGGTTTCACTTCTAGCCGAAGAACTTTACCGATGTTATTTTGCTTAGAACTACAGAAAGTTGAGCTAGTTGGTAGAGATTCATTATGCAAAAAAGAGGTGAGGCGTGCAGACAGGACACAAGAGTAGAGAAGTGGAGTTCGTGCTGTCCACTTCTCTACTCTTGTGTCCTGTCTGCACGCCTCACCTCTTTATTGCATAATGAGTCATTTTGCTACTGCATTTCCTCTGTCATCAACATCCGTCCCACTCCTCGATTATTCTAAGTTAGCAATTCCTATAAAAGCATGTTTCATTGCTACAGTTCCATTTCATGGTCGATGCACTTATGTTCTGCACGTTTTGTCTGGAGGAACAACCATTCATGGTTTAGATGGTATCGCGTCTCTGGAAATGAAGATTCAAGGGTCGCCACTCAGGTGTGTTCTAATGACGCAAGAAACTCCTGGGCTACCTCCTGAATTACGTTCCGAGCTCGAGCACTTGTTTCAAAAGCAACCAGGAACTGTCAAAGGTTTTACTCACAAGGTAAAAGTTCGCGCGTCTGTTCAACCAGTGGCCAGCAAACTGAGACGACTACGACTCGTCATTCGTGAGCAAGTCTTGGCCGAAGTACAGAAATTAGAAGCTCAAGACCTATTGAGCACGTCGATTTTTCAGAGTGGGTCACACCAATTGTCGTCGCCAGAAAAAAAGTATGGCTCAATTCGCATGTGCGTAGACCTACGAGAGCCAAACAAAGATATAGTAGTGGACAGCTTTTCCCTGCCACAAACTGAGGAATTTTTGAACGGTTTGGCTGGTGCACAGCGATTCTCCAAGCTAGATTTAGCTCCTGCATATCATCAATTACCACTACGTCCAGAGGGTCGGGATCTTACGACATTTATAACGCACGGCAGACTATTTTGCTTTCAGAGAGTTTGCTTCGGACTGGCATCAGCACCTTCAGCGTTTCAGAAGATGATGCATATGAGCCTCAAAGGACGCAAATACGTCTTGTTTTACATTGACGACATAATCACGTATGGACGCTTCCGAGTGGATCACTTGGTCAATTTGCGCACTGTTTTGAAGCAGCTCTCTCATTCTGGCCGCAGGCTCAACCGTAAATGTGTTCTTGACGTCCCAGAGTTGACTTTCCTAGGCCATGTTGTCAGCGCCAAAGGGTTATTCCCACTGATGTCATCTATCGAGGCAATAACCAAGGCCCCATCCCCTACAAATATCAATGAACTTCGCTCGCTGCTGGGACTCGCAGGCTTCTACTCCATGTTCATCCCGCATTTTTCAGATGTCGTGGAGCCAATGCGGGCTCAACAAAATTGTCGAATGAACACTCTAAAAAGTCACACTGCAACCTCATGAGCACAGGAAAATTTCAAAAACGTTTTATGAAGGGCACATTGATATGGTTCAGGTCCTAAGCTCAGAAACACTTGCACCATTTTATGGTCCGGAAGACCATCCTCAGTTTTACATATTTCTAAATATGGTAAAAAAGAATATCACAGAAAAATTAAATCAAGTATTGATGACTCAGTCTCAGAGATCCTTGTATAATCTGTCACTGCCTGGGTTAGGCCTAAAGAGAAAGCTAGCTCCAAAAGCGGGTCACAGCTCGAAACCTCAGTCTGTCCCGGTGAAAGTGTCGGCCGATCAATGCCGGCCAAGTTAAAATCACCTAAATGTATAATATTATTGCCTTGATGCATGTTAGACTCCATAAATTTTCTTAAGTGCAAAATAACATCGACAGGTGAAACAGGAGCCCTGTAGATACAACCAATAAGGATTGACGTTCACCCAACTTGGTTTTCATCCAGACCGTTTCCATCGCTCGCTTGGTCTCTAGAACAGCGTACGGTACACTCTTCTTTATCAAAAATGCTACGCCACTACCTCGACCTTCGCGATCTCCCCTCATGATTAAATACCCAGGGGGTGTGACCTCTGCATCACTTGCACCCTTACGCAGCCATGTCTCGGTTATACCCATAACATCTGGTTCATGCTCCAATACAATGCTATCTAGGGATTCCAACTTATTTAGGATACTTTTGGCGTTCACATTAATAAAAGTAACTTTGCCTCTTTCTGGGGGGGGGGGGGGGGTTGGCAGGTGTTTCTTGCGCCAAATGATTGCACAAGTTTGACCCTCTTATTTTTATCTTCATCCCAGCCGAACATTACATTATTAACTTTCAATTTATCGAAGATCAGTGACACTTTTGCTGCACCTTTCCTATCTTCAGAACAATAGTTCGACAGCTTCTTTCGTAATTCAACAATCCTTTTAGAATAATCTTCGTTAATACTAATCAGGGTGGCTTTGAGCTTGAAACAATTATTTAGTATTCTTTTCTTATCCCTGAAATCTACAAACTTTGATATGATTGGGTGGTTCAAACCAGGAATCCTTCCAAGCCTGTGAATCCTCTCAGTGGAGCCTAACTTTAGTTTGAGTATACCTTCGAATATGTCCTCGTATACTTTTTCTCATTAGCACTTCCTCACTTTCCTGCTCGTCTTCCACAACTCCGCGAACCATTATGTTGTTTTGTCGAGATCGGTTCTCTAAATCATCAACTTTATGGCCGAGCGCAGGCAAATTAGCATAATTCCTGAAAACTAAATTCTCAATTTTAATGAGCATGTCGCGTGTTTCATTCAGAGACAGCAATTTATTTCCTATCGTTGACAGCCTGTTTTCAACAAGTTGCAAACTAGTATCAGAGGAAGCTTGCTTTTCTTGTATTTCGTTAAGCTTATGCCGGATTGCCTTCAGCGTCTCAAGTAGTTCCTTAGGCATGTCGTCAGTCAGAGGACCAGGCTTTTCTTCAACGTCTGCCGATATCAACAGCATCATCCTCACCACTGACAAACAATCACTTAAGTAATTCCAAAGGATATGTGGACACGGCAACACGACCAAGCACAGGTAATTGCTACGGAAAATATTTTTTACTAACCTGCACGAACAACGGTATGTCAGTCGACATAGTCACGGCCGAGTTGCCGTGTCCACTGAAGGAAGAGGCCGGTGAAGTTCACTTTTATAAGCGGTGGGCATGTGCCCACATCACAGTCCATTGATGTCATCGTGCGCCCAAATGTTGTGCGGTAGTTGATGTACACATGTGACAGCGGCCGTACCATCCAGATATCAGGATCCAAACGGAATGCGCCGTCTTCGCTTTGAAAAGCAGGAAAACAGGGTGCATGAACGGACGCACACTCCTGCGGATAGGAGCCATGGTCCGCGTGATGTAGATGATCAGCTGCAGTGAAGAGCACGCGGGCCGAAAAGACCTGCGCGCACAACGGTATGTCAGTCTGCAGAGTCATGGCCGAGTTTCCGTGTCCACTCTTTATAGGAAGTCACGTGCTCACATTTATAGGAAGTCAAGTGCTCAAGGTTGGTCTCATTGATAATATAGCCGAAATCAGTTCGTGAGCTTGAGTGACGCGAGACAGACATAATTTTGCATTTAGTCGGATTTAAGAACATTAGCCATTGTGAGCACCACCTTGAAATGTTATCTAGATCTGACTGAAGCATAAAGTTATCATGCTGATTAGTTATTTCATGGTACAGAACGCAATCGCCAGCAAGATTTTTAATAGAGCTATTAATTACGGCAGGTTAGTCGTTTATATAAATTAGGAATAGTAACGGTCCCAAGACGGAGCCTTGAGGAGCACCTGACTTCACGGTGCAGTGCGGGAATGCAGAATCGTTAGCTGTTACAAATTGGGTACGGCTGTTTAGAAAGCATTCTATCCATTTCAGAATGGTAGGGTCAATATTAAGATTACTAAACTTAAGAAGCAGTAAGTGATGAGACACCTTGTCAAACGCTTTCGCAAATTCTAAAAAGACACAGTCAATGACTCCGCCTTTTTCTAAAGAGGAAGAAATGTTGTGTATAAACGATATTAGTTGTGTTTCGCAGGAGTAGTTTTTGCGAAACCCATGCTGAAATGAAGAGTTGGATTCCAGAAATGAGAGAAGATTGGAAAATATGACGTGTTCAAGGATCTTGCAAGGCACGCTGGTAAGTAAAATGGGTCTGTAATTGAGAGGAGAATGCGGGTTACCTGATTTCAACAGAGGGACCACATTCCCCACCTTCCATTCTGCGGGAAAAGTTAAGCACTGAATAGTTTTGGGTGAAAAGGTACATAAAAATATAGAGGAGTAGACAGCAGTATTCCTCGAAAATTTCGAATTAATTTCGTCTACACCACAAGAAGACGATAGTTTTAAATCTTGAATTCACTTCAATATCCCAGCAAAATTGACAAGCGGATCCATGGTATTAGAAATCTTCTTTACGCATGTGTGGCACTGTATCAACACAGCAAACAGAAAATAATTTCGCTAAAGTATCATTTAGGACATCGCGACATTCTGCATTGCTCATGGTGTTACCATCCGTATCTGTAAGAAATATGTTATTTTTCTTTTTTTTTGAACAGTGCTCCAAAATTTTGATGCAATTGTAAAAAGAAGTGAGGGTAGATGGGCATTAAAAAAACGTCCTTTGATTCTTTTATCGTGGTACGATAAGCATGCAGCGTATTAGAATAATCATTCCAACGAGTAGATGTTCGACTGCGTTTTGCAATACGGAAAAGGCGTTCCTTTTATTGACAGTCTTTTTAATGCCGTGGGAAACCAAGGAGAGTGTTTCTTTCTGGAAAGTCTGCGTAATGGCACATATTCAGCGACAAGTGACGTGGCTTTGTTTTTAAACAAGTTCCGATTTTCTTCCACAGTAGGGCTGAAAAATTCTGGTATACATTCGTCAATGAATACGGCGAACTCATTATTAATTGCAGTGTAATCACCACTCGCATAATCTCTGATAAATTTGCATTGTTCTTCTCACATCTAACGGGGCCTGTTAAAAAGAATGCAAAAAAACAGTGATTGCTTAGTCCGGGGAAAGAAGTTAAAGAATGCACTAAGTTTGGTTCAGTGACAAGGATCAAGTCGAGAGAGTTAGATGAAGTAGTGCCAGCTCTAACAGGCCTAGAAACAAGTTGCGTAAGATTCAAATTTAGGCACAAGTTAAGGGAAGATTTACTTTTTCGGACGTAGCGACAACGAAGGGCAATAGCGGAGTCCACCTTATTTTAGGCGAATGAAAATCGCCTAAAAGGAATAAAGGTGAGTGTGGAAATTCTGAGATGAGAAAATTCAGAGTGTCATGCAGTTCATCAAAAAAAGGTAGATGTTGCACTTGGCGACCGATAACACGTACAAAGCAACGTGTTTTGTTGGTTTATAACAATACGAGCACAAACCAATTCTAAAGACGACGCAAATGAAATCCTATAAGACACTATATTGTCGGCGACGGCATTTAAAACACCACCACCTAATTTTAGGTCGCGGTCGTGGCGGTGAACAACGTAATTCTTGTCACAGTGGAACAGCTCTTCGCTAAGAATTTTATCGGTCAACCAAGTCTGCGTCAATAAAACCACGTCAGCGGCACATGAATCAAAAATAGATGCTAGAGCTTCACGTTTATTAACTGCACTTGGCACATTCGACATTGACGACAAGCTGACGATACTTCCGTACTTGACACTTTAGCCTCAACTTTTGATGACTTCCAATACTGTAGTGAACTTTGCAATGTAGACACGCTGCTCCTTAAATTTTGTGACATTGTCCATGAATGCCTGTCAAAGTACGTGCCCCAAAGATGTGTTAAACGAAACCAAAGACACCCTTGGTATAATAGAGAAATAATTCAGCTCACTCGTCGCATTAAGCGGCTACGTAAGCAAAGCCGTTCCGAGCGTAAGAACAATGCTTCTTTATTCAACACGTTGAAGTCTGAATTAGGAGCGAAAATGCAAGAGGCTAAGAGCTTTTACTTTAATAATACATTCGCTACATTTATGAAAAAAATCCATCTAGGTTCTAGAGATCGATTAGTCCTGCATCTTCTGTACCTTCTTCTTTTATTCTTAATGACCAATGCTGCTCCCAATCTGAAACTATAGCCAATGCCTTCAACAACTTCTTCAAATCTGTTTTTTCTACCGATAATGGCACCAATCGCCCATTTTCCGCGTGCCGCAATCTGCCCTCTCTTCCAAATCATGATGTAACCTCCTCCGGAGTACATAACATCATATTAAAACTTGATGTAACGAAAAGCCCAGGCCCAGACGGCATTCGGAATTTGTTAAAGAGGTACTCAGAATGGTGCGCAAACTATCGAACTATAATATTTAAAAAATCAATAGGCTCTACAACGGTTCCCCGGCTGTGGAAATTGGCTAACGTCGTGCCCGTATTCAAGTCCGGAAACAAACAAATAATACCAAATTATAGGCCAATATCTTTACTTTCCACCAGCTCTAAACTCTTGGAGCACAGTATTCACAAGCACATTGCGGAATACCTAAATGCAAACAATAGTGCTACGGGATAGTATTGCCAATGACGAAGAGCCGAGCAGTAAGAAGACGACTACGACGATTGGAAGCTAGCGCGGGCTGTTGCCTCTTGGCCAAGCGCAGCGTATTGTCTTGTAAATATACTTGTACATAGTTTTTCGTCTGCGTTTTCCTATGTAACATATCTGGTGGAGGTGGACGTTCCCTGTACCTCGTCACGTAGCTTCGCAGTGGACGGTATGTCGAGCCTTCCTACATGGCTCCCGGCGACGACAACCCGACTCCGCCGGCTCCGACACCTGCTGCCACCTCGACGACCTACATCACTCTCCCCGCTCCCCTTGATCCTGGCGTATTATCGGGCAAAGATGGGGAAGACGTCGATGACTGGATCAGCCTGTACGAACACGTCAGCCGCAATAATCGGTGGGACCCTACTATTATGCTCGCCAACGCAGTCTTTTACCTCGGTGGCACACCTAAAGTTTGGTATCGCACGCACGAAGATGAGCTCGCCAGTTGGGATTCACTTAAGACACAGCTTCGAGACTTGTTCGGCAACCCCTACGGTCACCAACTTGCCGCGCAGAAGGCGCTTTCCGGCCGTGTGCAGACGTCAACTGAGCCCTATGTCACGTACATTCAGGACGTCTTGGCTGTGTGCCGCAAAGTTGACACCCACATGACTGAGTACGACAAGGTCTCCCACATCCTCAAAGGCATTGCCGATGACGCCTTCAACTTGCTCGTTTGCAACAACGTAGCGACGGTGGATGCTGTTATAAAAGAGTGCCGCCGCCTGGAACTCGCTAAATGCCGACGTATTGACCAGCAGTTTGCCCGTCTGCCCAACACCCCAGCGACATCTTCCTGTGCCGACACTCCTCGTCCCAACAACACTGCCGTTGTTACCAGGATCGTCCGGCGTGAGATCGAGGCCGCCTATCCGGCTGCCTTCGACACCAGTCCCACCAACACATCTGCAGTCACGGTCTCACTGATCCAGGCAGTTGTCCGCCAAGAGTTCGAGAACATGGGTCTTCACACCAGGCACGTACCCAGGATTATTTTTCGGGGGGGCCCCACCACCTCCACCACCACCACCACCACCACCACCACCATCATCATCATCATCATCATCATCATCATCATCATCATCATCATCATCATCATCATCATCATCAGCAGCCTGTTTTATGACCACTGCAGGACGAAGGCCTCTCCCTGCGATCTCCAATTACCCCTGTCCTGCGCCAACCGATTCCAACTAGCGCCCGCGAATTTCCTAATTTCATCGCTCCACCTAGTGTTTTGTCGTCCTCGATTGCGTTTTCCTTCTCTTCAGGGGCAATCCTAGTACTCGGGCCTGCCAGATAACTGAGCAGAATCTCAATAAACTTGTTACCACCACCTTCTCTTGGTACTCATTCTGTAACCCTAATGGTCCAACGGTTACGTAACCGGCGCATTACATGACCTGCCAAGCTACATTTTTCCTCTTGATGTCAATTAGAATATCATCTATACCCCTTCGCTCTCTGATCCGAACCGCTCTCTTTCTCTCTCTTAACGTTATGCCTAGCAATCTTCGTTCGATCGCTCTGCACGGTCTTTAACTTGCTCTCAAGTCTCTGCCCCATATGTCAGCAGCGGAAAAATGCACTGATTGCACACCTTACTTTTCAATAATAATAGTAAGCTTCCAGTCAGGAGCTGGCAATGTCTGCCGTATGCGATCCAACCTATTTTTATTCTTCTGTGAATTTCCTTCTCATGATCAGGGTTCCCTGTGATTAATTGACCTAGGTAAACGTACTCCTTCACAGTCTCTAGTGGCCGACTGGCGATCCTGATCTATTGTTCCTTTGCCCGGCTATTTATCATTATCTTCATCTTCTGCATATGAATATTCAACCCCACTCTTACACTCTCTCTGTTAAGGTCTCCACTCATTTGTTGTAACTCCTCTGCAATGTTGTTGAATAGAACAATGTCATCGGCAAACCGAAGGTTGCTGAGATATTTGCCGTCGATCATTACTCCTAAGCCTTCCCAGTTTAATAGCTTGAATTCTTCTAAGCACTCAGTGAATAGCTTTGGAGAAATTGTGTCTCCTTGTCTGACCCCTTTCTCTATAGGTATCTCCCTGCTTTTCTTGTGTAGAATAAGGTAGCTGTAGAACCTCTGTAGATTCTGTTACGCGAAGGACGAGTCAGTAAGACTAGAAACTATTTACAGGTTATATATACAACAACGGTTGCAGCGCTGACCGGTTAGATTCACTGCGCGAGCCCAGTTCGTTCTTCCTCCTCTTTTGTTTGAACGAGGCGCCCACGCGCCTCGTTCAAACAAACAAATACCTCATGCATGTAGCAATATTTTCCAAGCTTTTTACGTAAGCGTTCTGTACTCGTTGATTACGTAGTGCCTCTATGACTGCTGGTATCTCTACTGAATCAAATGCCTTTTCGTAATCTATATAAGCCACATAGAGGCTTATTGTACTCTGCGGATTTCGCGATAACCTGATTGATGACATGGATGTGATCCATTGTAAAGTATCTCTTCCTGAAGCCAGCCTGTTCTCTTGGTTGACAAAATCCAGTGTTGCCCTTGTTCTATTGGAGATTATATTGGTAAATATTTTATATGATACTGGGAGCAAGCTAATGATCCTATAATTTTTCAATTCTTTAACGTCTCCTTTTTTGTGTATTAATATAACGTCTGCATTCTTCCAGTTTTCTGGGACCCTTGCAGTCGATAGACACTTCGTATAAAGAGCCGGCAGTTTTCCAAGCATTATGTCTCCTCCATCTTTGATTAAATCGACTGTTATTTCACCTTCTCCTCCCGTTCTTCATCGTTTCATGTCCTGCAGGGCCCTTCTGACCTCATCGCTAGTTATACGAGAGTTTCTGTATCCTGTTCATTACTGTTTCTAAGTGAGGTATCGTTACTCCTCTGGGTACTGTATACAGGTCAGCTCAGAATTTTTCCGCTGCTTTTACTATATCTTCGAGATGGCTGATGATATTATCCTTCTCATCTTTTAGTCCATACATCATGGTTTGTCCTATGCCAGGTTTCTTTTTTACTAATTTCAGGCTGCGTTCATTTTTTACGGCTTCTACAGTCATCTCAGGTTATAGTTTCGAATATCAGTTATTTTGGCCTTGTTGATCAGTTTTGACAGTTCCGCGAATTGCGTAACGCTATGCGGCCGCCAGTCCCATACAACCGCGTAGAGCGCAGGACTCTGCGATTCTTGACGTACTGCACTCACCGCGAAAAGTTAGAAATACACCCACATAAGCACAGCAGAGAACTGGCTACGTGAGGCGGTTCGACCGATAACTGTAGAAGCATCATTCAAAACAAGTAATTGTTCTCGACTTCCGGCGGCGTTTTCTCTGCTTCATTTTTAAATAAAACGATGTTGACCCAGAAATATTCTCATAAACAACGGTTAACTTTTTTATTATTCGCTCTTCCTTGCAGTTTGGTTGTTGCCTTGGCTCTCTCCCTTAGTATATCGCTTAATTTCTCAACTCCTTGCGATTTTTGGTTCCAGTTGCCAATTTTGCACGAAAAGTGCTATACAATTAGGGAGAAACAGACGAGGTAACGGGCGACAGTCATCTTGCTTATGGGTTTATAAGGGTTATTGCAGGGTTTCATGATGGACGCTCTTTCACATTATATTATTTCCCACCTTATCTAACCCATATCACGTGTATAAGGTTCCGCGCATCTGCCAGCGTCGCGGCGAGCCATAACTCTAGGAAATAATGAAGCAAAGGGAAAAGTTAAACGCAATTGGCGTTTTTTCCAGCCGCAACTCGTTCCACGAGAGTACAGACCAGCTGAGTAACAGCCGCATCCCTTTCCTGGTCCCAGGATCAGCCTAAACAAAGAAGGCTGAACTAACAAAAGCAACAGCTATGCGCGTGACGGTTGAATAGATGGTTACAACTGAACGCATCTCGAGTTAATCGCGCGGGTGCGGAATCTATGAGAAAACTGTACTTCACATTACAAGAGATGCCGATAATTACCGCCATCTAAAAGGAGTGAAAAAGGCAGTATAATGGCGACTGATGAATAGCTGCCAAGTCTCAACATTGATCTGGCGGCGCTTTAGGAATGTGTGAGGAGTGGTGGCGTGGGTGGGGAGGGGGGGATATGCCACTTGATTTCGGAGGGGGGGGCCCGGGCACCCCCGCCCCCCCCCCCCCCCCCCCTGCGTACGTGCCTACTTCACACCATCTGCTCGGCCCATCGTCCTGATACCCGCCCGGGTTCTTCGATTCCGCCCCGTCCCGCATCTTCTTACCCACCACGTTTCCGGAACCCATCTGAATGGCGCACTGCTGACGACAAGCCCATCTGTTTCCACTGCCATCGAATCGGGCACATTTCTCGGCACTGTCGCAGTCGCTGGAGCTCCCCGACCCGGCCTACTTATACTGCCTACTCCCGCCCCCCAGGTGGCCCTTCTCGTCCCTATGCCACACGCTCCGATAACGCCGCCGCTGATGGCTGCTGCACCGAACCGCTCCTACTCTCGTTCGCCTTCGCCCCAACGACGACAATCTCGCGCTCCCCGGCCCCGTCGCACGCCGCTCCCAGCCGGAAAACTAGACTATGCAGCGCCTCGAGGTGACGCTGCATTGCTCCCTACGCCGCCAAATCCTCTACTGACGTTGCCCACTCATCTGAACCTTCTTGACTTGCAAGTCGACGGTGTTTCTGTGTGTGCTCTCATAGACACTGGGGCGCATTTGTCCGTAATGAGCGCTGACCTTCGTAACCGGCTCAAGAAAATTATCACGCCCGCCACGACGCCTGTTGTCCGTGTCGCCGATGGCGGAACAGCCCCCGTAATTGGTACGTGTACCGCCCGCGTCTCCTTCGCCGATCGCTCAACAATCGTGCTATTCACAGTCATCGCTCACTGTCCCCACGACATCATCGTCGGCTTAGACTTCCTCTCCGCACATTCTGCTCTCATCGATTGCTCCGCCAGTACTCTCCGCCTCGACCTGCCTGTTCTGGATCCCGCTGAACAACACCCTACTCGCCTCAGTTCCGTCGACTTCGTTCGCTTGCCACCTTCGGCACTGACTTACGTTGACTTCGTGTCATCCCCATCAGTCCCCGACGGTCACTACATCGCGGCTCCTATGCAAGACGTCCTCCTTACACACGGGATCACAGTACCTCATACAGTTTTATCTATTACGGCGAATTGCGTCTGCCTGCCAGTGGTCAATTTTGGCTTCATGACACAAGTGCTGCCACGCGCGATGTCTCTGGCCCAACTTTGCTCATTCGAGGATCCCTCCGTATATCATCGATTTCAGTAGCCGACCATTCAGCCGATCCTCCTCTACCGTCGCAGTCGGCAACTTGTACCATCGCCAACTTAGAGAAAATGATTGCACCCGACATGCCGTCCGAGCACGCTCGTGCGCTCTACCGCGTTGTGATTTCCTACCAAGATATTTGTGACTTTAACGATCGTCCTTTGGCCCAAACAACAGCTGTCAAACATCGCATTAATACCGGCGATGCCCCTCCTATTCATCGCCGCCCGTATCGAGTATCACCGGCCGAGCTTCAAGTTATACACACCGAAGTTCTCAAAATGCTTGCCAAGAACATTATTGAACCGTCGTGTAGTCCATGCTGCTGGTAAAAAAGAAGGATGGCTCATGGCGCTTTTGCGTAGATTATCGGCACCTTAACAGGGTTACCAAAAAGGACGTGTATCCCCTACCTCAGATTGATGACGCCCTTGACTGCCTCCACGGTGCTCGCTATTTCTCCTCTATTGACCTTCGCTCCGGCTATTGGCAGATTGCCGTGGACGATCTCGACCCCGAGAAGACTGCCTTTGTAACACCCGACGGTCTTTATCAATTCAAAGTGATGCCGTTCGGTCTATGTAACGCTGCTGCCACTTTTTAACGCATGATGGACTCCCTTCTTCAGGGTTTCAAATGGTCCACGTGCCTGTGCTACTTGGAAGACGTTATAGTATTCTCCCCAACATTCGCTACGCACCTCGAGCGCCTCTCAGCAGTCCTGGACGTTTTTCGGCGAGCCGGTCTGCAACTCAACGCATCGAAGTGCCAATTCGGCCGTCGCCAGATTACCGTCCTTGGACATCTCATTTACGCGAACGGAGTGCAACCGGACCCAGGCAAGATCCATGCTGTTACGCACTAACCGAGCTTTTGAAAAAAGACGCCCCTTTCCAGTGGGGCGATAACGAGGCCTCTGCATTCTCGCTTCAAATCGGCCTTCTCACAACGCCTCCCGTTCTGGCCCATTTCGATCCTTCTGCGCCTACCGAAGTCCGTACTGATGCCAGCGGTCACGGAATTGGCGCAGTACTGGCACAACGCCAGCGTGGCCACGACCGTGTTATCGCTTACGCCAGCAGGCTCCTCTCGCCCGCGGAGCGCAACTATTCCATCACTGAGCGTGAGTGTCTGGCCCTAGTTTGGGCGGTTGCTAAGTTCCGCCCATACTTATATGGCCGACCCTTTTCCGTTGTCACAGACCATCACGCGCTTTGCTGGTTATGCTCATTGAAAGACCCTACAAGAAGACTTGGTCGCTGGGCCTTACGCCTCCAAGAATATTCGTTCCCTGTCACCTACAAATCTGGCCGACCACACAAGGACGCTGACTGCCTGTCTCGCTACCCGGTAGACGAGCCTGACGACGCCAACAGTAGTACCGCCGACAGCATTTTCTCTGTGTCTGCCTTCGCCAACATCGCCGATGAGCAGTACCGAGACCTATCGCTGCGAGTACCCATTGAGCATCTGCGCTCTACACCTACCAACGCATCCGTTCGCCAATATCTCCTCCAGGGCGGCATTCTGTACCGAAGGAACTTCCTCCCTGATGGCCTTGATCTTCTCCTTGTCGTGCCAAAATATCTACGACAGACTGTGCTCTTTGAGATGCATGACGCACCCACTGCAGGACATCTTGGGGTAACCCGCACGTACGACCGCGTCCGCCGCCGCTTCTATTGGCCTGGTCTCGCTCGCTCCGTCCGACGCTATGTTGCTGCCTGTGATCCCTGCCAGCGCCGGAAAACACCTCAGGTGCAGCCTTCCGGTCATCTACAGCCGATCACCGTCCCTGTGGAACCAGTGTTTCGTGTTGGATTAGACCTCCTCGGTCCCTTTCCCACGTCATCCTCTGGGAACAAATGGGTAGCCGTCGCAACTGATTACGCCACCCGATACGCTATCACGCGAGCTCTCCCTACCAGTTGCGCCACTGACTTCGCGGACTTTCTCTTGCGTGACATTATCTTAGTGCATGGCGCCCCGCGACAGCTGCTTACTGACCGTGGTCGTAACTTCCTCTCGAAAGTTATCGCCGACATTGTGCGTTCCTGCTCTATTCAACACAAGCTGACTACCTCATACCATCCTCAAACCAATGGCCTGACAGAGCGGTTAAACCGTACTCTTACCGACATGCTGTCCAAGTACGTTTCGAAGGACCACCACGACTGGGACGTTGCCCTTCCTTACGTCACATTTGCTTCCCGGCACGACACCACCGGATTTTCTCCATTTTATCTACTCTATGGTCGCGAACCGACCTTGCCCCTTGACACGGTACTTCCTCCTGCTGCGATCTCAACAACCGCGAGTATGCGCGCGACGCCATCGCCCTCGCCGACCATGCACGCCAGCTTGCCCGTGCTCTACTGACGGACTCGCAAGCCACGCAGCAGCGTCAGTACAATGCCCGCCAACGTGACGTACACTTTTCGCCTGGTGCACTCGTGCTCCTGTGGTCGCCCTCTCGTCACGTCGGACTTTCAGAAAAGCTCCTTTCGCGATACACAGGGCCCTACCGCGTGCTGCGCCAGGTGACGCCTGTGACGTACGAAATTGCTGCTCCTGTGAGCTCAACCTCGTCATCTACTTTGGCATCTAGTGATGTCGTGCACGTCAGTAGGCTCAAGACCTACTACACTGCCTCAGACTCCGGCCTTTAGTCTCTCCGGGACGGCGCTTTTGCCGCCGGGGGTAGTGCTACGGGATAGTATTTACAATGACGAAGAGCCGAGCAGTAAGAAGACGACGACGACGATTGGAAGCTAGCGCGGGCTGTTGCCTCTTGGCCAAGCGCAGCGGATTTTCTTGTAATTATACTTGTACATAGTTTTTCGTCTGCGTCTTCCTACGTAACAATATTCTTTCCCGAGCACAGCACGGTTTTTGTGCTGGTTATCCCACTGTTACGCAGTTGCTTGAATTTACACACGACATTGCTTCTTCCCTTAACAGCCGAGGACAGCTTGATGCCATATTTATTGACTATTCTAAGGCCTTCGATTTGGTTTGCCATGCTATGCTTTTAGTTAAACTTCGTACATTTTTTGGTGACAGCAAGCTGGTTGATTGGATAGCTGGTTACTTACGGTCGCGCTCTCAATTTGTTACGTATAACCGCGCGAAGTCGTCAGAGGTACAGATTACATCTGGGGTGCTTCAAGGCTCGGTGCTGGGCCGCTTTTGTTCATTATTTTCATAAATGACGTAGCAGAAATCATTGGCGATACTCAAGTTAAGCTTAGAATGTATGCAGACGACTGCGTAATCTACAACACCATTTCTGATGCTCATGATCAGGTTGCGCTAAATAATGATTTTTCATTGTTTTGTAACTGGAGTGAAACCTGGCAAATGTCTATTAACTTAAGAAAGACTGTAGCTATGGCCTTTTCAAACAAGAAACAGCCCCTTTCTTTTACTTATACTAATGACGGGGTCAGTCCAATACATGTTACGGAGATTAAGTACCTCGGTGTAACCCTAACATCAAATTTAAAATGGCGCAAGCATGTTGAAATAATCTGCAATAAGGCTCGTCGAAAACTTTGGTATCTCAAACGCACGTTAAGCAACTCAACAAGAGAATGCAAATTGGCCGCGTACAAAACTTTGGTCAGGCTCATACTAGAATATGCATCGGTTGTTTGGTCACCTCACCTCAAGCACGACATAGCTATGTTAGAATCTGTCCAAAAAAAGCAATCAGGTTCATTTTTTGTCGCTATGACCGGCAATTCTCGCCTACTTCGCATGCATACGTTTTAACGTTGCAATCTCTCGAACACCGGCGTACTTCTGATCGCGTTATCCTTCTTCATAAGATCGTTCACACCGGCTTGAGTGTTCTGGCGCCGATTTCTTTTGTTACAGCTTCTGCACGCTGTACTCGACGATCTGATCCCCTGAAATTTTTAAATTAAATTATTGGGTTTTACGTGCCAAAACCACTTTCTGATTATGAGGCACGCCGTAGTGTGGGATTCCGGAAATTTCGACCACCTGGGGTTCTTTAACGTGCACTTAAATCTAAGTACACGGGTGTTTTCGCATTTCGCCCCCGTCGAAATGAGGCCCCCGTGGCCGGGATTCGATCCCGCGACCTCGTGCTCAGCAGCCCAACACCATAGCCACTGAGCAACCACGGCGGTTGATCCCCTGAACATTGTGCCCTTCAGGTCCAATCTTGATTCTTTTAAGTTTTCCTTCTTTCCGCGGACGGTGGATTTATGGAATAAACTTTACGGGTCTCTGCGCAGACTCGGTACTGAGGATTTTGAAAAAGAATTGCGTAATTATGCATTCTGTTAATGTTTACTTGTATTGTGGTGAATTTTGTTGAAAGTATTTGTAATTGTATTTCTTTATTAATTATTCTGTACTCACTCCTGTTATGTCTCAGAAACTGAGACAGCAGTATATGTACATAAACATAAAATAAATAAAAAAAAAGAAGAAATCGCGAGAAGGTTGGCTGCGTTACCGGTGCCTAATTTCCGTTAAGAAAAAGACGCGTCAGAATGGCGGATAGTAGCAGTGGACGATAATTCAGCAGTGCAGGAAACATAGCCCAATTGCGATTCACAGACACTGTCGTTATCAGGGGAGTAAATATAATTTTTTTTGTTGATATACAGCTTGTACTTCACAGTGAAAAATTTGCCACTTTCTTTGCCAAATTCGTACAGTTTAGTTCTGACAGCTCTAGTTCCCTTACAAAAAACTTCACTTACGGAAACACCAGTTGTCTTTATAACATTTTTTTTAGAAGACAGAATCGTTTCCCTTAGATTAGACGATAAAAATGTGACAATAACGGGCCTGGACTTGTTAGAGACGAAATGGCCTAGTCTGTGTGCCCTGGAAATGCGGTCATCGCTCTTATTTAGGTTCATGCTTAATGTTGAATTTAAAACCGAGTACATTTTCTCTTTTGACTGCGCCCAAGTTTGCGCAGCGCTATCAGCTACCCCATGAAATATTAAATTTTCACGACGAGAACGGTTTTCAAATTCATTGAGCCGTTGGTTGAATACGGCTATTTGCGGCACGAGGCTTTCACCCTGTTGCCCTTCGGACGATGGAATGCATTGTTCAACGACTGAGAGCCTGTTGCCAATATCGGCTATTTGTTGCTCCATTGAATATTGAGCCTCTTTGACTTCACTCAAGGCAGTCATCACTTCGTGTTTAGAATCAAATTTGTCGTGCAGTGATTTAACAAGCTGTATCAACTCTTGTTAACCAGGTTAGGATATTCTTTAGGGGGTCCAGGGTTTAGCTCTACGTTGCCGGACATAAATAACAACTTGGAAACAAGAACGCATTCACATGATAATCGGAACAATAATTGCGGGCCTGGAAGCACTAGCAGCCAAACATTGTTTGACTTTTTACAGAAATGTTAAGGTGCTGCGCTCACTTGCATCCAAAAACGAAAATGTGTTTGAAGCATGTTGGCGGCTGCAGTGCTTCCATTCCCACTGACTGACTCGTTGGTGACCTGATTGGTGACCGTTGGTGATCGTTGGTGACCTCAGTCACCGAAAGCCTTTTACGGAAGGTTAAAGGTACCAGCGCCACAAGGGAGGAAGATAGACCCACAACCGCAAGACCTGCAGTGATTCCTTATGTTCATAAGGTTTCCCATAACCTCAAGAAGGTGGCAGGCCGGTATGGTGTACCCATTGCCTTTTCTGCCTCCGTCAAACTGGGTCGGCTCTGTTCGAAAACCACACGCGAGGAGACCGGTTCGCTAGGCTGTGGCAAGGAGCATAGCACGTTCTACGGGAGATGCGCTACAGGCGTGGTGTATGAAATTTCCTTGAGTGCGGCAAGTCCTATATAGGACATACTGGACGCTGCATAACTGAACGAGCCAGGAAACACGAACTAAATCTAATGAAAGATGGCGTGGCACATTTGCCTGCGCACTGCAAGGCCTGCATGTGCAAACCACGGTTTTCTGAGATTAGGATTCTTTGCAGAAGTAGATTTCAAACAGCACGTGAGCTGATGGAAGCCTACTATACAAAAAAGACAGGTACAAATTGCATTAGTGATACATCTCTATAAATCGGAAATAGATTGTTTGACCACTGGGTTACGTAGGTCGGTGAACAGCCAGCGGATGCGCGTATGTATATATATATATATATATATATATATATATATATATATAGTCTTGGGTCACAGCCCAAAATAAATCAGTTGGAAGTGCCGCCCGTGTTGTCTTTATGTGTCTTCCTTTTGTGAGTGTTCGATTGCGGCAAACAACATGTCTTTTATTCCAGCTACTTTTAAGACGTGCCGGCGTTGATGCAGTTATCAATTTGGCAGCCGGAAATGGCATCGCTTCGGTGAGGCATGGTTTGCTTTCATGAAAGAAGGCTTCGGCTGCCTCACAGTAGAACGGGTCCACGATCAACCGGTCGGGCGAGCTGGTACCTCCACCATTTGCTGCAGGATTAGCCAGCACTGGCGCATGAGCAGCGCCGGTCAGGTTGTCCCACGCAGCGAATCCGATAATGATCTGCACCCAAACACGAAAATGTGTTTTAAGCATGTTGGCGGCGGCAGTGCTTCCATTCCCACTCTGAGAGTGATGATGATAGGAGAGTCATGCTATCTTCCTCTTCTGTTTGCAATAGGTACAAGGGCATTCAAGGCAAGAAAACAGGAAAAAATTACCTATTTGTTCGTATTAAGTAAGGGACTAATCAGTGGGGACCACGAAGGCCGGACAAGAAAAATGAAGGGAATGGAGGAAAGCCGCGTAGAAGCTAGAACATGGAGGAAAGCCACGTGGAAAGGACGCCCCGTGGATTGTGTTGAAGACATGCCGTCAAGACTTCACTGGACCAGGGCAACCAGTAAAGGCCTAGCCAACACATCGCTACTAGAGTACACTTTGGAACTTCACCTGCCCACAGAATTCAAGCACAAGGCCTGTGAGCTTCCATTTCTGTGGCCAGAACACAAGCTTACAAGCTTTAGGTCCGAACTCCCAGACAGGTGCCTGGCCAAGACATGTTCTCCAGGTGTTCTTGTTCAAGGTTCTTGATATTGTCCCCGCTTCTTCGGCCAAGTGTAGACATTGCGTTCGTGATGTCTTGGACCCCTTGGTTAAACTTGTAGTTGCTGGTGTGAGTGCATTGCTACTTACCTCATAGTCTGACCTTGCTGCAGCGGTGAAATGTTTTCTTTGGCTGAACAATATTTTCTCATTCGTTTTTTGTGCCAGTACTTTATTTGTTGTAGTCTGCAGTTCACGTCATGTCAAAATGTCATCTTACTCTTAGCTTCTAACTTAAATCTTTACGATTTACTTCTCCTTCTATGTGTGCATTACACTTATGTTGCATGTATGCAATGGCTTTACTTCATTTTGGGTGCTAAGAGGTTTTGGCTAAGTCACCGATTCCAAATATAAAGAACCTGCATCATATCCACTGATTATAGGTAGCCATGTGGAAAACAGGCAGATGTGGTGCAGTGAATATGTAATGGCTAAAAAATCACTCCACGTAGTTAGATGGCCCGTTGCAATTTTTAGGCCTGCCAAACTATAGGAACACGCCAGTGCAGGCCAGAAAGTACTGAAATTTAGAAAAAGATATACCAAAAATAATTGGTTATTCATTATGTTGACTGTTTAATAAGTAAACACTGGCAGGTTTTATTCCGTAATGATGATGCGAAGAGCCACGCAGTTCTATATAGTCGCAGCCGCAATGGATCTGTGCTGCAGACGCGCAGAAATGTATCTGAAGTTTTTAAATATTCACGTAACATCTGACGAGAACTCAGTTGCCATATACGTTGGTCCTATCAGTTGATGTCGCAGCCGTGCAGGTAGGTCTGCATAATGAATTAGTGGAAAAAATTAGCCTATAGAAATAGCTGAGTGACTTGTTTTATTTGGAATTTATTTACCTAAACTACACGGAAATGAAAAATCATGAAATATCTGTGTCAGTATGACAAGCATAAATGAGGCCGGAAGTGGGAAGACGAGGAGGAGAACAAAGCTAGAAAGCAATTGGGCCTGGTTCGAAACCTGACAGCAGCTTCAAAGCATAGTTAGGAGGTTGGCCCAGGATGCTAGTCAATAGACACATGTTGAGAAGAGTTCAAGGGCATTGTGGGCAGCTCCATGCTTGATCCATAGTACTATCTGCAATGCGTGTCAACAATTGGGCTCCCGAAAGTTGTTTCCTATGTAAGCATGGTTGTGTGTTTTTCAGCTTAAGAACGAAGATATAGTTACGTGCTTCTGTGCCTGACAGGACAGATGAGCACGCTTATAAAATCAGGACGTGTCAATAGTGTACTGATAGGCGTATGTTAGCAGGCTAGGATTTTCTTTGTCTTCAGTTATCTTTCACATTATTATTTTATCTGTTGCACAAGGTAGACTAATGAAGGCCCAAGCACAAGAGGGAAAATGAAAAAGTGAATGCCTACTTCACTTCTTTAATGACAAAACTAATCTTTCCTGCTTCGATGTCATAATACATACCTGCCAACTTTTACAATATTATCACAAAATGTCAGATTTCTAGAGGCTGATATAATTGTTGTATTTACGCAAATACTTATAATCTGGGCATTTCTTAGGCACTTGTTCATCGTCTGCACATGATCATCATCACATAGTGTTCTTCATCTTCATCTCTTGCGGGCACCCGTCGTAATATTGATCTGTGCCTTCAGTGTGGTTGGTCCACCACGTTTTCGGGGCGTAATGCTAACTGCTACGTCACAATAAGATTTTTTCATTCGCATCCTATTAAGGGCAAAAACTGATCTTGGCTGAATGCAAATATTGTCAATGGGCAATGGGCGAGCCCGACTACTCAGTAACACACGGTTATTCAGACTTACTAGCAGCAGTGCCACAATTAAAACGGCAAGTGTAGGTTCGGCTGACGTTACATGAATACTTTCTGAATAAGTATCACAAACATTTGTTTTTCTGTGATGCGATTATTTTTGCTGCGAATATAGGGCAGCTTGCCTTTTCATAGCGCCTCTATAGAATGAATCCAGGTAAGGATCCCAGAAGCGTTGCATAATTCAGTTTCCTAAAATTAGCTTCGCCGCAGTACAGTTTTGTTACGCAGTGAAGCATACGCATTGTACGGCGGCGAAGCATATAAAAGTGAAAAGAGGCCACTGTCACGGAACATATAATGTGTTCCTTAATTATACATGCCTTCACCCACCGTCTCCTGTCAGTGAAAGCACCAATACGCCTATAAAAGGTCCTAGCAGGCCATCAAAGCTACTTTGGCCATGGCTGTGGCAATGTGAGCTCTTGCTTCAACCACCTTGCAAGGATGTAGCTGATATTCTAGAAATAATGAACACTTAGAAAAACATGAACACCATAAACTTTGGCTTGATAAACGAAATATTACTTTCTTGCAGCTGATGCCGCACTTTTCACTCCAGAACATGGGCCTTAATTCTCCACAGAAACAGCTTTGAATGCATGCCTGTACAGTTATTACAGGTCTCGGTAT
This sequence comes from Dermacentor andersoni, assembly GCF_023375885.2. NCBI lineage: Eukaryota > Metazoa > Arthropoda > Arachnida > Ixodida > Ixodidae > Dermacentor > Dermacentor andersoni. Next base: position 222,506,769 of record NC_092817.1, read on the forward strand.
TTGTACAATGACAGGAGACCGCAGGTGCGTACGTGTGTAATTAAGGAACACGCATGCCCTGTGACAACGGCCTCTTTTCACTTTTGATATGCTTCACCGCGTAACACAGCAGTATTACGGAAAAACTGACTTTAGGAAACCGAATTACGCAACATTTTTGGACCCTTGCCCAAAGTCAACCGAATTTCTTGCGCAGAAAACAATTCCCAGAATTTCTTACCGTACTTTAGTATTTTATGTCTGCAATGGTAATACATTTTGGATTTAAAGTTGAAGAGTCTGCAATACAAATGGTTTGTTTGTGTGTAAATTGTCTATCGGGGTATCTTAAGCAACAAGTAGAACACAAAAGCAAGATGACATACAACACAGAAAAGCCGAAATTTGGCCTAGACAGCACAAACTAGCATGAATTTTAATTCTTATGTAAATGTATTTTCACCATGAGTTGAAAAACTCCGTTCACCTAATGATGAAGATAAAATCAAGAAGAAAAAGTAGACAAATTTTAAAGAATGAAAATGCACAGGGTAGGCTCATCAGAAAGTATGGGCTTTGTCTTTTAGTGAGGGTTTCCCACAAGAGTTTAAATGGGGTTTGTAAGGAAAGCCAATCCTGAATGCTGGTAATCCTAACAATGCTATCACATTACAGTCACTTAATGTGGTTCTAGCTTCTTTGCTTCTTCCTCCAAGTTTGGCGTCGGCATCTAACCAAGTAGATGTAGTAGGGGCTCTCCCATACAGCTGTACAATGGACAGGGAAAACATGAACATTTACAGGACAAAGGACTCCTGCCAGATAGACTTAGCGGAAAGGCTCTGCACTTTCGTGATGGGGGTATTTAAGAGCTCATGCAATTCAGAGATCTTCAAACATTAAACATGTTTAATACTTCGTAGCGGCACAACAGTCACCTCTAACGCAGGCAAAAAAAACGGGCTCACGTGCAGGTAGTGCGAGAATAGGACACGCTAACGAGCTTGACCAAACCGGCCGCGGTGTCAGCCAGCCCCGAGATCCCGTGACACCACGGCTGGCTGGCTTAAATAAACCGTGGCTTTGGCGGCTACCTCTTCGCCCCACCTCCCACAAGTTGATGATACGGACGACTGAGCCCAGTCTTCCCACAAATTGGTAACCAGTACGACCGAGCCCAGCCATGCCAGCACCACCGTACCGACTTTACCAAGGCGAGTAGTGAGGTGGCGTCACACGGTTCGGCAGGCGTGTTGCGATTGTAGGTTGTCCAGGAATTCTAGATTGACATTCGGGACATCTGGTCATCCGAGCAGGGACATCCGGACATCCGAGCAGGGGACGATGCCGGCAATCTGATATGCTCGGACTAGCCAAGCTTCACTGCCGAGAAGCTACGAGTTAAAAAAGACAACGGGGCCACATGCGATACTGAGGTATATTTCTTTATTGATCGCTTCTTTAAGTACATAACCACGTATAAGTGACGAAGGCACATGATGTCAGCAGGCCGTTGGTTAATGTCATCTGGCATGCACATGCCAGATGACATTAAGGCATGCACAGAATGACTTAGGCAGGCACAAAATATGGACTTGTCGCTTACTGTCTTGGCCCCACGCAGCACTCATAAATACAGAGCCTATACCTCTAATACTTTTCAGGGAAAGAAGTAAAAAAAAAGTGTGGGGTAACATTAAATTCCAGATAATGCAGATACTGTCTATGAAACATTCTTGCACACTTTTCGGACTTGCTACAAAAAACATTTCCCACTTTGTACCAAACCTTCGCATTGTTAAAAAATCCGCAAACCCTGGATCACGACAGAATTGCTGCGTAAAATTGAGGTTAAAATAAAATTATATAAGTTCATTAAAACCCGGAATCCACATGACCTGCAGGTTTTTAAATCATTTCGGAACCCATCAACAAACGATCTGCGCCGCGCTATCATGCCGAGTACCTTCCATCCTGCTGGAATGACAGCCGCAAATTGTGGAAGCGGGCCAACGTTTAGTTGAATCGTGTGCCTGATTATCATGCTCCAACAGATATTTTGGAAAATGGCAATGTAGTTCCAGACGTGTTTTTGCCTGACACGTTTAACAATTACTTTACCAGCGTTGCAAGTGCACCTATCAACATGAATGCTAGTCGTTACTTATCCGTTGATTGCTCCGATTCAGTTTTTTTTGCACCCAACAAACGTATATGAAATAATATGCAAGTTCAATGAACTCAATAACAGCAGCATTTGTGATGTCAATGATATCCAGATTAAGCCTGTGAAATACGTCTTAGATTTAATTGCGCTTGTATTAATGCACGTCTACAATGTCTACCTTTCTTCCGGTGTAATCCCACGTCAGATGCAAACTGCAAAAGGTTTGGCTTTATTCAAGAAACGAGATAAGAAATTGTTGACAAATTATAGACCAATTTCTATTCTCCCCGTATTTTCAAAATGTTTAGAAACAATTATTTTTCATCGCATGTCTGATTTCCTCGAAAGCAAAAACTTTTTAACCAATTGTCAGTTTGCCTTTCGTAAAAATAGGTCTACTCAACTTGCCCTACTTCAGCAAAAAGAATTCATTTTGGATAATTTTGATAAAGGCCTTCTTACTCTAGGCATTTTTATTGACTTTAGCAAGGCCTTTCATTGTATTAACCACGAGGTTCTCTTACATAAAATGAATAACTATGGTATTCGCAGCATCGCTTTAGACCTGATTAGGTCATATCTGTGTCATAGATGCCAATTTTGTGCAAATTAATAACATTTCATTCCAAGTTAAACCAGTTTATATTGGCGTTCCGCAGGGTAGCATTTTAGGCCCTCTTCTCTTTGATATCTTTATTAATGATATTGTTAATGTAGATTTCCACACCAAGTTTATTTTATATGCCGCTGATGCAACCGCGTTGTTTTAGTCAAGTAATGCTGTAACACTGCTTACAGTTGCGAATTATGTGCTTAAAAAAGTATATACTTGGTCTGTCGAAAATGGGTTGAAAATCAACACATTTGTTTCAAGCCAAGAATAAGAATGCTCTCCTGAAGGATGACATTAAACTTGGCTCTTCAAAAATCATGCTCGTGAATTCCATTAAAACCTTAGGTTTTTCTTTGATCCTGACGTGTCTTGGAACTGTCATAGTAATTTTTTACCAAACAAGCTTTCTCAGGTTTCAGGTCTTTTTTTCACTATTAAACAGATTCCACAGAAGGTAAAACTCCTCCTCTATAACTCTAGTTTTTTGCCACCTAGATTACGGCTGCCTGGTTTGGAGCACAACATCTGCCACTAGTAGTAATCGTATTTTTCGTCTACAAAAGAGAGCTATTCGTGTTGTGTGCAAAGTGCCATTTGACTGTCCAACTAATTCATTATTTAAAGACCTAAAGATACTTAAAGCTCCTGAACTCTTCAGTTTTAGCTTAGCGTATACATACAGTAAGCAGTGCCAGAAAAACATTAACCACGCCAGGTCTATAGCCAACTTGACACGAAATAGTAGCTATTATGCTACAAGATTTCCGGAATATTGGTTTGTGCCATACCCACGTACCAACTGCAAAGGGGTGATTAAACGAGTCGACATCAGGGACTCCCAGTCCACTATCACAAGGAATATCGTGCATAAGGGCAACCCGCTCGCTTTGGCCGCCAAGCGCATCAAGACGTCGGGCTCAGTCATCGTCCTCTTCGATGGACTGAGAGTGCCAAACTTTGTGCGCTACGGGCCGACCTTGTTGAGATGTTATCTCTACAGGAAAGAATTTCATGTGTGCTTTACTTGTGGTAGGGTTGGTCACCGCTCGGACGTGTGCCCCACGCCCGACTCTGTTCAGTGTAGAGGGTGTGGGGCCCTCAACCCACGAGCGGACCACGTTTGCACGCCCAAGTGCAAGTTCGTGGAGGAGACCATCCCACCGGAGACAAGGCGTGCAAGCAGAGATTTCAAACACCCTATGTGGTACGAGCTCACCGAAGGGAACGCGCCCGGTCACGATCGGCCACGAGCGAGAGAAGCCGCTCCAAGTCGGGAGAAGCGCAGGCGCGCTTAGAAGATGGAACACCTGGTGCCAAGCCAACAGTTGGGACCGCCTGGGCGGATAAAGTCAAAGGTACGGTGAGAGTCGTCGGTGACACCACTACGCCTGCGGTGACTGAAAGCAATGATGCCAGAATAGAACAGTTGATTAGGGAGGTAAACTCTTTGCGTAAAGCTAATGAAGAGCTGACCAAACAGGTAGCAGAACTGAAAAAGAAGGCACAGCCGAGCCCTGCCAGCGTAACAGTAGCCAGACCAGTAGGTCAAAGCAACGAACCAAGCGAGGGAGATAACTCCCCCGCCTCGAAAAAAAGAGCAGTAAGCCCCAAAACTGACTCGGTTTTCTCAGTCCTCAGCGAGCTGAACGAGGTAATCAGAGAAGTTAGAGAGACGACGGAAAGGACTAACGTTAAAGTGGATAAGCTATGGAAATGGAGGTTAACGGCCGAACAGTGATTCAAGAAACTCGAAAGGAGATGCGACGACGAAGAATTCTTGCCGTCAGAATCAGAAAGCGTAAAAACGCTCTCCGGAACGTCAGGGGGCGCTCCAAAAAGATCGATCGCGGGTAACAGCAAAATTAACCCATTCAATAATCATGGATAGCGCCCACAGCTTTAGTGTGTGGCAGTGAAATTGTCGCGGATTCCTCAACAAAAAGGCATCGCTGCGCCAACTAATTAAATTGATGGGGGTCAAACCAAAAGCAATTATGCTGCAGGAAACTTTAGAGGACGAATTAAAGCTCCTGTCCGAGCTGGGGTTGGGCGAGAGGCTATTCAGCGTAGTCAAGGCGTTTCTGGGCGGTAGGCAAGCAAGCCTCACGCTAGGAGAACTAAAATCAAAGGTGATGTACCTGGGAAGCAGGGGCACCCCGCAAGGGGCCGTACTTTCGCCCATGTTGTTTAATATAGCAATGACCAGAGTCGCGAGGAAACTGGTGAGTATAGAAGGTATACACTTTGCAATATACGCCGATGGCATAACCATATGGAGCGCCAACGGTAACGTAGGCCAAACAGAGACCAGGCTGCAGGAGAGCATACACGCCGTGGAAAGCACGCTAGGTGAGATGGGACTCAACTGTTCGGCGGCAAAGTCGGAGCTTGTGGTCCCAAAACATCGGCGCAGGGGTCGAAGGCCCAGAGGCTACGTCCCCGGGGAGGAACCCAAGATTATCTTACGCTGTCACGACGGATCCGCGATCAAGCAGGTGGAAAAGATTAGAGTTTTAGGCTTCCACATAGCAGCGGGAGGTACCAACCTAAATGCCATTCAACACATTTCAAACAAGACAGACCAAGTCATCAGGTTACTAAGGAGAATCAGCAACAGACACAGAGGCCTGGGTGAGGACAGCGCCCTAAGGCTAGTGCACGCCTTCGCTCTCTGTCCCTTCACCTACGTGGCAGGTCTATTTAAATGGTTGCAGGCCGAGCTGAACAAGCTCAACACTATGATTAGAAAGTTAGTCAAGGCTACCCTAAGTATACCCATCAGCACATCGAACGTGAAGCTCATGAACCTAGGCGTGCACAACACGATAGAAGAGATGGCGGAAGCGCAACAGATGGCGCAGCAGGAAAGACTGACGAAAACGCGAGCGGGCAAGCATATGCTCAAAGCGATAGGGACAGACCCCAATAGATCGATGAAACCGAAGGAATCCGAGGTAGAATTGAGCGCGAACTTTAGAGACGTGATCAAAACCACCCCCCTCCCGAGAAATATGCACCCGGAACACAATGTTAGCAGGAGAAAAGCGAGAGCGAAAGCTTTGTTGAAAGAAATTGAACAGCTAGGACAACAGGCGGCCCTTGTAGACGCTGCCTGGGTCAAAGGCAAAGAGGCCTACACCGCCGTGGTGGTCGACAGCCGGGGCGAGGTACGGGCCGCCGTCACCATATTGAATAAGAATTCCACGGTGGCGGAGCAAGCCGCGATTGCTCTAGCCATCAGGAACCGTAAATGGTCTTTCATCTATAGCGATTCCAAAGCACCAATTAAGAGCTTTGACAAAGGCTATGTAGCTGGAACTGCGGCTAAAATTATCTACAAGGTCGAAACTATCAAAATCGAAATACGATGGTTTCCTGCACATGTGGGACAAGTGGACGAGACTAGGCCCAACCTCAACGAGGTGACGAACGACCTGGCACGAGGACTTGCTTGCCGAGCCGGTCAGAACCAAACCGACGCCCACTACCATTCCGGGGAGCATAAAGATCACTTACTAACATACAACCACATCACTAAATATTACTACTTGGGGCGTAGGCAATTCCCGCTGCCACACGTAAAATTGAATAGGGCTCACGCAGTCACGCTACGTTTACTGCAAACCGGGACGTACCACACTCCGTATTTCATAAATAAAATTCACCCCGAACGATAGATTAGGAAAGATTGTAACGTGTGCGATGGCATCATTGACATCAGACACATGCTGGCGGGCTGTCCCGCGACTCTCGCCAACCCCGAAGAAAAATGGCTTTACTGGCAGAATATGATATCAAGCTCTTCACATCAAGATCAACTACGGGCTGTCCAGAGGGTCCACGATGACGCCATAAGGCTCGGCCTGGTGGTGCCGACGTGGACGCGGCCCGCCTTGTTCTAAAAAGACCGGGCTTCAGGACACTAATAAAGTTTTGTGAATGAATGAATGATGGTATTGATGTATTTTCTTGCAGTAAAAACAAGTTAATAAATTACTTTGGTGCCTATTAGCCTTTAATCTCTGTATAAGTAGGCTTCTTTTTATTGAGTTATGTATTTTTTTTTATTGCTATCTCCTGTATGAACACTGTATGAGAACGTTTATTGTTTTTGTTTTGTTCTTTCTCTCTTACCCTCCCTTTTTGCCATGTGTTTGTTTTCTGCTGCTGCTGTCACGAGCAGGTTTAAGGACTAGTCAAGTTGCTCTTTTGTAACTTCTTTCCTTATATCCTCCATAAACTTGTATATTTATGGAAATAAATTCATTCATTCATTTATTCAAACCACATTCAACACGTTTGAAACTAACCTGTGTAGCCGCTTATTATTGTTGCGTGGTGCTGTGGAATGACGCCTAACACTAATAAAAGCATATTACTTCACTTCACGTGCAAGAAATAAGTGCTACTTTATACCATATAACCTTGATTCATCACCTCATTTCAGAGAAAGCAGCTGCAAATTTCCAGAGAAAAGCTGCTAGTTTAATTCTCAGCATCTCAACAATACTCGGCAATACTCAACAAAGGAATCAAGCTTCTGCTCTATCAATCGCTTTTTAGCTCTCGTTTAAATTATTACCAATTAGTATGGGGTACAACGACGGTCAATAATATTGATCAAACATACTTGGTTCAAAAATGTATTAGGCATATTTTCAATGCGCATTTTGCGGCATCTACTAATGTTTTGTTTTTCAGTTCAGGAATAGTTAAAGTACACCAGACATACATCTATACGTTAAGCAGAAAATTCAAATTACAAACTCGTGAGAACATTAAAAATTTGCGCGTGTTGGCCAAATTAAGAATTAGGCATTTAAATTATCCCAAGCACCATGGAGAAAATTGGGACGTAGACCCAGTACGATTAAACTCTGGAAAAGAGCGGTTGACTTACACTCTTCGCTCCCTTCTGAATCGCTATGACCTTAACAATCTTGAATTGTTTTATTGTTCATATCAGGATATATACAGTGATGTATAGCTCTGAGATTTCTACTACCTAATACTTCTTTTATTATGAACCTTGTCTCATTTATCAAATCTATAATCGTATCGAATTGTTTCATGTGTTTATATCTAACTGTTCGTAACAAGTTGATTTCTATACTGTTTTTTTCTTGCATTTTCAATGTACTTATTCTAGATATTTCTAATTTGGTAGCATTTCAGATATTAATTTTTTCTAACCAACTGTTTTCTATTTAATTTTATGACGATTGTTAAAACTGCTTTAACTTTTCTGTATTAACTTTACAATTCCATACCTTAGTGTGTGCCCTATAGTACTACGCTGTCTATTAAATTTCAATTTTTGATTTATTTTACGGTAGTGCTGATACCGCTCCGAAATGTTTATGGGGCTGTGGCCTAGTCAAGCTGTTCTGACAAACAACTTTTTGTCACAGTTCTTTCTTTATCTTTGACAGAATGAAAATAAACTTGACTGATGGATCTCATTCCCCCTCCTAAATAAATTAATAACATCCAACTGTTCAAGCGAAGAACAAGGGAAGATCCGGAAAGCTTATAATACTTATGAGATTCTTGATGTGTCCATCAGTATAAGCGCTAACATTCTCAATATGAGTGCTCAACCTTTTTGACAGATGTACCTCTTAATGTACTGTCATCCCAATCAACAAGCATTATGTCATTGGTACATACCTCTGCACTAGTGCAATCACAGGGAGAGCTAAGTACCTAAGTGAAGGTTTGTTTGATGATGTTTGGCTGAACTGTGCAAAGCAAATGAACTAATTAGTGTGATGCTATAGCAAATACAAGCGCAAATACACAACAGGAGTGCCTGTCAAATGCCTCAGGTTCACACAAATGATGGGACACCAGGAAGAGTGAACTTCAGTGAATTTTAATATAAAAATGATTGAAGTTTCTGCGCTAGGTACCAAAAACATTGCCTTTCAATTATAAGCATCTGAATCACAACGTGTCATGTAGGCCAGCTGGCAAAACATCATATAAGGGTTTTTCTGAGTGTCAAGCAGATATAGACAACCAACATTCCTCTTCCTAGGAAACACCGATTGAAGCAATGGCTTCTAAGAAAGCCTGTGCCACTACCCAAATAATCAAGAAACAGCAATGACGAAAAATGCAATGAAAAGATGACATTGAACTAGCTCGGAGCATCAAAAAGTGACAGACTGCCTGCTGGAAAATGTCGTGCAGCATTTCGATGGAGCTTTCATAAATGACATTTTGACTCTGTCATTCTTCTGACTAGTACTATGGTTTCCTGGAAAATAGGCTTTCGTGGCAATTCAAGAGGTCGGGACAAGACCATTGTGACAGTTTCAAGCTAGTACACTGTCTTTCACTTACACTGTCTGACATCAACAATTCAGGTCACCTGACAGCGAACGTTTTCCAACATGTTAGCAACTACGGTATTCGGTAAAGCTTTTAAACAGGTGGTAACAGGTAAGGCTTTAAAAAAAAAGGTGCAGGAAGAAGCAGTTCTTTTGAACAAGTGACTGAGCTTTCAACTTCGCATGGCTTGCGTGTGACGTTATGTCCTCATCATATCTAAGTTTGTGCTGGGTGAACATTGTACTTCCGATACAGAGTCCAGGTCAAAATGAAACAGTGGCATGATAATGGAAGTGGACAGACACCACAATGGTTTTAAAGCATGGTTTCATGCTGAGTACGAAGTAGTAACTTTGGTATCGCTTTCTGATGGTATCGTCCACCAGATCACTGCAGGGAAAGCATATCTCTGGCTGCTAAACACTGTCTTGCCAATAATATTTATCTTTTCAGTGATTTTAACTTTCCGCATTTTGACTGGCTCCTCTTGTCATCCTCTTGCCATGCTGCGAAAGATTTTGTGAATCTAAGTTTGGATTACAATTTGTTTCAAGTCGTTAACCATCCCACTAGTGGTTCCAACATCCTCGATCTCCTATTAAATAATGATCCTGATTTCGTAAGGCCAATTTCACATATTAATGGCTTTAGTCATACAATATGTTACAGCTGCAACTTAACATACCGCTTGCTTTTTCAGGAGTTAGTTAAAAACATTCTTGACTGTAAGAAGGCCAACTTTAACGAAATAGACGCTGAGTTGAGGTATTTTTAATGAGACCTTTCTGTACTTTTGTTCGTCTCGCTCAGTAAATGACAACTGGATTCTTTTGAAATAAAATATCTCGGTTCTGGTGGACAATTATGTTCCAATATTTAAATTAAGTAATGATAAAGCAAACCCATGGTTTAATCAAAAACTCAGACATTTGGGAAATAAAAAGAAACGTCTTGACGACTGAGAAAAACATCTCCAAACTCTGTTCTCTTGGGTAAAATGCGAAGAATACTTGAAATCATATGGTAAGGCTATAAAAACAGCTAGAAATAATACTACTCGCATGACTTGCCTTCTCTCTTGAAGCAGGGAGTCCATCTCAGGAGCCGCGGTCATGCTCGCGAGGGTTTCGTCGGACGCAGGGGGGCGCCGCGTTAGAAGGCGCTGTCTGCAGAACTCGTCGAAACTCTGGCAAAGCTCAATGGCCTGACCGACAGTGCCTAGGTTTTTGGAAAGGAGCATATGAAAGGCATCGTCGGAAATGCCCTTCATGATGTGACGTACCTTGTCCGCCTCCGTCATCGTCGGGTTGACACGTCGGCAGAGGTCGACAATGTCCGCTATGTAGCTGGTGCATGCGGAACGTTTCACCAATTTGCTGGGATCAGCTTCGTAGGCGTTGTTCAGCGCGAAGCTTGCGCACGCCTGGGTGGCCGAAAACTTCAGCGATGCCGGTTTTGAAGCTAGCCTACGTGCGGAGATCGGCTTCGTGGTTTTTGAACCACAGCTTGGCGACGCCGGATAAATAGAAGATCGCGTTGCCAAGATTCACGGGATCGTGCCATTTGTTGGTGTTGCTGGCGCGTTCATACGATTCCAGCCAATCTGGAACGTCTTTCTCATCGATGCCGCTGAAGATATCAGGATCCCGCTAACGCTGGGCACCGGCACATACGATGGCTGGAGTAACCGGTGCGGATGTCGGGCGGGGGTTGTCAGGCATGACGGATGGCAGAGTTCGGGTGCGTAATTCCAGGTTGAGAAAAACCGTAGCACCTCCACCAGAATATAATATGAATACAGCACAAGAGAGCAGCAGGCAGCGTGTCTCAACCAGAGCTGCTCAGGTAATCTCAGCTCGCGCCTCCCGGGCGACTGGCGATGTGTCTGTGGCGCCGGGCGTAACTAAGATAACTTCTAGAACAAGGCTTTTTGCTTATGAACGCATTGTCTACCAAGTTATAAAAAAAGCGAATGACCATCTTACCCTTCAAAAAAAACCTTTTTGCTATTAACTCCCGGTGTGATAAATGGCTAATGGTCCTTAACTAAAGGCAAGGTAGTTTCGTTCAGTCATAAGCACTTTACATCTAGACTCCCTTATTCCAGAAATAATGCAATGTTACCTCATGCTTCTTCATACACCTACCTAGGACAACTCCTGTCTTCTGTCTTCTCCAGGAAGGAGCCCATAACTACCATTTGCGCTAAGGCATTTAAGCACTTGGTTATTTGCATCATCATTTGCATAATTCTAACTTATATGTACATGAATTACCCTAGATAACTTTCGTTTGCCCGCAGCTTGAATTCGCTTCAGCAACCTGGTCTCCTCATCAGAAGTACCTGTTAAGAAGATAGAGACAATCCAAAATAGGGCCACTCGATTTATATAGCCCAGCTATGACCGCCATTTCAGTGTTACTAACCTTAAACAAGAACTTGAAACAGAGCGATGGGTATCCAACGGCTCGAGGTCACTTTTATGTCTACTGCATAAGTACGTTCATAACCTACAGTCTCGTTGCTTACCAATTCGCCCTCCCACGCGCACATCACGACGCCTACATAATAACGTAGCATCAAACGCATTTCTGGAAGGACTCAAGCTTTTATTTCATCTGTACTACCAAGCACCCTTACACTTTGGAATTATCTTCCCGAGGTCATTGTCACAACCGCTGACCGTAACCACTTTCGTGAACAACTGGGCAGGCATTTTAAAATTGTTTAAGGATTACAAATATACCTTTATATAACGACTATATCTGTATAGTACATTGATAACACTCCAGTGCTTTTATTTGTTGTCTGCTGACATAACTATGTTTATTACTCTGTGCCTCTTCACTCAATGCTTTTTCTGCGATTCAAGGCCATGATATGTTATTTCAATGGATACCAGGTCATGGCGGTATCATTGGAAATGATGATATGGATAAGGCAGTTTAGACATAAAACAAAGAAGACCGCTGCTTCCCCATTCCTCTCGCAAGGAACGACGCTGCGAGACACCTTCGCATTCTAGCACACACGCTTTCCTTAGCAGTGTAGAATACCAGACATACCATGCGCAACAGAGTGCACAGACTAAACCATTCACTGCAACTCCGACGTCCGGCCGGACAGCACCGACGCGAAGAGTCTCTTTTGTGTCGGTTGTGGCTGGAAATTGCCTTCATGAAAGCTTACTCAGCACTAATTGGTATGGCTGACAGTTCTGCATGTGATGTTTGCAGATGCGAGGAGACAATCGGCCACTTATTGTGCCTTTGTCCTCAATTTCAAGCACAAATACAATCTTTTCCAACACATTGAGAAAACTAGATGATTGTCCTCTGAGTGAACAGACAGTACTAGAGCACCGTCTTCACCCATCATCAGCTCAGAAGGCAGTTAAGGCACGTTTGTGCTTTCTGATTACGTCTGGTTAGCCCGAGCGTCTTTGACTCAATGACTGTCCGTGCTCGTCTCTCTCCCTTCTCTTTCCCCCAGCGTAGGGCAGCCCACCATACTCTTGACTGGCTAACATCCCTGCCTTCCTTATGTCCCCCCCTCTCTGTGTGATGTATCGTAAATAAATAAATAAAAAATAAAACCGTCCGTGAAGTTCTTTGAAGCATGTGGCAACTGTGTGAACATTTAATGTACAAAAAATGTAGTCATTGGCAACAACTTGTCAAGTATGATCAGTTATTTGGTGCCAAAGTGAAATTTCATCACACAGAGTTAGAGGCCTTCCTAAAAGGAAAGAAAAACTAAATGATAATTCCCTTAATTTTGATATGCTTGAGAGTCAATACCCTGTGATTAATTTGTCTATGGAAGCTCTATCAAGTCATCGTGACGTACACCTAGGCAAGAAAGCCTTCATGCCAGTGACTACCAGAGAAAAGGAGAAAGCACAGGAAACAGCATTGGCAGGTATTTGCATGAACAAAAAAGAAACAAATCAAGAAAAGATGGGTGTGGTGGCATAGGGTAAAAAAAAAGAAAAAAACATGACGGACACACGATCATGCGCATCATGCATGCCAGGCAAGAGGTTGTGATTCCTGCAACTGTTTGCACCGGCCTCGAAACTGTACAGCATGTGCCAAAAGAATGCTCTACAAATGAACGACTCAATCACTTTGCTGTTGTTATAGACGTGCTAGCAGCAAGAGCAAGCTGCTTCATAAAATAGTTGAATTCGCAGTGCTCATTCGCACTAAACTACGTGTAGTATCCTGTGGTTTGGGAAGTGTTTCGGTTATCTCGAAGTTGCATGTACCATTAAATCTGATGGGGGACAAACTCTGATACACATGCATTCAGGCAGATGTTCCAGATTCCAAGAAGACTGAAGGAGGAGAGAAAAATTTTACCTTAACTAAGTGAGTGCGCTGAAATTATGCAAGTAAACACAATTTCAATAAACCGGTGAAGGCAGTGCTGCCTCATCTCGTTCTCACCGTTTGTTACCCTGTTTGCCACATAAGCGCTGCATATTAAGGCCTCGTCTTAATGTTTAGTGCAATGCCTTTGTCATTAGCTAACTAATAAAGAGGTATATATACCAGCATTAGAGTGTTCTTTTCAGCTCCTACTTTTAAGACTCATGAGCCGGGTATGTTTCCATAGAGCCAGATCCAGCTCCACAAGGTCACCACTGAACAGCAGTTTCTTACAGGAGCATGGACGTCTGCATAAATAAAGTATCTGTAGGAGGATCGACATTTGGGCGAGTTGGTACTGGTTGAACATCTTGAAGGGGCCGCGCAATAAGAGGAAGACACAAGGCAGGAACAGCGCTGTCCTGTGTGTTCCTGCCTTCTGTCTTCGTCTAATTGCGCTGCCCCTTCAGGATAAGGTTTCTCATTTTCACACACTGCAAGTGCCCACAGCTTTTATCAGTCTTTTACTCACGGACACAGACATACGTTATCCTTCTCATTCAATAAAGAGGTGTAAAGATCGATGAAAAGTTATTGAACGTGTTTGTGTTTTGATCCGCAGTCACTGAGAAGGCTCGAACGCTGCACCATGCAGGTTTCCTACTGTTAGCTTCGCCGTAATGCACCCGCGTTACGCGTTGAAGAATACGCAAAGTATTGCGGTGAAGCATACTAATAGTGTAAACGGGCCACAGTTGCTGGATATAGTGCGATACTCGCGGCGCTCGCCGTCACGTCTCCTGTCACAGTACAAACACAGAGATGCCTGATAAATGTACTGGCAGGCTTTGAGAGATATTTGGGACTTAACTGTGGGGATTTCAGCGCTTGTTTCGCCTACCTAGCACGCTTTGTATACAAGATTGTAACGGGAATGCGGTACGCGCTCCTTAATTATGTACTCGTACAAGCATGCACGCGCCTTAGAGTAACTAGGAATCTGTAACGCGCAGCTGATCAGTGTGGCTGTAAAGCTTTGGGACGAGTCTATGTGGAGCTATGAAACATTGCATGGTGACGTCCATATTTCACACTTTAACGTACAGGATACGTACAAAATGTGTTTCAAATCATCGAAGCGTCAGCATGGCTTAATGCTTTGCCAGTGTTGCTGTACAGCTGTCAGAATTATCTAGGGCTATTAAAGTGCTTATGACGTTCAATTTCCTTACTTTCATATACAAAGTACAACGAGCTTTCAACTCAGTTTCCGTTCGCGCGCGAATCTCCTGAAGTGTGTGGTACGCTAAACGACACTCATGGACGATACATTGGTACGATGTAATACTTCGGCATTAAAGTCATCCGCGAAGACATCTCACTTCCAAACGTATATCCCTGCGACTATCAGAATTTAATACCCTACCGTCGCAACAAAACGCAATAAACTCACCTCGTACACGGCTTGTTCGCCGTGCCAGCGAAGCTTCTGCCGATACTATGACTCCAGATAGGCTACGGACGAATAACTGGAGCAAATAACGTTCTCCTCCGTAGTACCTAGGCGAAGACAAATTTCAAGGACCGCAAGCACCCACATTTTCTCTCTCGCAACCTCGGCTCCACACGCATGCGCAGAAAGAGCGGTTAAATCCAATTTTGATGTGCAGGTGGGCCTCGCACACTCTTGAATTCCAGCAATTGCCACAGACGGAAGAAAAATCAACCGCGGCACTTACTTGCTTATGCTTTTGATTTGCTGATTTTTCAGCCTTTCAATAGTAATTGGGCGGTTTTATTTTTTTCGTCTCTCTTTTTTCTTTTGCGCGGCTGAGTTTCGTATTGTGCAGGCAGGTTATGCGTCCTTTCGCGCCACGTGCTTCAACACCTGCAGCCGGGTGGGACGTGCAGCCGGGCGGGTCTTTGTACCCTTTAAATGGTAGCATGGAGGTGGCAAGACTAATAGCTATTAGTGGCTTTACTGTGTGTGTTTTTGTAAGAAAGTGAGAGCGTGACCGCGTGGTTGAGCGCGTGCGAGAGTGTGTCATACCTTGGGTATCTGCGGCATTGATTGCTTTTGAAACATTCATGAGAGTAGCTTGGTGACATTTTGGGGATTTGGATCCTGTGCGTATCGGCTTTTTCTAAAAGGCACGTGCTCTGCATTATTATAGCATTATAGTATTTGCATTAGACAAAGCCGTGCAGTACATGTCAAAAAAAGCCTGGAAATCGGGCAGGGTACAGTGGGCCCCTAAAGGCAGATGAGGGGACGGATGAGAATGGAAAAGGAATCGAGTCAATCGGCACACACTGTGATGCCGATGCTAGGCTGAAGAAAATAGAGGCTTTCCAGGAAGAGCTTGTCAAACATGGTGAGGAGCTCAAAATTGAGCTACATGGGGAGCGTGATGCGCGGAAGGTAGCGGAAAAAAGACTTGAAGCAGCCGAGGAAGAGCTGAACAGGGCTGCCATAGTGAGCGAGAATGGTCGTGACAATGGAACTCAGGCCCCTGACGAGACAGGAGAGGGAGTGCCAGCAAAGTACGTGGAATGTGTGCAACGTGGTGAGTGGCTAGCTGGAAAGAGTGGCACCTACCTTGAGGCCGCCTCGCAGAAAAAGCAGGAGCGCAGGCGTCAATGTCACTTGTAGAGTCCGAATCACGCGGAAAAGGACAAAGGGAAGCAGTGGTAACTTAGGGGCATATGACCTGTTGGCCACCTAGGGGTATATGAGATACCCCTAAGATGCCAACAGGTTTATATCGGCCAAACCGGACGGAGTTTCAATGAAAGGGCGCGCGTGAGCACAATTGGGCCGTAAATATTGGGGGGGGGGGCAGCTGGCTGAACACTGTAAACGTCGAAATTGCCTTCCGTATCTTCGTGACACCAGGTTTCTGGCGCATTCTAGAGATAGACTAGAACAGGAGATATTCGAAGCTTTCTACATCGCAAAGGCCGAGGGCACGTGCATCAGCTGCCCGTCAGTGACGCTTACCAAAAAAGAGATAGCTTCTCTGATGAGATAGGGAGGTCGAGATGTCACGGTGGTGCTATTCTAGGTTGTATCTACACAAAAACATGTTTCTTCAAAAATATTTAGTTGGAAGTAGCGCCTTGTCCGTCGTAGATGTTCCTCCTTTAGTCCGCCTCTTCGTAGCGCTCTTTCCTTCAAGGAAGCAGGGAGAGGTGGGAGAGGATGAAATGGTGATTAACGCTGGCGACTAAAAGTTGGCTAGGTGCTCAGAAGCAATTGTGGACAGGGTGAAAGGTGATAAAAGAGTGGCCGTAGGGACATTTCCAGGGCGGATCCTGGATTCTGTCATGGAGCGAGCAAAAGCAAAGCTCACGGAAAATGGCCACGTGCGCCACCTTGTCACAGTGGCAGGTGGGCTAAATGACGTCCTAAACAGGAAAGGGACATAACTAGTCCAGCGCTTGGCGAAGGGGGTGGACGACTTGAGCGAGATATCACGTCAGGTGCAGATCGGGGTGTGCACGGTGCCGGAGGTGCCTGTACGTGAAAGTCACGTACAAAGAGCCGTAGTGGCTGCTAATGAGGCAATATGGAAAATGAGCCGAGAGAAAGGCTTCGAGGTTGTCGCGAAGTACACAGGGAAGTGAAAAGTTGTGGTTGTTTTCAACGAGACGGGATCCACTTCAATTACAGGCTGAGACGAAAAGTGGGCTGGCAACTTGCTGGTCGCGCTGTTGTTTTTTAGGGGTTCCACGGGTGCTCAGGAGGCCAGAGTAGGTAGTAAAGAAGAAGGTCTCCTAAGGAAACCTCAGAATAGCATTGCCGTCAATAACAGAAAAAAGAGGAAAGCTAGAAAGACAGCTCGCCATGCAATAGGCTACATAAACATGCAGGGCGGCAGAAGAAAGGTAAAGTGGGCAGAGATTGAGGAGCAGAGTAGAGAACAAATAGGGGGGTATGCGGTCACAGAAACGCACCTTAGAGACTCTGAAGAGCCGACAGTGATTGAGAAATATGTTTGGGAAGGGTGCAAGTGAACTAAATTGGAAAGAAAGGGAGGGGGAGTCGGAATGCTGATCCATTATGGAGCCAATTGGAAAAGAGTAAATTCAAAATGTCAAGAGCATCTTTGGTTATCGGGTACAATGAGCGGAAAAAAACTTGACTGGGCGTTCCGCATTTGCGGAGCGGAAATAATTGCACAGAGAAGAATAAAGAGTTAGTGCAATGCAAAAGTGGTGATATTAAAGGCTTCAAGAATGATGCTGAAATTGTCCTATTAGGTGACATCTAAATCTATATACAGGATTTAGATGGCTATACCGACAACAACGGTAAGTCAATGCTAGAGCTTTGTGAGCAACATGATCTCGTTATCGTGAATACAGAGCCTAATTGTGAAGGGCAGATCATGTTGGAAGTGGGAAACCGGCAATCAACCATTGATTACTGTTTCATGATAGAAGTAATTAATAAGCTGAGAGAAATGGTCATTGATGAGGAAGGGCATAGCAGCATAGGGAGTGACCATAAACGCGTCATCTTGAAGATGGGATATATGGTTGGGAAAGGGAGCAAGGAGTGCAATGTGACCAGTCCAAATTTGAACTCTGAACAAATAACAAATATAGTCACTAGAGTAGAGGAAGAACTGGGCAAATGGGCAAGTAAAGAGTGGGAATACAGTGAGCTTCTGAGGGTAATAACGACAAAAATACGGAAAGAGAAACAACATGTTCCTTGGAAAGGAAAAAAAAAAACCGAAAGGCTCGTGGAACAGGCAGATAAGAGAAGCGATCGCCGAACGAGAGAGAGCATCCCGAGAGCAAAGGCAGGCAACGAAGGCGCGGTTACCGCAGGATGAAGTAGCCAGTAAATGGGAAATATAGCGGCAGAAAAAGTCTCTGGTTCAAATACTGGTGCAAGCCAAGAAAAAAAGGTGAAAGTGAACATTAGTTTTCAGAAATACGTAATAAAAAGAAGGCCGCACATAGAATATTTTGGAACCACATAAAATTATTAGGCAGGAAGTGAACAATAATAAAACCGCATATCCTAGACGAACATGGCAACAAATTTAAAGGGGGAGCGCCATTAAACTGGATCCGAAAAATAAGAGCCAAATCTTTTTAAGGCAATGACGAGGTTGTAATTGAAGAAAAAAAGAGCGTGAAAGAGAACCAGATAGAAAAGGAGCTGGTGCTGACAAATTTCAACTGAAAGATAGCCGAAGAGAAAATTCCTAAGCGCACAGCCACAGGGCAAGGCGAGGTTACCATTTGGCTGATTAATGAACTAGGACCAAATAGTAAGAGAGCTCTGGTGGAAACAGTGGAAAAAAAACTTTAAAAGATAGTCGAATAACAGACAGTTGGCGACAAAGTAGAATGAATTTAATTTATAAAGGTAAGGGGGAGAAAGACAGAATTCACTCGTGTAGACCGTTGACCACTACATCGGTAATATACAGGCAAGCAATGCAGGGAATCAAATAAAAGCTGCAAGATGGGCAGAGAATAATGGCAGTTTGGGAGTACTTCAGAATGGCTTCAGAATAGGTAGGCCTTTGGATGATAACTTGTTTGTTTTTACTCAATGTACTGAAATATCAAGAGTTAAAAGCAGACCGTTATATGCGGCCTTTTTATACATTACAAGAGCGTATGACAACGTAGAACGCAACATTTTGTGAGATATTCTGGACGGGAAAGGCTTAGGTGGCGATTGTCTACAGCTTTTGAGACAGATTTACCTAGAAAACATCGTTAGCGTTGAATAGGAATTCGATGAGTAGCAAGGAGAAAGTTGATATCGACAAGGGACTGAGGCAGGGGTGCCCTTTATCCCCACTGCTGTTTATGATGTACATGGTGAGGATGGAGAGGGCGCTAGAAGGAAGTAATATTGGGTTTAATTTCTCATGCAAACAGGCGGGTACAGTAGAAGAGTAGCAGCTCCCAGATTTATTTTATGTGAACGACATTGTGTTGCGAGCTAAAAAGCGAAGTGATTTGCAACGTCAGGCTAATATCTGTGGAGAGGAAGGCAAGAATTTAGGTTCAAAATTTAGCATAAGAAAATCATGTGTTATGGTATTCAATGAAAATATCGAACGGACAGCGACAATACAGGGCCAGGAAATACTTCGGGTAAAAGAAAATAAACATCTCGGTATATGGATAAACGAAGCCAATTAGATATATGAAAACATAGGAAAAAATAACAGTAAAGGGGAAGAGAAATGCAGCCATAATGAATCACAGAGCGCTATGGGGATACAATAGGTATGAGGAGCTCCGGGGCATGTGGAAAGGTGTAATGGTTTCAGGACTTACCTCTGGAAATGCGGTTGTTTGCTTGAAATCAGGGTACAATAAAGACTCGATGGGTGTAAAAGGTCAATGGGTCGCCTCGCATTGGGCGCTCACGGGAAGACTACAAATGAAGCTGTGCAGGGTGATATGGGCCGGACTAGTTTTGAAGTGAGGGAAGCTCGCAGTAAAATTGAGTATGAGGGACGACTGAGGAATATGGAAGAAAGTGAATGGGCTGGGAGAGTGTTGAGGTATGTGCACAGGAAAAACATTCAGTCACAGTTAAGGAAAAGAGCTAGGAAGCTTACCAGCAAGTATGCGGCCTGTAGGGTGGGCAACACAGCAACAAAGAATGTCAAGCGGAAAGTCAGAGAGGCTGAAATAATGTCATGGGTGGCAGCAATGGAAAAGAAGCCAGCCATGAGTAGCAACTTAAGAGGAAAAAACGAAATCAGGAAAGAAACAATTTATGATAACTCGAAGGAAAGCTCATTACTTTTCTAAGCGAAATAGAACACGCACCTATAAAGCGAGATATAAGAAGGGCGAGAAGCATGTGCTTCGCTGCGGTAAAGCTAGGGAAACGATGGAGCATGTTCTATTAGAATGGGAAGACATCTGCCCAGGAGTAACTTTTGGCACCACTGGCGTCCCTAAAGCATAGAGTTATTAGAGTCAAAGAGTCAAAGAGTTCATTCAGACAACGTATGGTACAGTTGCCTGGTACTGACTCAAGAGGACAAGCTACCCATAGGGTCCATGTATTGAAATCGGGAACCGCAAGAGTGCCGCGCTGTTGCTACCGCTGAGGTTTCCAGCTCCTAAGACACTTGCTAGGCTTGGAGACAGAAGCCAGTTTTAATATGGCAGCCATAGCAGCGTAGCAGCATGGCGTCTCACTTGTTGTGATGTGATGTGGTGTGCGTGCAGCTGTGTGTGTGGGCTTTATAAGTTCGTTCTTTACTCTATGGCTGTATTCTATAGTGTGGGTGTGGTCGATGTTGGCATGGATGTTGGCCGTGTAGGTGTCACTTATGCAACCGAAGGATGATACTGTTAATGTTTCCTGCAGTATGCGGTTTTCAGAAATCACGCACTGTTTGCTATTGCAATGTCAATCGATGAGGTTATGAGTTAAGAGCTCGAAGCTGTGGTGGGCAGATTCCTCGTTGGCGTTCCGTAATTTTCCTCGCACGGGCGGGCTATGTTGCAGATATCGCGGGGCGCTTTTCTTGTTGCTGGGTGCTCTTCTCGTCGCAACGATAGATTTTTCTTTTGTATGTACAAGTACTGATCCAGCAGGAGGGCACATGTAACCGAAAAAGGGGGGTCTCTGGAGAGCACCTGAGATTATAATAAAGCAGGTGGCGCAGGATCTCCAGGGCACCCAAGGACTGTGGGGTGATCAAAGCTCGAAACAGGGCGGTCCGTAGGTTGGGGCAGCCGAGGCTGGTGCGTTCCAGGGAGATTTCGCACGGACAGCTGCCCTGGCACGCGCAGCAGTGCCTCGCAAGGTCCAGATACTTTAAAGGCACCTGCGCCCATGATCTTTCTTTTGCCTCGGTGCAGTGAGCAGGATTAACGAGAATAATATGGAGGGCATCCGGTGCAGTCGCGAATGCGTCATGGCAAATGTAGCTCGCGTCGCCTGGCGTGTGTAGTAATATCAGACTTAGTTGTATGAATTGTATGCATAGTACGCTTTGGTGCGGTACCTTAAAGGAATGGGTATAGAGGACGTTGTAGGTACGTTTGTTCGTACCGCGTAATATCCTATCCCCCCACACCTTTTTTTTTCCTCTATGGATACACATCCCTTCCCATGACTGATTGACCATTTGAAGTTGCCAATAAAAATTAGCTGTCATAGGCATTACCGTAATAAACGTAATTCCACGATGATATAGTTTACTCTTTTTGTTTTAACACTGAAAACTGTACGTAAAATCTCATTTTGTATTTGTCAGAGAAGCATAGGCCTCTCGCACATGTGGATATCACAAGCTTAATCCAGTGTGCAATACACAGAGCAGTTGCTAAAACATGAACTGCAGCATCCAGGGCCACGCAACACATCCATAATTAAAGTTAGAAACATAGAGGGAAGCTTCAAAATATGTTCTATGGTGCTGCAATATATAACATGTATGTGTACACTACATGTTCAAAAAAGCAATGCATCAATGTCCCATTTGCTTTTAAGTTTATTATCAAGTTCAAGTTTATTATGAGCATATGTACAACAGGAATCTGCTGACACACCCGCAGTCAGGGCGGCTGTTCGAGGTGTGCTGGCTGCCTCAGCGTAACAAAAAGAAAGAAATTGGGTGAATGTCGACACCAGTGCCATTGCTTCTTTCCTCTGACTTAAACATGCCTGCGCGTCATCTTTGTTGGTGGATTCTACACAGGTGGCCATGCGTGGCGAGGTGTAGGAATCAACTGAGAGAAAGGGTATCGTTTACATGGAGAAGTGGCCGTTTTCATTTCCTGTCGTTTTCCCTGAAATGCTTCCTTGGCGACTTAAGTGACACACTCGCAGTCAAGGTGGCTGTTCGAGTGTGCTGGCTGCCTAAAGGTAAGAAAAAGAAGGATATTGGATGAATGTCAATACCAGTGTGATTGCTTCTTGCCTCTTACCTGCATATGCCTCCACAGGGTCTTGGCTTCCAAACTCTACATAAGGGAGCTGCTGTGGTTAGGCATAGGCATTGTCTAAGCGAGAAGAAAAGGTCATTCAAATGGGGAATTATGAAAATAAATGAAGTTGTTATGTTGGCTTCTTGCACTGTTCTTGCCTAAAAGTTTGCAAGTATGGTTTCCGGTATGCACCAGCACTTTACTGCTTTTACTTTTTGCGTGCAGGGGAGTTATTCTGTAAGAGTCCACCTAGTGGACATGCCCATTTCTTCTGCTAGCTAGCACGTCGCAGCAGTGCGGTGCCACAGCCAATCAGCACTGCAGCACCAGACGAAATGGACATGTCCACTAGGTGGAATCTTACAGAATACCTCCCCAGGTGTTGCTGTGAGATCCTTGGTATGGCTGCGTGCATCATTGTTAACACTTGGTGGAGGCATTTGAAGTGGCCGCCACAAATATTGTTAGGCTAAAGCTACAGAGAGAACGGAAGAAGAGGAGAACGAAGTGCGCTTGTTTGTGCAGCGGCTCGGTGACGGCGCGGCCCCTTTTCATCAATTCATCTTTAAATAAACGCACTCCATCGTAGCAGTTTTCGTGGAGGTGCTGGGTAAAACAACGGCTTCTCCGAAGAACGACGACGAACCACCCGCAGAAGCGCAATCCGTGGAGCTTCGCCGAAATCACCGAATTGCAGGTCTTCCACCACAGACGGCTTCCGACAGCGACAACCCGCCACGTTCTTCCAGCTACCCATGGCAGCCCCACATCGAACCACGAACCTTCACTGGAAAAGCCGGGGAAGACGTGGACGGATGGCTCAGCTTTTCAGGCGAAGGCTCGTGGTTCGATGTAGGGCTGCCATGGGTAGCTGGAAGACGGTGGCGGGTTGTCGCCGTCGGAAGCTATCTGTGGTGGAAGACCGGCAATTTGGCGATTTCAGCAAAGCTCCACAGATTCCACTTACCTACATGTTCCTTATTCAGAGTTCTAGTTGCTGCTTGCGGCGTTGAGGCCGCAACGTTTGATGTAATTGTTGAACCTGTGCCTTCGATGGTTGTGAACAAATGTGTGCTCGTACCTTGATGCGTCCTCTCTGTGGGCTACGGAACAACTACACTGTGGGTGTCAAAATTAGCCTCCCAGTCTGTTGTGCTACACAGCGGTATGCGACTTGCCTCTTTTGAAGCGGATACTAGTATAAGCATAGGCGCTTTAACTGATGACATGTCACACGAATTCCGAGAGCCCGGGGCTGACCACGTTGTCCGTCAAGACTCGTCACCTTTTTTTTTTAAATTATCAACAAATCACTGTCTTCAGAGAAGAGTCAAGCCCTAGTCAGCGTCCTTAGCAAGTATGCGTCATTATTTGATTTCGTGCAGAGCGCTAACAAAATTCGCGCGCGGGCTCGCCCCAGGATCGACACGGAGTCCGCGCATCCCATCAGGCAGAAGCCTTACCGCGTGTCCGCGTCAGAGCGCAAGATGATCGCTCAACAGGTCGACGACATGCTAGCCAAGGGCGTCATGCAAGATTCCTCTAGCCCTTGGGCTGCGCCGGTCATCCTCGTGAAAAAGAAAGATGGGTCCAGGAGGTATTGTGTCGATTACCGGCGTCTGAATTATATGACGAAAAAGGATGTGTACCCACTTCCCAGGATCGATGAGGTTATCGACTGCCTTTTTTCCGCATCCTACTTCTCATCTGTAGACCTCCCATCGGGCTACTGGCAGAGACGAAGAGAAAACCGCTTTTGGGACCCCAGACGGCTTGTTTGAATTCAACGTCATGCCTTTTCGTTTGTGCAACACGCCTGCAACATTTGAAAGGTTTATAGACACGGTACTGCGGGGTCTGAAAAGGGAGGTTTGTTTACGTTATCTAGACGACGTGGCCATTTTGGGCCGCACTTTTGAAGAGCACAACCATCGACTGAACGTTGTTCTGACGTGCCTTAAACAAGCTGCCCTTACCCTCAACTCCAAGAAATGACACTTTGGCCAATGAGAGGCGCTAGTACTTGGACATCTAGTGGACAAGCAGGGGGTGCGACCAGACCCCCAGAAGGTCGCTGCAGTTAGCGGCTTTAAACAACCGCATCTACAACGCGAGCTGAGGAGCTTCTTGGATCTTTGCTCGTACTTCCGAGGTTTTGTGCCTAACTTTTCCGATACTGCCCAGCCTCTGACTTCATTGCTGGGCAAGGATAACCCTTTCACCTGGACAGCAGATTGCGATTCCTCGTTTCGTGAACTGAAGTTCCTGCTCTCTTCCGGACCCATACTTCGCCATTTTGAGCCCTGTGTCAGAACAGAATTGCACACCGACGCGAGTAGAATCGGCCTCGGCGCTGTCCTCGTCCAGCGTTTTGATGATGCCGAGCATGCCACTGCCTATGACAGCTGTTCATTGAGCAAGGCCGAACAGAATTACACCGTCACTAAGCAAGAGTGTCTTGCTGTTGTCTTTGCAGTCCAGAAGTTCCACCCATATCTCTACGGATGCCACTTCATGATCGTTACTGATCACCATTCACTATGTTGGTTGGTTGGTCTCCGCGACCAGTCTGGCCGCCTTGCTCGATGGGCGCTACGTTTGCAGGAATTTGACTTTGCAGTCCGTTATAAGAGCGGCCGACATCATCCAGAAGCCGACTGTCTTTCGAGGCTCCCCCTACCAACCAGTGCATGTGACGCCGACAATTTGGATGACTTTCTGGGCGCCATCGACGACATTCTTTTTCCCGACCTGGCCACTTTCCCGCAAGAGCAGCGTGACGAACGCAGCCTTGATGCCCTCTTCGCCTCAGCTGCTCAACCAACAGGTAAAAATGGCTTTGTCATCCAAGATGGCCTGCTCTACAAGAAGAATTATGCGGCTGATGGGTACCCGCCTTCTCTTAGTGGTCCCTAAGAATTTGAGAACCCACGTGCTGCGTGCTATGCACGACGACTCGACCGCAGGGCACCTAGGTTTCACCAGAATATACCACCGGATTCAAGGACGATTCTACTGGACTAGTATGCGACGGTATATAGAAAAGTAGGCGGCCAGTTGTAACAAGTGCCAGCAATTCAAGCGCCCTAATACTGCTCCGGTCGGACTCCTTCACCCTGTGGCCCCACGATCATCTCCTTTCGAAATGGTTGGAGTGGACCTTCGCGGCCCATTCCCGCGTTCAACAAACGACAACCGTTGGATTATAGTCTGTGTCGATCATCTGACGCGTTATACTGAAACCGCAGCGATGTCAACGGCCTCGGCTCTTGATGTTTCGAGCTTCCTCCTGTCCTCCATTATGCTGCGTCATGGACCCTCTCGTGTTATTGTGAGCGATCGTGGTCGCCAGTTCATGGCCGACGTAGTCGAAGAACTGTTGCATCTCAGTGCTTGTCAGTTTCGCCACTCGACCCCGTATCACCCGTTGACAAATGGTCTCGTCGAGCGCACTAACAAAACTTTGACCAACATGCTTTCGATTTACGTCGATTCCAGACACAAAAATTGGGATGATATCTTGCCTTTTATCACATACGCCTACAGCACTGCAAAGCATGAAAGTACAGGATACTGTCCTTTCTATCTTCTCTATGTCAGAACACCCCGCAGCTTCCTTGGCACCATTCTAACCTTTTACTGCTCATGCGGACTCTTCTATTGCCCCGACTCTCTGCCGCGCTTAGGAAGCACGCCGCATAGCTCAGCTCCGTACGTTGGCATCCCAAGACCACTCCAAGATCAGCTATGATTCACGCCATAAGAATGCGTCCTACGACAAAAGGGACGTAGTATGGCTTTGGACACCACTTCGCAAGCGCGGCCTGTGCCAGAAGTTTCTGGCTCGTTACATCGGGCCTTTCGTCATCACCAATCGCCTAAGGGATGTGACCTATTCAATTGCTCGTCTAGTTTCAAATGGCTACCAGTCTAAGAAGGTGCAGCTTGTTCACGTCGCCCGCCGAAAACGCTGTCATCCCCGTGATTCCAAGTGGACGTAACAGTTACTCGCCCAGCTTCGTCTGTGAAGGGAGGAGTGTTACGCTAAAGCTACAGAGAGAACGGAGGAAGAGGAGAACGACGTGCGCTTGTCTTTGCAGTGGCTCGGTGACGGCGCGGCCCCTTTTCATCAAATCATCTTTAAATAAACGCACCCCATCGTAACAATATTAAGAATCATCCTTGTTTGCATGGATGCTTCCAATTTGTAAATGCAGTGGTAACTGTCACTAGTGGTGCAAGGCCCCCACATCTATGCGGTGAGTGCCATAGCTATTAATTGAATTTTTTCCTTTATTATTTGACAAGGTGGCTGATACGTAAACATTAGATCTGATCCGCTTTATTTTTGTTGACCCCAGTGTCGCGAGAGCATCATTAAATTGATTTTTTTGCGTGTCTTGTTTTTTGGTTTGTCCCTGAATTTATCAAGCAGCAGTCCCATGATGTTAAGGCCACTCATGTAATGACAATCACCAGCTATCGTTTTGTAGAAAAATAACACATTTCCTGACCCATTGTTTGCTATCCCATTACTCGCATAATTTCGCAGAGTAGTCTACCTATATTGACTTGCTTGACCTTCACTAAAGAGTCTTGCATTTTCAAATACCATTCCTTAAAACCATTGACATTTCTCGATTTCTGTACCGTGGGCTTCTGATACTATGCCTTCACTATTTTTCATTGTTGTTTCTGACTAGAAATTCTTTATTTAATTTAGAGCTTAAATTTTGCTTTTGGAACACACAGAAGCGCGTGTCATTGCATATCCGCATAACAGGGAAACATGTTTCATTGAATATCTGCAAATACCAATAGAAGATTGGTGAATGCAGCTTGCTGTGTGATTTGACTGAATGCGCCATAAAAGTAATTCACTTCACTTGGTAAATGAAAGCAACAACATATGTTACATTAATGTGGTGGGTTCACTTGATTATACAGCAAGATAATCGATGTGCAAGAAAAAATTATTTTTGCATACCCCTTGAAGACACTGATTTAAGGAAAAGGAGTTGGAGCTTTTCACATGATCCAGTGAGTATGACCTGTGAGTATACTCAACAAAAATTTGTGTCCCAGCTGCTTAGTCGTATTTGAGATTGTCAGTATTCAATAATGTGCCTGTTGTCTAAAACAATTGAATCTTGAAAATACTCGTAGGGATCTGATGTGCATATCTGCAGTTTATGGATACGTGTCAAAGGCTCAGCATCAAGTGCAAGTGGATGGTCCCACAGGTCCGGAGTCGATCACGCACATAGATTCGCTGCATACATTTGTGACCAGAAAAAATATACATGATACAGCATGCAAGGAAGTGTTGAAAATATTGCACAGTTAATAAACCGCCTACACTATTTTTATGTGGGTTCATGCACTCAATTTCGTCCGCATTAGGCCTCTTGATTGCTCCGTGGCACAGGAATACTCGGCATCAGGCTGTTTTTCTGCTCTGGCTTTTGTAGAAGCATGATTGTTCAAAGTGCAACAATTAAACAGTTTCTATGACTTGCTTGTGGATTCGCCAGTACAATTCTGGTGAGCTGTTCCACCTGTCTAGCAAATTCCCTACTGAAGGAAAACCTGCAAATAAAAACCCCGCTCCGCGTGTAAAAAAATGCTCTACTGTGGCGCTTCTCAAACTATTGTGATGCATGACAGGAGCAGCCTCCTCGCGTGATGTTCTGAAGAAGAAGATACATTCGTTTGCTTACATGTGAAGGTATATGCCTGGGCACTTCGGGGCTTCGGTGGCACAGAAGGCACGAGTGTGCCATAGCGTCCGATGTGGACGCGCAATCGCATGTCAAACCTGAATTGTACGAAACTAATTCGCATCCAAAAAACAGAGATTCGAAACCCAAATTCGCGCCATGCTTTACGGCATGAATGCGTGCATCGTGATTTAGATAAGCACTCAGCAAGCGCTTTCTGTAAACTTAATATTATTACGATATCATGGAGCGATGCTCAAGAGACGAGCCGCCGCGAGAACGACGATGAATTTGGTCGGTGCGCTTCGCAAGAGGGAGTGTCAGCCTGGCTGCCTCGCTCCAGTGTAAATAGCCTGTAAACAGCCTCTTCTGTCTGTGTCTTTCCACACGCAACATTCTGGTGGAGGTCAGCGATCCCCGTCCTCACTATGGAACTCCGAAGTGGTTGACACACCGAGCTTGTCACCAAGCCTCCCGATGACGCGCCCGCCTCTGCAACGTCTTCGGATTGCCCCACTGCTCCAATCGTCACGGTTGCCCCACATCGCGACCCAGGTGTGTTCTCTGGCCTGGAGGGAAAGGAAGATGTGATCAAGCTCTATGAACATGCCAGCGCTAATAGCAGGTGGGACCCAACGATTATGCTCCCCAATGTCATCTTTTATCTTGGCGGCACCCCACGCGTGTGGCACCAAACGCATGACGACGAGATAACCAGTTGGGACAGTTTCAAAGAGAAGCTACGGGAACTGTTCGGCGACCCCATTGGGCGCAAGGCTGCCGCGAGAAAGGCTCTTGCGTCTCGTGTTCAGTCATCTACGGAGCCGTACGTTTCCTACATCCTCGACGTCTTGGCTCTATGCCGCATAGCTGACGATGCTATGTCACAAGCAGATAAAGTGTCACATGTTCTAAAATGCATCGCCAACGACACTTTCAATTAGCTTGTTTTTGGCAACGTCTCGACTATCGACGCCATCATACACGAATGTCGTCGCTCTGAACAAGCTAAGAGCCGCCGTATCAAACACCACATCACGCGGCTACCCAACACTGCTGCTACGTCGACATGTGAGGGTCGACCTCGTCAGACCACCACCTGTGACGTCGTCACCCGTATTGTTCGCCGCGAGCTCGAGGCCTCCTGTTCGCCAGCTTTCTCCACGATGCATCCCGAACCGCCAGCAACCAGCATTGCGATGATTGAAGCCGTCGTGCGACAAAAATTTGAGAACATAGGTCTGAACTCCGTGTGTTCCACTTCTCAACCCAGCGTTCCCCAGTTCTCTAGCGGCCGTCCTCGTCTTCGGCAGTCCTTTCCCGCCACATCTCGTCGCAACCCGTCCGATTGACGTACCCCTGATGACAGGCCGATCTACTTCCACTGCTGTCGCATCGGCCACGTCACTCGTCACTGGCGCAACCGATGGCCACCACCTCCTCGGACATACGCCGCCGCTTATTCCCGCACCTTTGGACCTTCCGTTCCCTATACCACCCGCCATGAACCCACTGTCGCTGGTGCTCCTGCTCCGAACCTTCGCTACAGCCACTCGCCCTCACCTCGACGCCATCAGTCTCGTTCGCTCCAACCCCGTCGCTTCTCTTCGCTGCCTATCGCATCCCGGATCCAGCCGAAAAAGTAGGCACTGCAGCTTTTGGAGGTGAAGCTGCGTTGTCGACCCTGCCCCCAAATCCTCTGCTCACGTTACCCACGAACCGAAACCTTCTTGACGTTGACGTTGACGGCCATCCTGTCACGGCACTCATCGATACAGGAGCACATCTTTCTATTATGAGTTCTGCCTTCCGACGACGACTGAACAAGCTCCTCACCCCAGCGTTGGCACGCGTCGGCCGCGTTGCGGATGGCGGTACTGTGCCTATCATCGGCATGTGTACGGCACGTGTCAGCATCACCGGCCGCCACACTCCTGTCCTCTTCACCGTAATCGCTCATTGCCCCCACGACCTCATCTCGGCCTCGATTTTCTCTCCGCACATTCTGCTCTTATTGACTGCTCTTCCAGTACCCTTCACCTTGAGTTACCGATGCTGCCACTTACTGCCGCTTACGTCCCAGCGGCTTTCTTCGCCTGCCGGCAAAGTCAATAGCCTACATTGAACTGTTGTCTTTCCCAGCCGTCTCAATGACGCTGTCCTTCGTTAGAATGTATTGCGTAGGAACAGCAGTCACTGGTCGTATATTTTGAGTAATTGCTCCGAAATTCCAAAAAGTCGCAAGAGAGAGCAAAATATAAAAAGAAGGAGTTCTGCAAAATATATATGAGGGCGAGTCAAATGAAAGTGAGCCAATGCGAATATATTACAAATCGGGTACTTTATTTAAAAGTAGTCTCCATGAGCATTCAGACATTTGTCCCACTGACTAACGAGTCGCGTGATTCCCGTCTCATAAAACTCCTTGGGTTGCTGCTTCAAAAAGTCTGTAACTGCTCTTTCACATCATCGTCCGACAAGAATGTGGTTCCCTTGGCCTGTTTTTTCAAGTGCTCCAAAAAGTGGAAGTTGGAAGACGACAGGTCTGGGCTGTATGGCGGATGTTGCAGTGTTTCCTACTTGATCTTTGCCAGTTTATTATTAACCATATCAGCGACGTGGGAACGGGCATTATCATGGAGCAAGATGACCCCATTCCGCAATTTTCCACGTCATTTGTTCTTGATTGCGACACGCAGCCGATCTGACGTTTCACAATATCGGAAACGATTGATAGTTTCTCCAGGCTTAGCAAATTCAGTCAATAATGGCCCCTGAGGATCGAAAAAGAAAGTCAATAACACCTTCCCGGCAGAAATGACGGCCTTTGCTTTCCTTGGGCGTGTTGAATTTAGGTGTTTCCGCTGTAAGCTTTGCCATCGTGTTTCAGGCTCGTAGTAGTGGCATTATGATTCTTCCCGGGTCACAATTGCAGACAAAAAGTCGTCACCCTCCTCATGATACCGGACTAGATGAGTCAAGGCAGCGCCGAAACTCTCTGTCTTCTGGCGGTGGTTAAAACTCTTAGGCATCCATTGCGTACACAAGAGCCGATAACCGAGATGTTCATGAATTATGGTGTGAGCCGAACCGTGACTGATGTTCACGCGCCCTGCCAATTCATCGATGCTTATCATCCGTTCTTTTCTAATCGGCCTTTGCAATTGTGTTGGGGGTGATTGCACGGTGGCTTTGACCCGGTCTTCCATCGTGTATGCAACTTTCACGTTCTTCTTTGAACCGCTTGCTTCAACGCTTCACAGTGATAAATGAAATGCAATGTTCAATGTACACGGCAGCCATACGGCGAATAATTTCTTTTTCGGAAACATCTTCATCTGTCAAAAACCTCACGGTACCACGCTGTTCAAATTTTGCAGTGTCCATTATGTCACGCAAGCATGTTCAACCCAGCGTATGAAAGCATTAAAAAAATTTCATCCTCACACCTGCGTGTCCCTTTGTAAACGTGAGATGCCTCTGTGCCACGCGCATGCCTCGCAGATAATGAACCGAACCATTATTGCGCAGGGGGGGGGTTGGCTCACTTTCATTTGACTCACCTTCGTACATTAGAAACGCGAAGATACAATGAAATATACAAATGCGACGACACAGCTTGATAAAGGGCACAAAAGTGTCACCCAAAACAAAGTTCTGTGCGCATATACACAAAGCCTCGAAACAAGATATTTAAATATACGCATAAGTCGCCGATAAATCTACGTATCTAAGAAAAAGTCAATATATATGATGCGTCAAAGAACGCAAATAAACATGTTGCGCAACCACAGATTAACAGATCACAGCCCCCCTTCCCTCCACTCCATCCGAAGTACCGCGTGCGATGGAAGGCAGCACGTTTGCTCCCCGCTTTTCTTCCTTGCGCACACATGTATGAGCGACCCACCGCCGGCTCATTAAACGGCTCACCCATGCCACCCCCACCCCCTTTCACTCCTACATACAGCATGTGGCACGTAGTCACGATGTTACCGCCCTCGGACTTTATACGGAACATGAGGGCGACGGCAGAAATGCGCCTGGAGTGTCCGTACAATTGCTATCGCAATAATGTAATAAGAATATCCGACAACTGAGTGAGTGAGCGAAAAACTTTATCAGCTCTAGATTCGCTGGTCTTCTGCGGTCTTCAGATGGAATCGTCCATCTTTTAGCACAACGGTCGGTTGCCCTTAGTGCAGGGCTCCGCTGGATGCTGCTGCCAGTTGTGCTCGCCGAATCAGACCTTCTTGGTCGACCTGGCGATCGCTGGAGAGCACTCCCTCCCATGGCTCCGCACTCGGGTTTGGTATAACGGGTACCACGTCTATCTTCTGGCATGCCCCCGTTATACACACTATACAATGACACATGCCCCTGGTGCCACGAAATACCCACGCTGTATCCGGCAACTGAAGCGCACTGTGGCCCATTACTTTCCGCAAAAGAAGAAGCGACAGAATCGAGCTTTCACCATGCGACGATTCGCTGCGCCGCAACAATGTTTTTTTTTTCCCTTTTGTGCTGCGGGGGGCACCGAAATGAAATAACGGAAAGGAAAGCATGTTGGGTACAATCGAATGCCTACTTTGTGCACCTAGTGGGGCTACCGAAGGAATATAGAAAAAAACGTGAGACGCATGGTCCACAGAGAACCATACTCATACTGCTTGGTATCCTACACCGGCGAGACAAGGCATTCCTACAATATAGGTTGCGCTCAAGCGAACACGTTGCAACACATCGAGTTCCCACAGTGATGTCGGCGAGCGACCATTGTTTCTTTTTCTCGTCTGCTAGCCAGAAAGAGTCCAAAACACTGGCAGGCAAAAATCCACTCGGCCAGGGAAAAACGAATGCGCGCCGAAGTGCGCCGAGCGTTGGTCGGGGCAACACGAGAAAAACGTATGTGCTCTGGCTGGCTCTGGCAGCCCGTGGGTAGGAGAACAAGAAAACTGAAGAAGCTCAATGCGTGCTCGCCATTAAAAGCCAAAGCAAAAAATAAAGAAGAACGTAGTTGCCTTTGCTGACATCAGTGCCTCGACATGGTTTCTTTGGCGCAGGTGAAAAAAAAAAAAATGACGGCACAAACGAACTCCCACAAGGCTTCGTCTCATCGGACCTCGCTGTGTGTTTTGTCAACTTGACTGATAGTGTGTTGATTTGGCTTGTCTCGTTGTATTGTCCGATGTACGACGTTAGAAATGTGAATGCACCTTTGGCGTCAAATGTTTATAACAGCATTAAACCCACAACATTCTGGAATTGAAAATCTGAAGCACGGCTTTGGAAGTGTCAATGCACCTTTCGCATCAAACGTTTGCGAGAACATTATGCCCATAAAGTGTCAGAATTGAAATCCAAGTGCTCCCTAGATACCACGGCCTCCGCGAGATGCCGCGACCAGCCCGCTCGCCATCAAAACACCTTTGAGACTTTGTGCTAGGATGGGGCTCCTTGCGTTACCATATGCGACTCCCGGTGCACGGGCGTTGCCGCGAAATCCAGCGCGAGTTCGCAATGTTCGCGCTAAAATGTGTTTTCGAGCGTGAAAAGGACATTCTAGACAAAATCGAGCATGATTTCCGGCGCCGAGGGGTTGTTTTGGTCGGCGGCGCATGACGGCACAAAAAAATTTCGGGGGGGGGGGGGGGGGGCTGAAGCCCCATAAGCACCCCCCCCCCCCTGTCTACGCCTCTGCTCGTCACTCCTCTGCCCGAGATTCCAATAAGGTATGACGTTAGTGCCTCACAGTATACTTAATATCATTGGGAAACGCACTCGCATGCCTGTCTGTAACTTCGGATTGGCAAAGCAAATTCTACCGCAAGGTATTTGCCTCGTCACCGTTGATTGTCTTGACAACCAATACGTGGCAGCGTTATCGACCGATGGTTCTCGCGAGCTTAGCATGCTCCTCGCGGTAGCCTCGGGTGCCGATCCCAACATAAAGAAAATGGTTGCGACGGACCTGTCCTCTGCGAGGCTGAAGACTTTTGCCAAGTATTATCCTCCTACCGAAATATTTTCGACTTCGACGATCGCCCTTTAGGCCAGACGCTCGCAGTCATGCATCGGATTCTTACTGGCGATGCTACTCCTATTCACCGACGACCATAACGATTCTGCGTCGGAACGCCGAGTAATTCAAAACGAAGTCAACAAAATGCGAGATAAAAGCATCATTGAGCCTTCTTCGAGTCCGTGGGCGTCACCTGTGGTGTTGGTTAAGAAGAAGGACGGCACGTGGTGCTTCTGTGTAGACTACCGTCATCTGAACAACATTACTAAGAAGGACGTGTACCCGCTCCCACGTATAGACGACGCCCTTGACTGCCTGCACGGTTCCAGCTATTTCTCGTCTATTGATCTTCGTTCAAGATACTGGCAGATTGCTGTTGACGATATGGAAAGAGACAAAACCGCGTTCATCACACCTGATGGCCTATACCAATTTAAAGTAATGCCGTTTGGATTATGCAACGCCCCTGCCACCTTTGAGCGTATTATGGACTCCTTGCTCCTAGGTTTCAAATGGTCCACATGCCTCTGCTACCTCGACGGCGTCGTCGTCTTCTCGCCAACGTTCGACACCCACCTTGAACGTCTCACAACTATACTTGATGTATTTCGAAAGGCGAAGCTGCATCCTAACTCGTCCAAATGTCGTTTGGGCCACCGACAAATTACTCTCCTGGACCATTTCGTTGACGCTTCCGGAGTACAGCCTGATTCCGACAAAACTCGCGCTGTCAGAGAGATTCCGGTTCTGAAGACAGCCGCAGACGTTCGAAGTTTTGTAGGGCTATGCTCGTACTTTCGTCGTTTTGTTCCAGATTTTGCGACAATTGGTAGACCTCTAACAAATCTTTTGAAGAAAGGCGTGCAATTCTCGTGGGGCACTGGAGAAGCCGCCACCTTCTCTCGTCTCGTTACTCTTCTAACCTCACCACCTATTCTCGCCCACTTCGACCCTGATGCCCCTACAGAATTGCATACAGATGCCAGCGGTCACGGCGTAGGTGCCGTCTTAGCCCAGCGTCAGCGTGGCCAGGATCGCGTTATTGCTTATGCCAGTCGCCTCCCAGCACCATCGGAGCGCAACTATTTCATTACAGAACGAGAATGCCTTGCTGTTGTCTGGGCGGTTGCGAAGTTCTGTCCTTACCTTTACGGTCGCCCTTTTTCCGCAGCAACTGACTATCATGCTCTCTGCTGGCTCTCATCGCTAAAAGATCCTGCAGGCCGGCTTGGTGGATGGGCTTTGAGGCTACAAGAATTTTCATATTCCGTGGTGTACAAGTCAGGCCGCCTGCACCAAGACGCTGACAGCTTGTCGCGTTACCCTGCTGACGACTCTGACTCCTCCAATATTGCCAGTGCTTCTTGCGTATTGGCTGTATCTCAGCTGCTTCATTTCGCCGACGAGCCACGCCGTGACGCCTACATCAAGCACTCATCGACCGTTTTGAACACTTTCCGGCCGATGCTACTCTATGCCTCTTCGTTCTCCGTGACGGCACTCTGTACGGCTCATCTGGACGGCTCTGAGTTCCTACTTGTAATACCTAAACACCTCCGCTCCACCGTTCTAGAAGAGGTCCACGACTCATTAACGGCAGTGCATCTCGGCGTGTCTCGAACCTATGACCGTGTACGTCGCCGTTTTTTCTGGCCGGGCCTTGCCCATTCCGCACGACGTTACGTCGCCGTTTGTGAACTTTGCCAACGACGCAAGAAGCCTTCCCAACTCCCCGCTGGTTACCTGAAGCCGCTCGACATCCCTGCCGAGCCCTTCGATCGTGTCGGCTTAGACCTTCTCGGCCCATTTCCGGAATCTACATGAGGAAACAAGTGGGTTGCAGTCACGGCCGGAGTACGCGACCCACTACGCCGTAGCCCCTGCTCTTCCGACCAGTTGCGCAACTGATGTTGCGGACTTCCTCCTACACGATATAATTTTGATGCATGGTGCTCCGCGTCAATTGCTAACAGACCGTGGCCGTACGCTTTTGGCGAAAGTCATCGACGACATCATGCCTGCCTGCTCAATACGGCATAAATTTACCACTTCCTACCACCCCCAAGCGAACGGCCTCGCTGAGCGCTTGAACCGCCCCCTTACAGACATGCTATCCAAATACGTTTCCGACGACCACCGTGACTGGGACCTGACTCTACCTTGTATTACCTTTGCATAAAACCCCTCCCGTCTCAAAACTGCTGGATTTTCGCCGTTTTACTTCTTGTATGGCGGCGAACCAACGCCACCACTGGACACTGTGCTTCCGTCCGCCACAGCTTCAACTAGCGATTATGCCCGTGATGCAATCGCCCATACTGACCACGCTCGCCAACTTGCACGCGCTCGTCTACAAGTGTCTCAAGACAAGCAGAAGCAACGCTATGACCTCCGTCACCGTGATGGCCATTTTGTGCCCGGCAGCCTCGTGTTGCTTTGGTCACCATCGCGTAAAGTTGGCCTTTGTGAAAAACTGTTTTCTTGTTACACAAGCCCATATCGCGTGCTCCGCAAAGTGACCGATGTCACCTCTGAAATCGTTCTAGCCACGCCCACTACGTCCTCCGCTGTGACAACCACTGACATTGTCCACAACGCCCGACTGAAGCCCTACAACTCTCCACGCACCTTGGATATTTAGCAACGCCGTGACGGTGCTTTTGCTGCCGGGGGGGGGGGGGGGGATAGTATTACGATATCATCGAGCGATGCTCACGAGACGAGCCGCCGCGGTAACGACGAAGTTCGTCGGTGCGCTTGGCTCGAGCGAGTGTCTGCCTGGCTACCTGGCTCCACTGTAAATAACCTGTAAATAGCCTCTGCTGTGTGTGTCTTTCCACACGCAACAATATTAACGCATCACCTTCATAAAGCAATCAGTTATGTGTTTTTAAATGACAAAGCCTAAAGTGACCTGTACTTGTTTTCAGCTCTTTCAACAGTAACTGCTCTGGCCACGTTGTCCAGTAGCAACAAGGCGGCGCCCTAGCGGTTCCAACTTTCTTGGGCCAATTTTTCCTCTAGAACTAAACGTAACAGCGCAAACAACTAAGACGAGCCACAAAAAGAAGGACAGGACACACTCTGGCGCTGACTAACAACTTCTTTTTTCCTTTCGTCGTCGATGCATATATATACCTAGGCCACATAATCGCGCAGGCGCAGAGAATACACTACTGACATCTGCCAACTTATCGTATACGTAAACGTAGGAAATCAAATTCTGATTGGTGCAGGGACAACGATGTGTCACTAATGCAATTATTTCCTTGTCTTTTTATGTGATAGGCCTCTAAGGCAAGCCGCGCATGTTCATTCTTGCTTTTTCCAAGAATTATCGTCCGGTCAAATCGCGCCTCACAATTGCTGCAAGAGTTTATATGCGCAACCAGGTGCGCTCCTTTATCTACATTTTTGTTTACTTTTTGCGCATGTTCCCTGAGTCGCTCATTGACGCAACGCCCTGTCTGGCCAACGTATGTCTTACCACATAAGAGTGGAATGCCATAAACCACGCCGACAGCGCACGACACGTATGAGGCATCATGCCAAATTTGGCATCCTTCTCTGTTCTCTCCGCATGTTCCCGCACCTGCGGAGAGAACAGAGGAGGACCTGACAGCAGATTTGTACCCTTCCGTTCTGAATTTCAAGGACCATTCGTGATGTGCTGTGTGGTGTGTGCGGGGGATGTGTGTGTGAAATGTCACGCTGACAACAAGTATCCCCGTGGCATTCTTGGTGGGGAGGAGTGGAGTTCGGCGTTGTTTGTGTGGACGGCTGCATGCAAGGGTCGCGTGGGGTGGTCAAAAGAGACGCGTGGTTCTACACCAAGACGGCGGCGATTTATAGCCATCGAGGGCGGGGGACCCGCGGTCTACGAAGAGCGCGTAGGCGGGGAGACTGTGTGTCGGGCTTCCGCCAGTCGGTTCGCGGAAGCAGTGCCCTGGCCTTGAAGTCAACCCCTCGTCGTTCAACCGCACTATGCCGAGACATTCGCAAACTGTCCAGATGCCCCAACGGAGCGTGAAGTGCTTTCTTCGGGAAAGTGTGTCTTTTGCGAGGTTGTGAGACAAAAGGGGACTCGTTGCACTGCAAAGGATTTGTGCCAATGGCCTGGACGTATTGGAACTCCCGATAGTGCCATCTTGGAGCCCCGTTGTGTGCACACTGCGCGCACCGCAGTGTGATTGGACGAACGATGGGGCGAGGGGGTTGCTGGGGGTGCTTTTAGGTACGTGCGGGGCCGTTGGAGGAGGATTTCGGTGGAGATTCGGCTAAGAAAGAAGACGAAAATTCTAACCTTCCACTCGTAGTTTGATGTTCGTGTCCATTCTATCGCATGTATATTCTATCTTAATAAACAGTTAACCCCATTGCAATCAGCGTCACTGGCTTGCCTACTGTAATGTGACTTCGCGACATCCACAACATCTTCAAGTTTCCCTCACTGACATCGAGGCGAACATCAACTGGGGAGAAAGATACAATCCACTCGTATAGCCGTTGAACATTACATCGGTATTATACAGGCTAGCAATGCAGGTAATCAAATGAAAGCTTCAAGCATGGGCAGAGAATAACTGCATTTTGGGAGAACTTCAGAATGGCATCAGAATATGTAGGCGTTTAGATGATAACTTATTTGTTCTTACTCAGTGTATTGAAATATCAAAAGTAGGAAAGAGACTGTTATATGTGGCCTTTTTAGACATTACAGGAGCCTATGAAAACGCAGATCGCAACATTTTGTGGGATATCCTGGAAGGGGAAGGCTTAGGTGACGACTGCCTACAGCTTTTGAGAGAGATTTACATAGAAAATACCGTTTGCGTTGAATGGGAAGGGATGAAGAGCGAGGAGAAAGTTGATATCAACAAGGGGCTGAGGCAGGGGTGCCGCTGCTGTTTATGATGTGCATGGTGAGGATGGATGATGATGAGGAAGCAACATTTGCTGGGCCCGAAATAAATTGGGGGTGCACGTAGGCACCAGACGGGGTGGTTCCCTAGTTACGGGACCCATATGTTCCGAGCAGCTCCTGGCCCCTGTCCGTCAGTGCTAGCTGAATCGGTAGGGTGGGGCTGGATAACAAGGTCTCTAGTGAGGATGGAGAGTGCGCTAGAAGGAAGTAATATCTGGTTTAATCTCTCATACAAATAGGCGGGTACAGTAGTAGAGCAGCAGCTCCCAGATTTATTTTATACGGACAAGATTGTGTAGCTAGCTAACAAGCAAAGTGATTTGCAACGTCTGGCTAATATCCGTGGACAGGAAGTCGACAATTTAGGTTTGAAATTTAATGTTAAAAATTCAGGTGCTATGGTATTCAATGAAAACATGCAGTGATCAGACAGTGGAGCTACAGGGTATGAAATACCCTGGTATATGGATAAACGAGGGCAATAGATATATGGAAACATAGGAAAAAATAACAGTAAAGGGGAAGAGAAATGCAGCCATAATGAATCACAAAGCGCTATGGGGATACGATAGTTATGAGGAGCTCAGGGGCATGTGGAAAGGTGTAATGGTTTCAGGACTTACCTTTGGAAATGCGGTTGATCTGTACAGGAAAAACATTGATTCACAGTGGAGGAAAAGAACTAGGAAGCTTACCAGCAAGTATGCGGCCTGTAGGATGCGGGGGGCAACACAGCAACAAATAAGGTCAAGCGGAAAGTCAGACAGGCTGAAATAATCTCATGGGTGACGGCAATGGAAAAGAAACCTGACATGAGTAACTACTTAAAAAAACGAAATCAGGAAGGAAACAATTTATGATAACTCAAAGGGAAGCTCATTACTTTTCGAATTAAGATGGGAATGCCTTAGAACACGCACCTATAAAGCTAGATGTAAAAACGAAAAAGAAGCATGTGCTTGCTGCGGTAAAGCTAGGGAATCTATGGAGCGTGTTTTATTAGAATGTGAAAGCGTCTACCCAGCCGTCGATTTAGGCACCACGTACTGGCCTCCTTGGAGCCCTTGAGTTCAGCGAGAGCAGTGGAAAAGTAAACATGTCCGCAATAGGCATTAGTAAGAGGCGATTGGAGGATTGGTGGAAGAAA
This sequence comes from Dermacentor andersoni, assembly GCF_023375885.2. Taxonomy (NCBI): domain Eukaryota; kingdom Metazoa; phylum Arthropoda; class Arachnida; order Ixodida; family Ixodidae; genus Dermacentor; species Dermacentor andersoni. The sequence goes on from NC_092817.1 coordinate 222,546,988, forward strand.
AGTTGGGGAACGACAAAAAACGGAGACTTACAAAAGCACAGTTCGCAATCATCACCATCATCATCATCATCATCATAATCATCATCATCATCATCATCATCAGCCTGGTTACGCCCACTACAGGGCAAAGGCCTGTCCCATACTTCTCCAACTGACCCGGTCATATGCTAACTGTGGCCATGTTATCCCTGCAAACTTCTTAATCTCATGCGCCCACCTAACTTTCTGCCGCCTCCTGTGCGCTTCCCTTCCCTTGGAATTCAGTCCGTAGCCCTTAATGACCATCGGTTACCTTCCCTCCTCATTACATGTCCTGCCCATGCCAATTTCTTCTTCTTGATTTCAACTAAGATGTCATTAACTCGCGTTTGTTCCCTCACCCAATCTGCTCTTTTCTTATCCCTTAACGTTACACTCATCATTATTCTTTCCATAGCTCGTTGCGTCGTGCTCAATTTATGTAGAACGCTTTTCGTAAGCCTCCAGGTTTCTGCCCCGTACGTGAGTAATGGCAGAGTCCTTCCATTTTGTTTCTGGTCACGAAACTGCCGCCTCAGTTTCATATAGAGCCAGCGCCCGCCGCTAGAGGCGCAACCGTGCATGAGAGGGCATGCGAACGCCGCTACCGCTGTGGTTGTGTGTGGGGCAGCCTCGGTATTCTAGCTTTCTCAACTTCCTCAACCGTCGCTTTAGTTTCACGTAACTATTTTTAACATTGAATATGTTTAAATTACTGCCTGAGCGTGTCTTCTGCCATTATATGAGCGCCCGGGACGAAAAAAAAAAGCCGCTCATAACATGGAGCTTGCGGCGGTCTCAGACCAAAAAAATGGCTGTGGCTTAGCTATGGTTAAGCCCAGGATGCGAAGCATACTAGCCTTTATTTTAGTTGTCGAACCACTGTTTAGCCTGGTGAACTGCTGTTGCTTGGCTATATTTGGTTCGGCTAGACGAAGAAACAACTCATGCAGGCGAGCGCACGAGCTGAGACCCGGCTATGTAGCTACGCGGCCGCAAGCGAGCGCACGAGTTGAGCCTCCGCTTTTGCAGCTGTTATGACGTCATATGGTAGCTACGCGGCCGCACGCGGCGCAGCAAGGAAGAGCGTGGTTGTGCGGCTAGTATGCTTCGCATAAAAAATTTTTAAAATCTGGGATCTTAAGAGCCAGAACCGCGATACGATTATGAGGCACGCCGTAGTGGGGGATTCAAGATTAATTTTGACCACCTGGGATCCTTTAAAATGCACCTAAATTTAAATAAACATAAATAAATGTCTGAATGAGATTTAGGTAGGATTAATGCAAGACAAACTTCGCTACTAAATATATTTAAAATGCACCTAAATTTAAATAAACGGGTGTTTTGCATTTCGCCCCCGTCGAAATGCGTCCGCTGTACACGGCCGGGCGGTCTCGGTCCAGATTTCATCATCGCCGTTCGCCTCAACACTTCGGTGGGCTGCGCTTTTTAATATTTGCCTGAAATTGAACACCGCGCACCCGCCGTGGTTGCTCAGTGACTATGGTGTTGGGCTGCTGAGCACGAGGTCGCGGGATCGAATCCCGGCCACGGCGGCCGCATTTCGATGGGGGCGAAATGCGAAAACACCCGTGTACTTAGATTTAGGTGCACGTTAAAGAATCCCAGGTGGTCAAAATTTCCGGAGTCCTCCACTACGGCGTGCCTCATAATCAAAGTGGTTTTGGCACGTAAAACCCCATAATTTAATTTAAACACATTCGCAACAAAGTGCCAGTGGTCCCACTTATCACCAGATGCAAACATATGGGCTGTTGCACCCCCGCTTACCAGTAAGTAAGCGCCAACTCTCCGTGGCGCATAGCGCCAGATTGTTCGCCGAGCATGCGCACAGCTGTTCACTAAATTTCTGTTAAACTGTGGCAGAGAAGGACTCTTACTGTGGGCAGTATCTAATAAGATCAAAAGAATGAAATTGTTATTGCAAAGGGCTGCTGCCGTAGAATACTTAATAACAAAGAAAAGGAAATGGAGCTGCTCCGTGCCCTTAAGATTTCACTGCAAAGCGATGCCATTTCTGAATGAGATTTAGGTAGGATTAATGCAAGACAAACTTCGCTACTAAATGTCTTCGGTGCGGCTTTTAGCAACGCATTAAGGCGAACGTGAAGTGTTAGGACTTGCACAGTTGAAACTAGCTGTATCGTAATTAGGCAATTGCCTTAGCAAGCAGTCGTTTAGAAGTGTCAGAAAGCCCAGCACTTATTCACGCTGCTCGTGGTTCCAACGCAGAAACGACGGGACTAGGTATTTTGGTTCTTAATGCGCAACTATTTACAATATGTTAAAAACTTCATAATTCGATTAAGAAAAGATATAGAACGTGTTGGTGCAAAAACAACATACAAGCACGATCATTTATTTATCATGTAAAATAAGCGGAGCGAAATACAGACATCACAGAGGCGTCGGGTCACGAATGGTCCACCATTCACAATGCAAGAAGTTTGTTAAAAGCATGACACTGATATAATAAGCATAATGAAATAACATCAAACATGAGATATACGCATTGGGGGGGCAGGAAACAAACACCAGCAAACGAATGGCAGTAAATACAGAATGGATAATCGATTGTTTCTACAAACAAGAAAGTGTAAAGCATAAGCATTTCATAACATATGGCAAAACAACTCCCTAAACGAACACAAGTAGCCACATCACAAATGCAGCAATTTTTTTTTTAATGGCTTGTTAGAGATACCGACATCCTACTTCTTCAGCTGTTACTAGCAACACGTGTTCGGCATCGTTGTCCCAACCCGCCACTTCAACTAAACAGCCCAACACTCGAGAAATAGCGCAGCACATGCACATAACGCACCCGATCACTCAGCTCGCCTCGCACTGCGCACGCGCTTCGGTACGCGAACGATGCCCTCTGTGGCACAGTGGCGCCACGTCGCGGCACCTTTGGGCAGCATATGAACCTCTCCCATAGCGTGACGGCGGAATTTCGGGACCAGAAAAACATGGAAGGACTCTGGTAATGGTAAGGCACAGCTGTTATACACTTTTCTCTTGAGGGATAATGGTAACCTGCTGTTCATAATCTGAGAATGTATGCCAAACACACCCCAGCCCATTATTATTATTCTCATTATTTCAGTCTCATGATCCGGATCCTCAGTCACTACCTGCCCTAAGTAGATGTATTCCCTTACCACTTCCAGTGCCTCGCTACCTATCGTAAACTGCTGTTCTCTTCCGAGAATGTTAAACATCACTTTACTTTTCTGCAAATTAATTTTTAGACCCACCCTTCTACTTTGCCTCTCCAGGTCAGTGAGCATGCATTGCAGTTGGTCCCCTGAGTTACTAAGCAAGGCAATATCATCAGCGAATCGCAAATTACTAAGGTATTCTCCATTAACTCTTATCCCCAATTCTTCCCAATCCAGGTATCTGAATACCTCCTGTAAACACGCTGTGAATAGCATCGGAGATATCGTATCTCCCTGCCTGACACCTTTCTTTATTGGGATTTTGTTGCTTTCTTTATGGAGGACTACGGTGGCTGTGGAGCCGCTATATATATCTTTCAGTATTTTTACATACGGCTCGTCTACACCGTGATTACGCAATGCCTCCATGACTGCAGAGGTTTCGACTGAATCAAACGCTTTCTCGTAATCAATGAAAGCTCTATATAAAGGTTGGTTATATTCCGCACATTTTTCTATCACCTGATTGATACTGTGAATATGGTCTATTGTTGAGTAGCCTTTACGGAATCCTGCCTGGTCCTTTGGTTGACGGAAGTCTAAGGTGTTCCTGATTCTATTTGCAATTACTTTAGTAAATACTTTGTAGGCAACGGACAGTAAGCTGATTGGTCTATAATTTTTCAAGTCTTTGGCAAGTCTTTGGCAAGTTCGCAATAGGGGATCAGAAAATTTGGGTGTGGAAGTTCATAGTGTTTTTTTTATTCTTTAACCTAGGTAGGACATTAGTGAGTATAGTAGCAAGAGCTTCGTGGGGCAACCCACCACCCCGTTCCAAAGGGGACGCTCATAGCACCCATCCATCCATCCATCCATCCATCCATCCATCCATCCATCCATCCATCCATCCATCCATCCATCCATCCATCCATCCATCCATCCATCCATCCATCCATCCATCCATCCATCCATCCATCCATTCATCCATCCATCCATCTGTCACGCGGATGTTGCGGAGAGCGATGGAGTCGGGAGGCGCAGGCAAGAACAGTAGACAGACTTTACTAATAACAACCCCAAAATAAAGCACACTCGAAATGTAACTCAAAACTCAACTGACAAAGATCAAACTCCACACATGCTTAACCAAAACAACGTCCTTATCTTCGCCTACGTGTGTCCTTAGCGTGTTTCGCGCGAAAGTCCGGCAACCCTGGCCTATGGCTGCACGCTAGCAAAAAGGAACGCTCTTACAAAGTCTTACAAAGTTCAGTCGTGGTGCGATGTGCGTAGGCTCTTGGTCACCGTCACTGCTCCCGCCGACTCCGCAAGTTTTGCTTCCTTGGTATCGGCCGGCCAGCTCCTCCGTCTCGGATGCCGGCGTCCCGAACGATGTATGTGACGTGTAGTAGGTCTGCCTGGCTAGGCCTAACACTGGGTTCCACCGCTGCCTCTCCGAGTGCCGACGAGGGCCCCGGGGACTATCGTCCGTGCTCGTCTACTGAAGAAGGGGGATCTAATTCCTGGAGTGCCCGGCACTGCCGTGGGAGGTGGCAGCAGGTCCAGCGAGCCTCGCTCGAACGTCGCCGAAGTTGATGGTCACACTCTGGATCGCCAGCGTCACGGGCCTCTTCGAACATCCATGGGTCTCGTCACCAGTACGAAGCTGGCGCTCGAACCTTCTTTGCCCAGAGCTACGTCGATAATGCCAGCTTGGCGCCGCTTCTCCTCTGATCACACCTCGGGTCACGTGCCTCGAGGGCTCGTGCCGTTCGGACCGGTCAGCGCACATCGTCCTCTTTTTTTCTTTTTTGTGCCCCATGCCTCTTACATATGACGTAGGCCCCCTTTTCAGGAGTTTTTCCAAAATACTGCCTTTTGTCGGTCTTCGTGGTGGCGATTTTCTCTCCCGCTGTGACTTGGGTGCTTTTCCTCTCGTCGTCGGGGCTCACAACACATCACCACACTGTCACGCGCATTTCACCACATGCACAGTTCACAACGTTTGCCAGTTCATTGTCCTCACCACTGGACACATGTCCGCGTTACACTCTTGACACTTCATCACTCCAACACCCTACTCATGAAAACCGCCCTACTACTACTATAGCTCACAGGGCACTACTTCTGTCCGCCCTGGGAGGTCTGCCAACACTTCCTCGAACTTATGAATCAACTCCCTTAGCTTCTTTACTTGTATTGCCGCTATGGCTTGGTTCACCCTAACCCTATCTACCCCCAAGGACATCTCACCAATATAACTGCACTTCCCCGTGGTCTTTCTCTTCTGCAGTCATCATGCAAACTCAAGTCTTCTGCTCGTTCCTCCCCCTTCCGATCTCCTTCCTTTGTTCATACTTTTTTACACGTCCCTTAGCCACTGTATTTTGGCATACGTCGCATGCCTTCACATACCGTTTCACGTCATTCTGCACCCCTATCCAAAAGAACTCTTCTGTGATCCTTTCTACTATATCCTTTACTCCTTTGTTACCTGCGTTTACACTACCATGGCAGTACTGTGTCCTTCAGCTCCTTCGGGATCATCAACTGTAGTACTTCCCGACCTGAACTAAACGTACACTTCCGGTATAATAGGTTATTCTTTATAAACTTCACCACTGTCCTACTCCTTTACCTTCAAACCAGCTTTCTTATCTTAAATTCACACTTTCCTATTGATTCATCCTTGTTCTGATGTTCTTGGAATTCTCCAGCCGTTACATTTAATCCCTTATTGGTTGTAACCTGCAAAGCTATTGGGGGTTTGGTACTACTGCTGCTTGCTCGTGTCTTTCCTGCAGCTGCTACATCTGTCTCTTGCATCCCCTGTTTTTGCGCTTCTGAGCGTTCTTTCTCTTCCACGTCCTTCCCTTTCCTCTTCCAACCTAGATCTGGGTCGTCTGCTCTCCTTACCCCAGGTACATTTCCCACAATGAAATCATAAAGAGGGCCTTCCACACATCTAGCTTTGACTAGTCCGGTAAAAAAGGCTGTCGATATTTGAATCCGAGCCTGTGGCAGATATTTAACGAACGTATCTACCAGGATTACTGGTTTAAAGTACCGGTGACGCTTTCTGGTGGTACTAGACTCCTCCTCACTAAAATGGTATTGGCTCCCGTGTCTCTCAAGACCGTAGCCTTGTGCCCTTGTACCTCGCCTTCTACTACAGACATGTCCTGCTCTATCTGCCCATCCTCTCTTGTCATGATACATGCCATCTTATCCACGGCTCCAGTCATGCATTCGTCTGCCTTGTGGCCTTTCTTTTGGCACAACTGGCAAACCACCAGTATTTCGGAACGACTACCTCTCACTCGGCAGTTCATCACTACATGACCTATTCGGTTGCATAGGAAACATCACTGGGGTTCCCTTCGTATACTGATTTGCCCCTGGTTCTTCATCTCTCCATCTGCTCGCGTGTGCGCATCATTATCGCCCTTTCCTAAATTTTTGCATCCCTGTGCCTCTACGAACTGATCTGTTTGTTCTGCCATCTGTTCCACAGTTTGTAGTTTTCTTTCCTTAAGGAATATCGCCAAACTGCAGCTACACCTGGCAAGAAACTGCTCACCCACGACCTTGTCGCGAACCCCCTCGTTCATTTTGTCCATCTCGGACAGCTCTATCCACCTCTCTAAATAATTTGTGAGCCGACATGCGAACTGCTTGCCTGTTTCTGAATCTTCAGATTTACAAGACCTGAACTTCTCGGAACCCTTCTGGGGTCAACCTGAATCTTTGCAGTAAAGTTTTCTTTACCTTGTCATAGTCTAATGACTCATCTGCTAGCATGCGCCCAAAGACAGTCAGAGCCTCGCCCACTAAACATAGACTCAAGGCGTTAGCCCACTCGCTCCTCTCCCAGCCTTGCCCAATTGCTATTCTTCCGAACCGATGCAAATACGCATCTAGGTCATCCCTCCGCTCATCGAAAATTGCCATCAATTTCCTAGGGCAAATCTGTTTTGGCCTGGAAGAAGGTGAGCCGGATGACGCCGATCCGGGAGTACTCGCGCCTTCACGAGAGCCAGTTCCCCTCTCTGCTAACCTTATCTTCAATTCTAAAATTTCTTTTTCTCGTTTCTGCTCTTCACACGTTCGTTCGGGTTCGTTTTCTTTTTCTTGTTGAGCCCAGTCGAAGAACTTAAACAACTTCATGGTCTCTTCCTTCGACAGGTTTAAATCTTTGGCTGTCGCCGCCAAACGTTCCCACTCCATCTCTAAACCAGCAAGATCAGTGACAGGGCTGAAATTAAATCCTGGAATATCCTGGGACGAATCCTATTCTCGGGCGTATCCTAGTAAGGATTTTATCTTGGGACGCATCCTAGTAAGGATTCTATTCTGGCAGGCTCGCAAATTTGTGTCACACGGATGTTGCGGGGAGCGATGGAGTCGGGAGACGCAGGCGAGCACAGGAAACAGATTTTACTGAGAGCAAACTAAAAATAAAACGCACTCAAAATTCAACTCAAAGCTCAACTGACAAAGACAAAACTCCACACTTGTGTAGCCTAAATATGTCCTTGTTCTCTCCTACGTTCGTCTTTAGCGCGTTCCGCGCGAAAGTCCGGCAACCCTGGCCTATGGCCACATGCTTACAAAAGGAACGTTCTTACAAAGTTCAGGCGTGGTGCGCATCTCCAAGTCCGATGTGCGTCGCCTCTTGATCCCAGTCGGTACTCCCGCCGACTCCGCAAGTTTTGCTTCATTGGTATTGGCTCCTCAGTCTCGGATGCCAGCGTCCCGAACTATGTTGGTGACGTCGCACCCAGTCCTGCCTGGCTAGGCCTAACACCAGGCTCCGCCACTGCCTCTTCGAGTGCCGACGAGAAGCTCCGGGGCCTATCGTCCGTGCTGGTCTGCTGAAGAAGGGCGATCCAATTCCTGGAGTCCCGGGCAGCGCCGTGGGAGGCTGCAGCAGGTCCAGGGAGCCTCGCTCGAACGTCACCGAGGTCGACGGCTGCACTCTGGGTCCCCAGCGTCACGAGCCTGTCTGAACCACCATGGGTCCCGTCGCCAGTACGAAGCTGGTGCTCTAACCTTCTTGTTTGGAGCACCACGTCGTTTGGAGCACCATTCATCCATCCATCCATCCATCCATCCATCCATCCATCCATCCATCCATCCGTCCGTCCATCCATCCATCCATCCATCCATCCATCCATCCATCCATCCATCCATCCATCCATCCATCCATCCATCCATCCATCCATCCATCCATCGATCCATCCATCCATCCATCCATCCATCCATCCATCCATCCATCCATCCATCCATCCATCCATCCATCCATCCATCCATCCATCCATCCATCCATCCATCCATCCGTCCGCGTTCCAGCATAAAGCGCGCAAGTGGATCTACGCTAATTCGATCGCATACTTTAATTAGTATTTTTTCTGCTAGGGGTGCTCAACGCGGCTAAATATTTGATCTATAAAGGTACATATAACAGACAAACATGGTTAACATGTCGTTTTGTTACAAAATAAGTAGAGAGTTGGTTTTAGTTGACTTCTGCTATTAAAGTCTGTGTTTTATTACTTCAATAAAGGGTTTGAGGCATCAGTGACATGGGATATGCAGCAGGGCACTGGTATCCATTGCAGTACGTGCCGTTTAGCGTTTCAAATTGTACGGCGGTAATGTTTACGAACGGGCTGGTCGTTTTCTTTGATCAGCATCAGGCAGGTTTGTTTTAATTAGATAACAATAATACCTCAGTCGGTTTATGCGTCAAACATTTGACAGCCGCGACCAAGCGAACGCGTTTTAAAAGGTTGAATTTTATCAGCTGCGGCGTCTCACTGCCATAACGGCTGCATGCACGGCTTCCGTCGTTAGTGATCTGCTGCGGCTTGCCGCGTAATGACATGTTGCTTTTAAAAAAAATGTGGTATCTAGCATGAAAATTCGCCGCTGGAACTGAGCACAATCCGTTTGGAAACTACCCATGAAAACGGATTAACCTTGAAGCCTCCGGGTGTGTGCACCGGTGAGTATGAAAGGACTGCTTCGCATTTTCAACTTTGAATTTCTTTGCGTGGGAAGCGGATAAAACAGATTCCGATGGTACTTTCTGAAAAGTGGAAAATAATAATTATAAGGTTGTTGCTCTTAAAGGGAATTCAAACAAGGCTCTTCTTATTTTGCCACGTGGCTGGAATTCCCGATACGAAGTACAACATAAATAATACATAGTTATGGCTGTGTCTACATAAAGGATACGCTGCAGTAATTTCACTGCATATCAGTGTCAATGTACTTCCGGTGATACAGTTAGAATAATTGCAGTTGATGCATAACAAAATTACTGTGTTTATCACCTATTATCTGGCAAAAAGTTTAATCTAATCGAGGCTTCACTAAGCACAGCACACACAAGGACATCATTGAAAGCACTAAGCATACTCGAAACAGTGTCTAATGAATACATTGTTGTGCCAAAAAAGGAAAATAAAGACTTGGAAGGGAGAGTACGAAACGACAGATTGAGCGCTGAATGTAGTTGAGTAGAGCTTGTTGCTGGGCGAGTCCTTTCGTACTCTCCCTCCCATGTCTTTATTTTCTTTTTTTGGCACAACAATGTATTCAGTAGATCCCAACCAACTCGCCCAGCAACAACCCACGAAACACGCAAGCAGCTATTTGATGTCTAAAAGATGTCTTGAACGGCTAATTCAAAAGCCTAGTAGCTGTCTTGATCAAGACATTTTGTAGCCATGGACGTCTAGAAGTACTTCAGTAAGCCCTGCTAACGTTACGCTAAAAGTTGGCTAATGGACAGCTTGGCAAGAACAACTGAAGACTTTTATTAGACATTCCCTCAAATTTTTGCGGCAGCTGTTACAGTAGCATGACGTTTGCCCACAGTTACAATTTATTTTAAACGAGGCATGGACATCAGAAAAAAAGTTTATGTTGTCGGATAGAGTGATGCACAGGTAGTTTTTCCAGATGTGAACCATGGGAATGGTGTAGTACAGTCTCATTGGTCAATTAGTGCTTTTTAATTAGACCAATCAATTGAATGCCGCCTGTCAGAATTATTTTGCAAATAAAACAAGATCTGTATTGTATGCTGATATCATTCCGATGTTCACCCATTGACCTAAACAAGAACATCTCTGCGTGAAACACGTCATTATTGACAAAACTTCGCCCTGCTGGGTCTCCACCAAATTGAAATAGGTTCTAGCAAAGAAATATTTTGTCAGTGATGCTGCAGTTCAGGCAAAAATTACATCCTGGTTTCAGCTACAGGGGGCACAATAGCCTTACACCAGTATACGAAACAGAACACTGTGCTGCAATGAGTTAAAAAATAATGGATAGTACACATCTGGAAAAACACTCTGCGAACCACTCTAACTAGCAATATAAATATATTTTTTCTGATGTCCATGCTTCATTTAAAAGTAAATTGTAACTTACTTTGTGGGTGCCTCTTGTAAGTAACGCCACATGCTTGCACAGCATCACGCAGAAATAATGGCCCGTTCTTCGGCATACCATCCATTAGTGAATTCCTTGTACATTGCATGTTACCAGAACTGAAAGATAAATCATAATATGCTGTTATTTTTTTCATAAACTGTATGATGAGCAATTCATGCATAAAAGATGATTGCACGCGAAAATGCAGCAAGACGTCAACTTCACACCATGTCACATACTCATACTTTATTACCTAATAAATTAGAAAAGATGCAGAAAGTATAATCAACAAGAGTGACAAATAGCAGCAAAGGTGATCATGGATAAATCTTGAAGATGATTGCCGCCGCTGCCAGAGTAGGCCAGCCTTCGTAGGAGAGCACTTGCTGCCCACAAAAGCTTGCTGTCACAGGCCACGCGTGACGGTTCTTGTAGACATGGGCAAGCAATACCTGCACAGAAGAGGGGAAAAAAGGTGAGGGAGGAAATGGGAATATTGAAATTGGAACTTCAATTAGTAATATGTGCTAAGTAAGAAGTTTGGCTCACAATAAAAATAAATTTAAGCACTCCTTTCTCTTAAATTACGGGTATCTTAAGGTATGTATGCGATGATGTTTAATATGACTAGTATATTTCCTATCATAAGAAGCCAACAAACACTGACACCAAGGACAACATAGGGGAAATTACTTGTGCTTAATAAATGAAATAAAGAAACGATAGAAATAATGAAAACTAAAGTGGATGAAAAAAAACCTTGCCGCAGGTGGTAACCGAACCCACAACCTTCGCATTTCGCGTGTTATGCTCTACCAATTGAGCTACAGCGGCGTCGTTTTCCCATCCACTTTCTCGGGTATTTGTGTGTTCTAGTAGAACCCTGGGAGTGTCAGCCAGCGCCACAACTCGGAGACCTTGTTCCTGGCATATAGTCATTAAGTTGCATAGCAGAGTCAGCCTTTAAATTATTTTATGCTGTTTTGTGGCTAAAAAACCACTCATCAACCTGTCACACAATTCTGAGAAGCTTCCTGCAAAATATAATCAGTTTAAAACAGTAATTCACTCTGCAGGTAATGATGTTCTAACTTAATTAAAAAGTTAAATAGCGTTTTAAATTTTTGAACTAAAAGCAAGTTTGGCATTTTGCGCTGCCTAGCTGTTGCCTTTCTTTCAAACTTAAACATGACACATTACACAGTAAGCAGGTAGCGGGCAAAGGAGGACTGGTGATAAAGTATTGTTCCAAAGCAACACTCCTAGCTGGATCAATCACTTTTGTTGATATATTTTCATGTGACCCTAATTGGATTAGGGCAATACCTCACACAAATGATGCAACACCTTGGATGATGCGTCATACAAAATTGAAAGTATCTCATGATGTGATCAAACGATAACATTGCCCACTGTCTTGGAAGTGTTAACATGCTGTTTGCGCAAGAAAGTGTAAAGTGATTCATATAGGTAGCAAATTCATCAGTGCATCTATAGCCTCAGGTAATTCTGAGCATCTATGTTGACTTCCAATTGAGAAGCCACTGAACACAAAAAGGTGTATTCAAGTAATGGTCCATGCTGAATAATTACCTAGTGAAAAGGCAAATGTGGCAGGCTAATGGGCTAGGGCAAATAGATTGCTAAATTCTGATAACACCTCCAATGATATTATTGAAATAGGTGATAAAAAACAGCACAGGTAAAATTGCAGTTATGAAAAAATTTTAAAAGCACCTCAGCAAACTGCTGGAACCCTCAGCATCATGCCTGTTCTACATGCACATATGTTGCAGCGCAATCTACATCTCAGACGCAGGCGCCTCCACACATCACTTCGTGATCTCCTCACAATAAGGTTAAAAACAGTCTGGCACAAGCTACCTGATGTGATTCATTTTGCAAGCGCCAGCCAAGTGCTGATGGTGGTAGAGCGAAACTGAAGCTTGTCCTTGTATGGAAGCCTCGGCCCATGTTTTATCAATTCTAGCGGCAAAGCACACCTTTTACAGCACACATAAATCTTAAATTAGACTGCTTGCTGATGCTGTACAGTAAATTCCCGTAAAGAAACTAAATCACACACAAAACATTTAGAACACAAAACTAATCAAATACTGGCTTGAATACATTTGTGCATTAGGGAAGCAAGGTGTAATGTACACTGCTGTAGCAAATTTTTACTCATGTATGGAATACTCATATGACACAACAGAGTTAATTTGCGAGTTCTTACATAGCACTGACTACCTACAGTTAAATTTTGTAAGGCTTAGGGGAAAAATACTTAATAGTAGAACTGTGTATGTACACTGGCACTGAGAAATTGGTTATAATAGTGGCAGCTTATAAAGGACCAGTGCAAAAAATGCCCGTTTTGAGACACCAACTAGCTATTTTACCACGAAGCGCTCCCTGCCTTAACCCATATAAAGAGCACTGGGAGGACCTGAGAGGGTACAGTACATTGGCTTACACTGATCACGATGAGGTCCCGTCATCCAGCTAGCGCCAAGGTACAAGAAGGATGTCCAGCCGTCTATAGAGTGAAAGGAACAAAATAAAAGTGCATCAAGTCGGTTGAAAGGCTGATTTACAATTACAAATAAGGTGACCCAGTCACAGTCATTCATTAACAAATGCCAAGCTGTCGTGATTTCACTCCCAGATGAAGCACCTACTAGGTTAAAGGTTTTGCTGCTTATTTAGAACACAAGTGAAATTTGTACATCAGCAGACGATTTAATTTGGAATTGTATAGAGGAAGTAAACATTGCAGTTATATTTTTGTTTTGCTATAAAGCGGGAACGCTACAAACTGCATAGTCACTGACACACGCGCGCACACGCAAGAACAAAAGGACACAAAATAGGGCGAGTTCAGTCTGGTTCAGCATTACAGCCAGCGCGTCGTCTTCGAATGCGCTCCTTTCGGTTGGTTCGTGCTACGTCAACCACAAAGACTAACAAGCAGGGCAAAGTTCTGACTGGTGTTGCGAAAGTCGTGGAGCGCGGTAGTGCTGAACGGCTAAACACAAGAAGAACCCTCGTATAAAAGTAATGACGAAAACTCGCAGGGCAGAAGAGCCCATATATACAGAATTGTCGCGGGTAACACCTAAAAATATTCACATTGTTGACGAAAAACGAAGTGCAATGTATTTCACTTACCGGAAAAAGTGTTGTCCAAACATGCGACGTATACAAAGACGCACCGAGACACGAAGGCGGCGAACGCAGATCACGCCATTGTGGTAGTAAGCCGTCGGCGAAAACAGGCAATACAGCTGATGTCACGAAGCACTGATGTAAAACACACGGCAAACAGCATCAGCACAGCTAAATGACTCCAGTTAATATCCAGTATAAATGTACAGAACGGCTTAGAATGACGCACAACTGGCATAACGAACCCACGTACGAGACATTGCGGGCGGCAGTGGCCGTTTTTTCAAACTTCCTGCCTCCCAGTGTTTTCAGCACAGAATGAGATATCCGACCAATTTGGATTGTGCCGCCGAAGTGATCGCAGCGCGGTGGCTCTGTGACACCGCTGTGCAACGCCGGCGTTTCGCTCCTGCTGCTATCAGTATACCTGCTGCGCGAGCATAAATGGCTTCCTGGCGTCGTGTGCGCGCCCCGTATGGAAAACAATAACACGCCCTTGATTGTTGAAGTTCTGATGTGAAATTATTTAATATCAAAGCCAATTAACTTATGTTGCTTCCAACGAGTTCGATTTGTCTGTGGCGTCTTTTATTCGCTAACGCCGACGGCCGACGGTAACCGCACTTTTAACACGTCGTTTGGCATTTTATGCACTTTTAGACAAAAAGATCTAGAAAAGTTCTTGAGTTACACATTCTGAATATGTTTACTAAAACACACTCTAGTGACACCAGTAGTGGGTTTTGCCGCAGATAGAATATATACTAGCATATTCCAAGTGCGGAGGTGATGTTAGAAGAAATTCTATCTTCAGTCTTGTCATAGACCAAGACGTCTATAGCCGTTTGTAGCCGTTTCAAGAAGTTTTCAAGAGGTTCTGTGTTTCGTGGGAAGTTCTACTGAAACAGTGTTGTGTGTGTGTGCTTTTCTGCGTTTTGTGCTCTCTTCTTTGTCACACATGAATCACAAACTCACCTACACTGCCGCCATGGTAATTGAAGCTCTTCCTTTCGACTACAACCTCCAAGAAGCTGCTCGTATTTGTTCACCCTTTTGGACTCTATTGCCTCAGGACGTAGAAGTCCACAGCAAATGTGTCACCACTGGGCCAGGATACTCGCAAGGTATGTTTCTTAACACTGCACCTAGAACCGTGATGTGTTCATTGATTTGACTAACTTTTGTTCCACCATTTTTTGCTTGCATGTTTGTCATTGTTTTGTCATTTCACTTTTCAGAAAAGCGGACAAAAGAGAGATTATCGGTTTGCGAGCTGCCCACGGCAAGCCATAAGAAGCTCAACAGTCACTATAATGACAACAGGTCCTCTTGAACTATGTGCCTCACCATGACATGCTTTCAAGTTCACCAGTAGAGGGGTTGGAGCCCTACCAGGAAAGCGGCAGTCTACAGTGTTGTATCGTACCGAGCAGGAATGCCAAATTTTACATGCAAGCTTACTTGCGTTTAAGGGCGTTTTATAAACACCAGAGAAGTAACATGTTGAGCGCCAACTTGTTTCTTTTCAAGTCATTAGAGCCATGACGATCAGAACAGGAACAATGTAGCAAGTTCCTACTTGCTAATGCACAAGCTCTGTCACTTGCTTTTTGCAAATCAGCTTGACGGGCATAACCCCCCAATATCACATGCTCCCTCACACCGGTAATTTGTTACATGAAAATGCAACTAACTTTAAAACCTTCAAAAACAGTCAATGCAACTTTGTGGAAATTATACTCCATGTAAACAGAAACCCTGGCAGTCACTTTTCAGTTTATTATTCAATTTTTTATTTAAAGTACCCTCAGGGCCATACGGCATTAAAGGGGGTGTGGTTACAAAGAAGTAGAGTAAGGCAAACACACAAACAAGTGCAGTGAGTTCTGGTAACATAATGATCTTCCCAAGTATACATTGTTAGCTATTGTTTTGCAAAAAAGTTTCGTATTGGTGATGAATACCACACTTGAGGGAAGGTGGTTCCATTCCCGAGATGTACGGGGATGAAAGATTCAAAGAAAGACTTTGTGTAACATGAATGAATTCCTACTTTCCTGGGATGATCGATGCGGTTTGAAAAGTATTGAGGCCGCAGTATGAAGTCTTCGTGAAGAGTGGTGTGATGGAAACTTTTATAAAATAGCGAAAGAAATGCGACTTGGAATAAGTGTTCGGTTAGTGGTTAGTGGAATAAGTGTTCGGTTAGTTTTAATAGTGGTTATACTCGCGATAGAGTTTTAATAAGAGAGAATAAAACGAGTAGAGTTATTTTTGCACTAGTGCAAGTAATAAGATTAACGATACTGGTACCCCTTAAAGCAGATGTATATTCAAGTTTGGAACGTGTAGTTTTAGAGTAGACGGCGCTTTGGAAAAGTGGCGCCATATGTACTTGAGCACGTGGTTAGCATTGTTAATGACATACTTTATATTATAAAGCAGATTTATTGGGGTTCGTAGCGACCGCCGGTTCTAGGATGCACCGAACAGTTCCCGAGCTCGAGCCTCTGCTGCGCGCTTGATGCTGCCGATGCTGCCGATGCTGCGCACGTTCGTTCTCTTCCTTACAATGGCCCCGCGGAAATAAAGGAGCCATCCTGGCGACTTAGTTTTCTGGAAGGGCGGTAGAATGGGGATACGGCTTGAGACGCTGAACGTGAACGACTTCGCGGTTACGACGTCGCATGTCGGACGGCGGCGTTAGCGGCTTTACCAGGTAATTAACGGGTGATATTCTCTCGACAACGCGGTATGGCCAGTCGTACTTCGGAAGGAGTTTTGAAGCGAGCCCAGGCGTGCGGTGTGGCACTAACAACCAGACGAGAGCGCCCGGGAGAAATGTGGGAGTCGAGTTCTGGGCATCGTGAACGGCTTTTTGACGGTTCTGGTCGTCCGAGGTGAATCGGCGGGTAAGCTGGCGACATTCCTCGGCGTGTCTGGCGGCTTCCGAGATCGGCAAGCATTCGGATGAGTCCGGCCGGTAGGGCAGAATGGTGTCGATTGTGTGCGGAGGATGACGGCCGTAAATAAGGTAAAAGGGTGAGAATCCGGTAGTGGCCTGAGTCGCGGTGTTGTAGGCGTAGGTGACAAACAGAAGAACTAGGTCCGAATTAGAGTGATCAGGTGAGACATACATGGCGAGCATGTCACCAAGAGTTCGAATAAAGCGTTCTGTGGTACCATTAGTCTGCGGGTGATAAGCAGTGCATTTACGATGAACAATAGCGCATTCAGCAAGCAGTTCGACGACTTCAGATAAGAAGGCGCGGCCTCTCTCGCTTAATAGTTCACGTGGACCTCCATGACGAAGGAGAAATCGGCGAAGTAGGAAATTGGCGACCTCCTGCGCTGTAGCATTTGGTAGAGCAGCAGTCTCCGCATAATGGGTTAAGTGGTCTACCCCAACGATTATCCACCGGTTGCCGGTAGGAGTCAACGGAAGTGGCCCGTAGAGATCTACGCCCACGCGATCAAATGGTCGGGATGGGCATTGTAAAGGCTGCAGTTTGCCGGCGGAGTTGTGCAGTGGCGCTTTGCGGCGTTGGCGCTTCTCGGGTTCGGAATGCCCAGCAGGCAAGGCGGCCCGATAGATCTTTGAGCGTCGACAGCCACCATAGTGCGTGGTGGTCGGTCACTACGTCAAACGATCGGCCCTATAAATATAGGCGAAACTTGCCAAGCGCCCATACAATGGCCAAACACTCCTTTTCTGTAACGCTGTAATTGGTCTCCCCTTTGGTTAACGTGCGACTCGCGTATGCGACGACGTATTCTGTGTGACCAGGTTGACGCTGTGCCAACACAGCGCCAAGGCCTACACCACTTGCATTGGTATGGATTTCGGTTGGCGCTTGAGGGTCAAAATGACGAAGAATGGGTGGCGTCGTGAGAAGACGGCGCATGGTTGTGAAGGCGTCGTCACACGCTGGAGGCCGTGATGAGAGATCTCTAGCGCCACCAAGGAGCTGCGTGAGAGGCGATATAATTGACGCAAAGTTTCGAACGAATCGCCGGAAGTAAGAGCAGAGGCCGATAAACCTGCGTAGCTCTTTCATAGAGGTAGGTTTTGGGAACGCAGTAACAGCACGTAGCTTCTCGGGATCCGGGCGAATGCCCTCCTTTGACACGACATGGCCTAAAATTGTGAGCTTGCAAACTGCAAATCGACACTTCTTCAGGTTAAGTTGCAACCCGGCGTTGGTCAAGCAAGTGAGTGAGTGCTGGAGGCGGAGCAGGTGCGTTGCAAAATCAGGGGCGAACACCACAATGTAGCAAAGACAGATTTTCCATTTGATCGAGGCCACGCAGAACATTATCCATCATTCTTTCGAACGTAGCAGGGGCGTTGCAAAGTCCGAAAGGCATGATGGTGAATTCATACAAGCCGTCTGGTGTAACAAAGGCAGTTTTCGGGCGATCGGCCTCTGCCATCGGAACCTGCTAGTAGCCTGACCGCAAATCCAGCGAAGAAAAGAACTCGGCTCCCTGCAAACAGTCCAGAGCATCATCGATGCGTGGTAATGGGTAGACGTCCTTCAGCGGAATCTTGTTCAACCGTCAAAAATCAACACAGAAGCGGATGGAACTGTCTTTTCTTGCGACGAGGACCATGGGAGAGGACGGGCTTTGGGAAGGTTGAATGACGCCTCGGCGGAGCATGTCATCGACCAGGTCTTCAATGACGCGACGTTCCGTAGCGGACACGCGATATGGTCTTTATCGCAGCGATGAGTGAGAGCCAGTGTCAATGTAATGCTCGACCGTCTATGCATGGCCGAGAGATGTTTGCGCAACGTCGAAAGAACGGCGGAAGTGCTGAATGATTGCGAGAAGTTGAGATCGCTGCGAATGCGGCAGATCTTCCGCGATGAATTGGCTGAACACACCAGTCTATGTTGAGTGGGGTGCGGAGAGGGCACTCAGTTCAGGGACGGCAGTAGGAGGCACTTCGTCGAGGACGGAGACAATTCGTGTTGAATCGACCGACTCGACGTAACCAAGGCATTCGCGGCGGAGCAGTGATAGCGGCGATGAAAGATGATTGATGTAATGAAAGATGAAAGATGTAAATGGGCATCGTGCTGACACCGGCGGCAAGGTCAAGAGCTGCAAAGGGCCAAGGAAGCGCTTTCCGGGTAACAAAGTGATGAGAGGGCATGAAGAAGACCGTCCCGTCGGATATGGTACTACAGGAGACTGGTACGAATGTTGAAGAGCACGGGGGAATACTGGTGTCTTCTTTCACGGAAATTTTAGCGGTAGGATGAGCATCGACGGAGGCCAGGTCACCAAGATGGAAAAGTTCAATCTCAGCCAGAGCGCAATTGATGATGGCATCGTGGCGTGAGAGAAAATCCCATTCTAGAATAACGGCATAGGAGCACGATGAAAGAACTATGAATTCAATCGTGCACAAAACGTCCTGTTGGTCACACAGGCATTACAAGCAGGGGTAGGGCAAATGGCTTGAGCACTCGCCGTTCGAAGCGACAACCCAGACAGAGACGTCGTCACTTTACGAAGTGAACGGCAAAAACTGGCATTCATAACTGAAATAGCAGTGCCGGTATCGACGAGGGCGAGTGTAGCGACATTTTCGATAAGCATATCCATGACATTGGCAGGTAAAGGAGGAGGACTTCGGCATGGCGACATTTGCGCACTTCTTGCCTCAGAAACTGCGTCGTCTATAGTTTCCCCCTTCGTTAGAGACGGGTCGTCGACGCATAGGGGACAGCGATCGGCGACGTGGGGAGGGTTATGGGAGGCGTTCCAACCGAGGACGGCGATCAGTCTGGGAGCGAGCTGGTGATGGGTCGAAGGGCCCGTAAGGCGTATTTGAATCAGGCGGCACATAGGGCGTTCGGCGATCGCCATCGAATGCCTGCGATCGGCGGCGGCAGAACCTTGCGACATGACCGGGATACCTACATGCGAAGCATATAGGGCAATTGTCAGGCGTACGCCACGGGTTAGCGACGGCAGTGGTGGTCCAGGGGACGGGAGGGGGAGGGCGGTGTACATGCTGCTGGAAGCGACGCACAGGCACAGTGCGAGGGGCCATTGCAGCAACCGTAGCGTAAGTGACTGGTGTAGTCACGACATCCTGACAATGTGTCACGACATCCTGCCATGACAATATGTCTTTGTCATGGCCCTCACAGATATGTTTGCTTATTGAAACGTTGGTTCCAGGCTGAAACTTCCCTTGCTCACCTCTGTTACTCAATTGAACTGTTCATGTCCTTGCAACCTCTTTGACTTGTTTGAATACACAAACCGACACGGTTTTCAACATGAAACTGTAAATTGGATTTTCCAAGGATCTGTGAAAATGTTTATTTAGCGTCCTTGTTTATCACACAATATTTGCAGACGTTCTTGTAAGCAATGTTGTCTCCACAGCGTTCCTCGCTTTCCTACGAGTACTCCACTTGTGTTGAAGCTTTTACTGCCGCACCTGAACGCTAAATGTGCTGCAGAAATATCAAAATGAGACAATGTGTGATGTAACTGGGAGTGAGCTTGGCAGCACCGGAAAGAAAAGAATGTTGAACCCTGTCTTGCTGTTTGCACAGGTGCTGCTGCTGCTTCGTTCGGCTACAGGACAGGCCGATAACAATTTTACTCCTTCGGAACATGCTGCTTCGTCTTTGGACGTGCCCAAGCTTCATGAAGTCTTTGGAACTACGGAACGGCCATTTGTCGCCGAAGGTGCATTTGCAGCGAAGGCCCTGAGATCATCGACATCAACCCTGGGGGCGGTTTCGTCGAGTGAGGAAGCTATCTGTGCTGGCAGTGGGCTTGGCA
Organism: Dermacentor andersoni; assembly: GCF_023375885.2. Classification (NCBI taxonomy): domain Eukaryota; kingdom Metazoa; phylum Arthropoda; class Arachnida; order Ixodida; family Ixodidae; genus Dermacentor; species Dermacentor andersoni. Next base: position 222,567,624 of record NC_092817.1, read on the forward strand.
GGACCGGAGAGACAAGAAGGTTAAACCCTGTCTAGATGTTTGCACAGGTGCTGCTGCTGCTTCGTTCGGCTACAGGACAGGCCGATAACGATTTTACTCCGTCGGAACATGCTGCTTCGTGTTTGGACGTGCGCAAGCTTCATGAAATCTTTGGAACTACGGAATAGCCATTTGCCGCCGAAGGTGCACGGACAGTGAAGGCCCTGAGATCATCGACATCAACCCTGGGGGTGGTTTCTTCGAGCCAGGAAGCTATCTGTGCCGTCAGTGGGCTTGGCAGCACCGGAGAGACAAGAATGTTAAATCCTGTCTTGCTGTTTGCACAGGTTGGTGCGAAACGTTACTTTGACTCTATTCGAGATGACTGTCGTTGTCTTGTAGTGCTGCCGAGCCAACAGGCAATCAGTGTACTTGTTGCCGACTGTTGGGAGGTCATTGTATTGTTACTAGCGTGTAGTGGAGACGTGGAAACAAACCCTGGCCCTCAAACACAGGAACTGATCTTACAGCTGATAGAAGGGCAAAAGGAAATCAAAGCAGAAATAACGGAAATGAAACAAAAAACTGTTAGTGCCGAAGTGGCTTTGGCCCAGATACCTGCGCTGGTAAAAAGGGTAGAAGTGACTGAAGCAGAACTGTTAACTCTGCGATCCACTGTGGCAAAACTGATAAACAAGGTTGACCAAATAGAGAATCACAGCAGAAGTAATAACATTGTGATCAGAGGCATTCCAGATGCGCAGAATGAGACGGAACAAACTTTGAAGCAGAAGGCTGTAGTGGGAATTCTGCAGGGGAAACTGAATCTATCAGTTACAAGTGTCGAACGTATGCACCAAATTGGAAAACCTTCTTCAAACGGACCAAGACCCATCATTCTGCGCCTGGGAAGCCTCACAGAAAAAAAGGACGTACTACGCAATCGCAATAAGCTCAGGGGCACGAATAGTTTCATCAATGAGGACTTCTCGCATGATGTAAGAAGGAAAAGACAATGCCTTTTGAACAGCGCATTAGAAACCAGAAAAAGAAAAGAGAAGGTCGCACTTGTGTATCATAAAATGAAGATAAACGGAGTGATGTACGCAGGGATGAAGCTTCAAACCAAAGCTATCCGGTGACTGACAGTCCGTCTAATACAGGTGCAAAAACCACTGCTTCTTTAAATGACTGACATGCGCATCCGGGCAAGCTTCGGCTACTGAACGTCAATGCCCGTAGCCTTGTTAATATGGCTGTAGACCTGGAGCACGTTTTGCTTGAGCATCACCCAGATATAGTATTTGTAACAGAAACGTGGCTTCATGAGGGTGTCCGAAATTGTGAAATATGCCCTCCGGGCTACAACGTTATCAGAAATGACCGCAGTAGCAGGAGTGGGGGCGTTGCCATCTTTCTGAAATGCAGCCTTAAATACACGGTCCTTTACAAACGGTCCGACATTGAAGCAATATGTTGCAAAATTCTTCTACGCCCTGACTTGATTGTGGGATGCGTATATCACGCTCCGGGAAGTACTGCCGCTAGTATTGATGCACTGAGTAAGAAACTGCATGATTTACGCGTTCAGAACAAGAACATAGCGGGGGATTTCAATGTTCCAGACGTTGAATGGGACGGAATGTAAATGGGCACGCGAGACCGCGACACAGGCTCAGCAATTATAGATACGTGCTTTTCACATGGACTTGCACAAGTAGTACGTGATTTTACTAGGGTCCGCGGTAATAGCAAATCTGTTCTTGACTTCTTTTTTTAAGCAATAGCATTCTATCGAGATACTGTAGAGTTGACATTCTGCCCGGGATCTCGGATCACTCGATTGTAAGATTGTGTTTAAATATAGGTTCCTTTTCAAGGGTCCACAGGCTTGTTTCATATTACAGACAGTTTAATGAAGCTGATGATACTGCAATAATAGATGAACTAGCCTTCTCTTTTGAGAAGTTTGAAAAATTAAGTCGAGATGAATCTGCGCATATCGATGAGTTGAGGTTAAACTTCAAGCGACCGGTTCACAAATGTATAGGCCGCTATGTACCTTTCAAATGTAAAACAATATGAATGCACAGCCCATGGATTACGAGAGAGATCATACAACTGAAAAGAAAAGTGGCAAGGTGTAGGGCACTTTATAAGCGTACACATGATTCTGCTCTTCGTGATATGTCAAACTTAAGTAAACAGCTAAAGTTGATGATGAAGGAATCCAGGGACAAGTACTATGGTGTCATTATAGATACTTTTCTACGTGAATCACCCCAATAGTTTTGGAGGCACCTGGCTCCAACTAAGAAGGTAGTCACTAAAATAAGCACAGAAGAGGGATTTATTGAGGATAAAGGCCATATAGCGGGGGCCTTCAATAACATTTTTGCTAGTGTGTTCACCAGTGATGATGGAAAGCAGTCAAAATTTGAGGTCCGCCAACAGCTACCAGTTGCAGAGGAACTGCGGGTAACGTATGAAGGAATATTAAACTTGCTGCTGAGCCTAAATACGAAGAAATTGGCAGATCCTGATGAGATACCAAATTTGTTTTTGAAGAGGTATGCTGAATGGACTGCGAAGTACCTCTTAATTATCTTCACGAAGTCACTATGGTCAGGTACACTTCCTGAATAATGGAAAATGAGTAAAGACGGTTTCCTGGCGACATAATGAAGATATCTGTAGTCATATTAGAATACCATACACACGAATAACGCCCCGAAAGCGGTAACAAAGCACCCAAAACCAGCGAGCGAGCAGCACAGCGAACCCCACCAGCCGCTACCGTAGAAGACATGTTGCTCACTATGTAATGACGATATTAGTTTTGATTCCGCTAGCGCCATCTCTCGGTCGCATACTTTAGTTCACATCGCCACCGCTACTGTTATTTCCGTTGCACTGTGGTAGGTACAGTTTCCCTTCTCTAAATTTATATACAGCAGAACACAGAAAGAAATTGAGTTGCGCCATTTTCAAAGCGCGGTGGCGCCACCTGCTCTAACGGCTCCGAGCTGCCAAGCGAGGCGACCGCAGGTAGACGCAGTGCTTGCGCTGCTTGCGCTTTGACCTTTCTTTGACGTTCTCACGAAGGACGGGATGGTGAATTTTAGCTAGCGAATTTAGTTAGTGAATTTAAGCTTCCCGGCAAGATTGTGCTGCAAATCGGAATGGCTATGGCAAGCGCAACGTCCGCAGGCGGAGCTGATCGTTCGGGTAAGTCCGAGTTACCTTTGCATGCGGAAACATTGGTTCTGCGGCTATTCCAGTTGGATTTACACACCTGACGCTCGTCCTTGTGTTGCCCTTTTCTTCGTCCCTGTTGTTTTGCGCGCAAAAGCTTTAAGATGAACCTGACAATACGTCATGAACTAGTAAGAGCTTTGCAGTACGCGATATACTTTACCTCCACGTTGTAGTGCCTCGAAAAATCTAGCGGCTCGCACCTTGAAAATAGGCGACATGCTGTAGGTTCGAGTAAGCGTAGCGCACGTGCGCGGATGGCCTGATGTGTCTGTTTGCTGTCTCGGGACGGTGGAAGAATGAATTAACATTAGTTCAGCCGTGGCGTATCTACTGTGCAATGTATGCACACTTTTTTAACAAACATCGCCGTCCTTGCCCTCTGGCCAGTAGTTACGATAAGCAACACAAAGCAGCTTTCACATGTAAAAGTTTCGAATAGTTACTGAAAGGTATTGCGAAATGTCGTGGCCACTAACACCAGTGCACGGAATTCAATCTGTTACGCATGAGCTCGATTGTCATGAGCGTCAGAACTTGGTAGCGGTGCGAACACTTTCTCGGCATTTACTTGGGAATTAGGTGCGGAGTTCTATGGTGAGAGCTGCTGTACGAAGCCCACCTCAGACCTTTGTGTAATCGAAGCCCGTAGACAGACACGTACACATAGAGACACGCACAGATGTACACATGCAGAGATAAAAAGACAGGCACGGACAGACCCACGCAGAAATAGACGTACATAGAAACAGACAGATACAGAAGCATATACATACAGCGAGGCAGCTAGGAAGAAATATACAGACGCACACAAGCAGCTACCTCAACGCGAGATTTGCAACCAGTGGTAGCTCTCATGTCTTAACTGACTCATAGCCTAGTTAAATTTTTTATTGAATGTTGTTCTGCTAGTAGCATTTCATGCATGTAATTGACCACCATGGATGCATGCTGTTGCAGTCATGAAATGCTGTTTTTGCACTTTGCAGGTCCTGTATCCATTCCTGACACCGCTGTTAGATACGGGACCTTTTCCTGAGCCTCCTTCGAGTTCACCAGACCACATCGAATCGCGTCACACCTAATTGAGGAGCGCAGAAGCACATCTACCACGTTCCCGAGGCACAGCACGTCCAAGCAAGTTGGCGTCCCCCACCTCGTGTGCCGCATGTGGAGCTATTTTCCTACTGCTTGACTCTTCCCGAAAGTGTAGCGGGAGCCTGGCATGGTTCCAGGTAACCTGGGTCCCGAGCAAAGATGCTTTGCGGCTCGGAAAAGTCGCTCGAGAACAAACCACCTGCCCCCGCTGAGCGTTTGCAAGCCGCGAGGCAACGATAGCTGTAATGCACCCTGAAGGCCAGGGAGCGACCCCCCTATCCGCCTTTGTGACGACAGTTGCAGACCAGGAAGGCAATACCGGAGACAAGCAATCCCTCGGACAAGTGTAGCCCATGGAGCGACCTTCTGAGCCGAGTGTGACTTACACTCGCACAGGCGCCTACCATTGGCCGAAAATGACGACACCTGAGCGGGCTAGACGATTGGCCGAACAGGTCGTGACCTCGAGACACCGAAGGGGTTAAAAGCTAGAGACCGGGAGCAGCAGAAGAGGATTCCTTCATTCATCTCTTTCGAGCTTTTGCCACAGGCCGCAGCGTCCGAGTTGCTGCCGGCCCGTAATGACTTTATGACTGTTAATTTCTTTGTACTCTCACTGTAAATAATGTAAATAAACCTCCAGTTTTCATCTCAGAGCCCTCCTCAACCTCGGCCAACTCCCGCACCCAACGGTAAGGTCCAATATCTGGGGGACAGCAATTTGGATTGTCCTCCAGATCCAACACCGCCAACTGGGCTGAGGACATGAAACTGGCCTCCTGTGCAGGAGCATTATATCTACTAACTTCTGAAAACTAAGGCTTGCGATCTGGAACAAGTGAATGGCACCAAGAGTACAGAAGCGTACAATCATGTGGAAAGCGAAAAAGTTGGCTTACTGTTGGCACACAAAGACATTTCTCGGGACCACATTTTTCTTAAGGGTGAAAGGCAGAGATCTCGAGGACTTACAAAACTGGACAATCGCCCCTTTACAGAGGAAAAAGCTCTAGGACATTGGTGCAGACGGGCTCCGGCACTCAAGGCCTTAAGGGCTTTGTTGAAGTTTTTTATTAAGGATATGCGAATTGTGCGACCGCCTTTGAACTTTGTAGCGCATAGTTTCGCGTTACTGTGTGAATTTTCTTTTTTTCCATTTTTTTCTCTTCTTTCTCCTTTTATTCCCTTTATCCCTTTCCCCAGCACAGGGTAGCCAGCCGGTACTTACACTGGCTAACCTCCCTGTCTTTCCTCTGCTTTGCTCCTCTCCTCTCTCGAGCACTTAATTTACCTGCTCACTAAGCTTGGGTCTGCTTGACATCCACTGACATCACAGGTGCTGCATGTGTTTGCAGCCACGTTGTTAAGCTCAAGTAATGTTACACCTTACTCCCCTCTTTAATGCTGCCAGACAACAGAGGGATCATGGCACCTTCTAACAGCACTGAAAATGCAGAGAGACATTCTTTTATGAAAATTTATTGTAATTAGGCTGTGTGGGAGAGGATATTTTCACCATTGTGCTTTTAAACCTGCTTGTACTGAAAAATGCAAATGCTTTTTGTCTTGTGAAAAACTAGGCATGTAATGTATTTTGTCCCAGGTGCTTTACTTTAGAAGGTAGAGTTTGCTGTACGCCTTGGCTTGACGGGTGCTGCTTGTACTGATAAAAGTGCTAAGTGGAACCGGGGAACCAAGCAAAATGTTCCTGGAATTATCAACATCGATTTCAAGCTCCATAAGGGAGTGCCACCAAACAGAGGGGCCCACAAAGAAGTCTGTCCTGAATTTAAGAAGTTTAAAGATCATAGCACCCTTGTTCAGCATTTCCGATCCCACCACTTCAAGGACCTTTCTGGTGTTGAAGGCACACTGCTACATTTCACATTAAATCCGCCGCATCGCCAATCTGTGCCTTAACCATGAACACCTCAAGCATCCGCTTCTGTGTGCCGACCAACTCATGGTACTCACACCAGTGCTGGGCCCGAGAACTGCCTGGGCTGCAAAGTGTTCTCTCAGAAATATGTGGCCATACCAGAATAATCACGGCAAAAGGCACAGTAGAGCAAAGCGGAAACGTATGGCAAGGATGTCGCTGGGTCAGAATTACTGCCTCGACTACATCCAAAGTGCCAAAGCGCAAGCACACTAATCCAGAAAATGCAGTGGCTCCTTTGTTGAATGATACTTTTTATGGAAACAAGGTGACAGAACACGGAAAGCAGGGTGCGCCACTGGCCAGGGAGGCATTTGAGCTAGAGACCGGAAAAAAGGTGCAAGGGATAGGCACTGTAGTCTCTCACAGCTACCATTTTTTATGTGCAAGCCCCGATGGCCTGGTTGACAATGAATCAATTCTCGAAATAAAGTGCCCATATGTGGAACACTGCTCTGCCCTTTTGGATGACGGGAAGTATGATGTAAAGAAAGGAACTGAGGGTTACCAACTATGCAAATAGGCCGTGCAGGCTACTACGGCCAGTTGCAGTTCACAATATACTGCTGCCAAAAGCAGCATTGCTTCTTCTTCGTATGGACGAAGAGAAAAACTGTACTTGTTGAGTTGACGTTTAATACTGAATTAATGAAATCCCACCTCCCAAGGATATTCAGCTTTTATTTCTGTTCATATTTGCCAGCACTGGTTGACGGCAATGAACCTCGCAACTCTGCAGCACTGGAAGATTACCGCATGCTTTATGCAGCACAGTAAATCAAAGCAAATAAACTGAGTTTTGGGCGGTCCATATCAGGTAAAAAATTGAGTGCTTGTTGAAAATTGATGGACAATAAAACAAATTCAGTACCCATAGCAAAGCATATGAGTGAGAGTTCGTTAACTGATACCCTTGTTTGTTTGCTTGAATGTAATTGACAGTTATTTTGTTTATGGGCTGGCTTGCTTTGCATTGACTTTTGTGTGCCTGTTTTGCTGTTCTTCATATTTATTGTGCCAAGCGTCTGTACAAGCCCTGTACCCACTTGTGGCCTTGCTTACAAAATGGTGACTGACATGATTAAGAACACCCTTTCATTACTGTGTGCCATGCAAATAAACAATGCATGGTTAAAATTCTGCGCAGTATGCGTTATGTATTGTCACACCAAGAGAAGAGCAGTCATGCGACAAAGAGAAACGACGTAAACAAATCTGCGCCTATAACTGAGGCTGGCAAAAGTAGAGCAGACACAGCCTGGTCTGCTGTAATTTATATTGTCACGTGGTGGTGACGTTAAGAACACAGTAGCAATACTGTGAAAGGCAAAACTAGATTTTATTGGGCGAACCTGTGCCCACAATACAGGCTACACTTATAGCACAACGAAAGCGGCGAACACAGTCGGCGATCGTCGGAAATCTGATCAGCGGGTAAAGCGCGTCGAGTCACGCGATGAAATCAGATAATACAAGGTTCGGCGACAACAGACAGCGGATAGAAGCATCGATAACTTTCCAGAAACTTCGGATACATGCAGACGCGTCCCGCGCTGTGCGATAACATTTGTTAGGCGGCCGAACGTGGTCGCCCGATAAAGATAAGTACACGTGTCAATACCCCCCTCTTAAAAAGCATCGACCCGATGCTGCAAACAAACGAAAGTAATAAGGAAAAGCACTCGTAGCAAAGAAGACAACAAAATAAGGAAGTTCGTCAGCGTCCGTAAAAGGGTTTAAGGCGCACCACGTGGACCACTTCAGATCGTGCGCGGCGCCGCTGTGAATGCGAAATGCCGTCTGGCACGACCTCATAGTCCAGTGCGCCAATACGTCGGATAACCTTGTAGGGTCCGAAATAGCGTCGCAGTAGCTTCTCACTTAGTCCTCGTCGGCGTATCGGGGTCCATACCCAAACACGGTCGCCGGGCTGGTACTCGACGAAGCGTCGTCGCAGGTTGTACTGTCGGCTGTCGGTACGCTGCTGGTTCTTGATCCGTAAGCGGGCGAGCTGTCGAGCTTCTTCGGCGCGCTGGAGATAGGAAGCGACGTCAAGATTTTCCTCGTCAGTGACGTGCGGCAGCATAGCGTCGAGCGTCGTCGTCGGGTTCCTGCCATAAACCAGCTTAAATGGCGTGATCTGTGTTGTTTCTTGTACCGCCGTGTTATAAGCGAATGTTACGTACGGCAGGACCGCATCCCACGTCTTGTGCTCGACGTCGACGTACATTGCTAGCATGTCGGCGAGGGTCTTGTTCAGGCGCTCCGTGAGACCATTCGTCTGCGGATGGTAGGCAGTTGTCCTCCTGTGACTTGTCTGACTGTATTGCAGAATGGCTTGCGTGAGCTCTGCTGTAAAAGCCGTTCCTCTGTCGGTGATGAGGACTTCTGGAGCACCATGTCGCAGCAGGATGTTCTCGACGAAAAATTTCGCCACTTCGGCTGCGCTGCCTTTCGGTAGAGCTTTAGTTTCAGCGAAGCGGGTGAGATAGTCCGTCGCTACGACGATCCACTTATTTCCGGAAGTTGATGTCGGAAACGGTCCCAACAAGTCCATCCCGATCTGCTGAAAAGGTCGGTGAGGAGGCTTGATCGGCTGTAGTAATCCCGCTGGCCTTGTCGGTGGTGTCTTGCGTCGCTGACAGTCTCGGCATGTCTTGACGTAACGGGCGACATCGGCGGTTAGGTGCGGCCAGTAATACTTTTCTTGTATCCTCGATAGCGTTCGGGAGAAACCGAGGTGCCCAGCGGTCGGATCGTCATGTAAGGCGTGCAGTACTTCTGGACGCAGCGCCGACGGAACAACAAGAAGGTAGTTGGCGCGGACTGGTGAGAAGTTCTTCTTCACGAGTAGGTTGCTTTGAAGCGTGAACGAAGATAATCCACGCTTAAATGCCCTAGGGACAACGTCGGTATGCCCTTCCAAATACTCGACTAGGGCTTTTAGCTCCGGGTCCCCTCGTTGTTGTTCGGCGAAATCTTCCGCGCTTATTATGCCAAGGAAGGCGTCGTCATCCTCGTCATCTTGCGGCGGCGGGTCAATGGGGGCGCGTGATAGGCAATCGGCATCTGAGTGTTTTCGTCCGGACTTGTATGTTACAGTGATGTCGTATTCTTGTAGTCTGAGGCTCCACCGTGCCAGCCGTCCTGAAGGGTCCTTTAAGTTGGCTAGCCAACACAACGCGTGATGGTCGCTGACCACTTTGAATGGCCTGCCATATAGGTAAGGGCGAAATTTCGCTGTAGCCCAAACGATGGCGAGGCATTCCTTTTCGGTTGTAGAATAATTGCCTTCCGCTTTTGACAACGACCGGCTAGCGTAAGCTATCACGTGTTCATGTCCATCTTTTCTCTGGACTAGGACGGCACCGAGGCCTAGGCTACTGGCGTCAGTGTGAATTTCGGTATCGGCGTGCTCGTCGAAGTGCGCAAGTACGGGCGGCGACTGCATGCGTCGTTTGAGTTCTTGAAATGCGTCGGCCTGCGGCGTTTCCCACTTGAACTCGACATCACATTTGGTTAGATGGGTTAGCGGCTCCGCGATGCGTGAAAAGTCCTTGACAAAGCGCCTGTAGTAGGCACACATGCCAAGGAATCTACGCACTGCCTTCTTGTCGATGGGCTGCGGGAACTTTGCGATGGCAGCTGTCTTCTGCGGGTCGGGGCGGACTCCAGATTTGCTGATGACGTGGCCTAAAAATAGAAGCTCCTGGTAAGCGAAGTGGCACTTTTCCGGCTTCAGAGTAAGTCCTGATGACATGATGGCCTCTAGTACTGTTGCAAGCCGCCTAAGGTGATCGTCGAAATTGCCGGCGAAGACAACGACGTCATCCAAGTAAACGAGACAGGTCTGCCACTTCAAACCTGCTAAAACAGTGTCCATCACCCGTTGGAACGTTGCGGGCGCCGAGCACAGTCCGAATGGCATAACCTTGAACTCGTAGAGGCCGTCCGGGGTGATGAAGGCGGTCTTTTCGCGATCTCTTTCGTCGACTTCTATTTGCCAATAGCCAGACTTGAGGTCCATCGACGAGAAGTATTTAGCGTTGCACAGCCGATCCAATGCGTCGTCTATCCGTGGGAGGGGGTATACGTCCTTCTTCGTGATCTTGTTCAGACGACGATAATCGACGCAGAAACGTAGGGTTCCGTCCTTTTTCTTCACCAGGACAACAGGGGATGCCCACGGGCTTTTCGACGGCTGGATGATGTCGTCGCGCAGCATTTCGTCGACTTGTTCTCTTATAGCTTCACGTTCTCGCGGCGAAACTCGGTAAGGGCTCTGGCGGAGTGGTCGAGTGCACTCCTCAGTGATTATGCGATGCTTGGCGACTGGTGTTTGTCGAAGCCTCGATGATGTCGAAAAGCAGGCTTTGTATCGTCGGAGCAGACTTCTGAGCTGTTGCTGCTTGCCCATGGGGAGACTTGGATTAATGTCGTAGTTTGGTTCGGGAACCATGGTCGTCGGGGCAGATGCGGTGGAATCGGAGAGGACAAACGCATTACTGGTTTCCAGAATTTCCTCAATGTACCCGATCGTCGTGCCCTTGTTGATGTGCCTGAACTCCTGGCTGAAGTTTGTCAGGAACACTTCAGTTTTCCCTCCATGCAGTCGAGCGATCCCTCTTGCGACGCAAATTTCACGGTCTAGCAATAGACGTTGGTCGCCTTCGATGACGCCTTCTACGTCAGCGGGTGTTTCTGTGCCGACCGAAATAACTATGCTGGAGCGAGGCGGGATGCTCACTTGATCTTCGAGCACCCTCAAGGCGTGGCGACTACGAGGGCTCTCCGGCGGTGTCGCTTTATCTTCCGACAGCGTTATAGACTTCGACTGCAGGTCGATGATGGCGCCGTGTTGGTTCAGGAAGTCCATACCGAGAATGACGTCTCGTGAACACTGTTGCAGGATAACGAAGGTGGCAGGGTAAGTCCGGTTATGAATGGTTATTCTTGCCGTGCATATTCCAGTCGGCGTGATGAGGTGTCCTCCAGCGGTCCGAATTTGAGGGCCTTCCCATGCGGTCTTAACCTTCTTCAACTGGGCGGCGATGTGTCCACTCATTACGGAGTAATCGGCCCCTGTGTCCACTAAGGCGGTAACTGCGTGGCCATCGAGAAGCACGTCGAGGTCGGTGGTTCTTTGTCTGGCGTTGCAGTTAGGTCTTGGCGTCGGATCACGGCTGCGTCGTGTTGAACTGAAGCTGGAACGTCTCGTCGTCAAGTCGTCTTTTGTCGGTGTAGTCTTGGCTTTCTGACTTCGTCGGGACGGCGGCGTGTCATTATTATGTCGTGGAGATGGTCTCTTCGGCGTCACCGTCGGCGTCGGAGGATCTTCGTCAGTTCGACGAACAGCAACCGCACCTCCATCGGTTGCTGCTTTTAGTTTTCCGGATATGGGCTCGCAGACCGGCCCCGGGCTGGGCCAGTGTATGGTCGGCGCTGCGGCGACAGGTAACGGCCTGGTGACGGCGAACGGGACGGTCGTCGAGGGCTCCACTTAGTGGCGGCGAGGTAGTCGGCGATATCGCGAGGTCGTTCGCCAATCTGTGGTCGCGGCGCGTTCACGGCGAACCCTCGGAGTCCCATCTCCCGGTATGGGCATCGGCGGTAGATGTGCCCGGCTTCTCCGCAGTGATAGCAAAGCGGGCGATGGTCAGGGGCGCGCCAAACGTCAGTCTTCCTTGGAATGCCGCGTGGGGTGACGGGTTGGCGTGCTGGCGGCGGGGTTGGTGGTGGACGACGGAACTGTGTCGTCACTGGGCCCTGCCGTGGGCGCGGAGGGGGAACGTGGCGGCGGGCTACAGCGGCGTATGTCATCGCTTGCGGCTGAGGCTGCGGTGATTCAGGGGCTACTCCGAGTTGTTGTTGGAGCTCCTCACGTACGGCGTCGGCAATCGAAGCCACTTGAGGCTGCGGTGACGGGAACAGCTTTTGTAGTTCCTCCCGCACGACCGCTCGGATAGTCTCGCGCAGGTCGTCGGTGGCCAGTGGCTGAATTCCTGTGTAGTTGGTAGAGTTCGTGCGGCGGTTGAATTGCCGGTTCCGCATTTCGAGTGTCTTCTCGATGCTGGTCGCCTCGTGAAGAAACTCTTCTACGGTCTTCGGTGGACTTCGGATCATTGCGCCGAAAAGTTCTTCCTTCACGCCACGCATGAGAAGGCGGACTTTCTTCTCTTCGGGCATATCCGGGTCGGCGTGGCGGAACAGGCGGTTCATTTCTTCCGTGAATATGGCGACGTTCTCGTTAGGTAGCTGCACTCGGGCGTCCAGCATAGCTTCGGCCCTTTCCTTGCGCACGACGCTTGTAAAGGTGCGCAGGAAGCCGGTACGGAACAGGTCCCATGTTGTCAATGTCGACTCCCTGTTCTCGAACCACGTTCTGGCGGCGTCTTCTAGGGCGAAGTATACATGCCGCAACTTGTCGTCGGAGTCCCAGTTGTTGAAAGTCGCGATTCGCTCGTACGTCTCCAACCAGGATTCCGGGTCTTCAGTTGCTGCTCCATGGAAGGTCGGTGGGTCCCGAGGTTGTTGCAGGACAACCGGGGTCGCTGGGGCAGCCATTGGGGTTGTCTTGGCCACGATCTTCTTGGTCTTCTCAGGTAGAAGTCCGTGTTCCGGGGGCAGCTGTTGTAGACGACGGCTTACTCGATGGTCCGTGACTACGTTGGTGCTCTCTTTACGGTCCGGGCTTGGATCACGGCTTGTCGGGGGCGTCCGGTACATGGACCAAAAGCACCTCCACCAGATGTCACGTGGTGGTGACGTTAAGAACACAGTAGCAATACTGTGAAAGGCAAAACTAGATTTTATTGGGCGAACCTGTGCCCACAATACAGGCTACACTTATAGCACAACGAAAGCGGCGAACACAGTCGGCGATCGTCGGAAATCTGATCAGCGGGTAAAGCGCGTCGGCTTTTATAGATCAGCCGTCGAATGTTCCAGATTAACCGATGGGACCCGCGTGTCTTCCACAAAGTTCTACAACATTCGAGTCACGCGATGAAATCAGATAATACAAGGTTCGGCGACAACAGACAGCGGATAGAAGCATCGATAACTTTCCAGAAACTTCGGATACATGCAGACGCGTCCCGCGCTGTGCGATAACATTTGTTAGGCGGCCGAACGTGGTCGCCCGATAAAGATAAGTACACGTGTCAATATTCAGTATTGTGCGCAAACTTTACCAAAAACAAACAGTGAACACTCAAAGGCCAAAGGTAAAAGCGGCATTCTTCCCATCCCGTTACAACATCTCCATGTGGAGTGGTACCAGCAGGCATAAAAAGCCATCGTTGACTTTACCCACTCTCGCCTTTCGCGTCTAAACACCAGTGTTTAGACCATTATTACTACCAGTAGTATTCCTATTTCTACCTATTACTACTACCTATTACTACCAGTAGTAATAGATTGCACATAGGGTGGTTATCTAGAAAAATAACCTCAGTTGAAAGTTTTAATACATCACAAGATAGATCTTACATCAAACATATACAGTTTGCTCTGAATGAGAGGAGACTTCATGTTGCAAAGCCCAGCACATACTGTAACTACCTCATTCACAAGTGCCCTATGGTGAACTGGCACACTCTGCTTTAGTATTCTGAATGCCTTTATGCGGTTTATTGCCCTTTCAACGTGGATCCTTAGAGATGCAATTCGCCTTGTTTGGGTGACCTCTTTTTCGTGAAGCCTCATCCTCCCAAGTGTGAAAGCTGGGATATTCAGGCGGATATGTTTCGCTTTCATTTCATCGCTTAGGACAAAACCCCTATCTGTAATTAGCTCGCCACCCTTTTCAAAGTATTTGCAGAACTCAGAGCACCGCACAATAAACCTGTCTGAGGCACGACCGCCATACACCTGACAAACAAACAACGAATCCGCTGGGCGCAATCGCAACAAGAAATTTTCCTGTTTACCCCCTGCTCGTTTCAAGTGCTGCCCGAGGCCAATGGACCGACCGTATTTGTCTAGCCGAGTTCACGGCCGCCTGCGCGCGCGAGAATTCCGGAACGATAAGAGGCATATACGATTTGCGAAATGTGCTGCAGTGGCTTCCCAAGCGGGCTGCCGATATATGCTCTTGAGATTGCACCATTTGTGTGACGGAAGCGAGTGCATCGTGCACGTACACTCTTAAAATTTTCACACCCTTATGGGCGTAATACGGGTGTACTTATCTTTTCACCCTTGTAAACACCCTTGAAACACCCTTTTTTAACGGAGAAGGGTGTTCAAGAAGAAAACACCCTTGGAACACCCCAATCTTTCTAATTTACACCCTAATTATAAGGGACTAAGTGAACAAGCTTGCAGTATATGATAAATGAACATTGGCAGTTAATGTGTTGATATTGGATACATGAAACGCGCGCTACCTGTGCTTGGATCAGGTAGCTGGATTGATTAGATCGGGGCATCTAGGCAGCAGCGCACTGACTCCGAACAGCGGTCAAAAATGTAGTTTCCCATGAATGTTGATATCGAACGGATGGCACTAACGCGCCGACTTTGCATAGCCAGATATCTGCAAAAGGCTTCGCATGATCAATGGCAAAATATTTACAATGCTATCACTGAATACTTAAAGGTGCGCAACCAGTTAGACTGGGAATGGTTAGGAGTGAGGGCTAACGGTAAATAGCTCACCAACTTACGGTTTGTAGATGACATTGGCATACTGAGCAACGCTGCAGACTATTTGCAACAAACGTTTGAGGACCTTAGCGCAGAAAGTGTAAAAGTCTGATTGAAAGTTGGTATGCAGAAGAGAAAAGTAATGTTCCGCAGCCTGGCGAGAGAACGAAATGTCATGGTCGGCAGTCAGCCTCTAGAACCTGCGCAGAAATACACTTATTGAGGTTAATTACTCGCGCGGGCCTCTGATCAAGCAAATTAACAAAAATAAAAAAAAATAGTTGGAGAGCTTACGGCAGGCATTACTGAATCATTACCATGGAGCTTACTGCTAATCACTGCTTTCTACCGTTACTAAGGTATGGGGCCAAAACTTGGAAGTTACCAAAGAAGTTTGGGATGACGTTGAGGACCGCGCAACGAGCGATGGTATGAAAAATATTAGGTATGACGATAACAGACTGTAAGACAGCGATGTGGATAAGAGAGCGAACGGGGACAGCTGATATTCTGGTTGACATCAAGAGGAAGAAGTCGCGCTGGGCAGACACTGCAATGCGTAAGGGAGATAACTGCTGGTCTATTGGAGTTGAAGAATGGGTGCTAAGGGAAGGGAAGCACAGCCGAGGACGGCAGAGAATAAGGTGGACGTGATGAAATTAGGAAACTTGAAGACACGTGGAACCAGTTAGCACAAGACAGGGGTATTGGAGATCGCTGGAGAAGCTTTCGTCCTGCGATGGACATCAAGATAGGCTGATGATGATGATGTCACGACATCCATGCCAGCTTCGCGGCATGTCATTCATGTTATGTCATGCATGCGCGTCATGCACGTTCTAATAGCTCGATTGGGGGGGGTTGGGGGGGGGCGAGTAGCGGCGTAGCCAAGGCGGGCACGCCGGGCACTTGCAACGCTCACTAACAGTAAATGTTTTGCTACTATGGCAATGGCCCCGCTCCTTCCCCCTCCACGGTCAATTGGGACCCCTCCCCCCCCCTTCACACGAGAAATTTTCTGGCCACGCCACTGTGGGGAGGGGGGTGTAAGATTGCTGTAGACCCCTCCCCCTAATTGTCAACGGAAACGGCGGAGGGGAGGGGAGCTGCCGCCGGGCAGCAAACCTTAGGCAGCCCAATTACCGGCTGCATTTCGTTTTGAATGTGAATACTGCTTTAATGTCATTACACAGTAGGATTCATGGCGGTTCGAGGGCATGCGACAATAAAAAAAAACACATACAGCCATCAACAAGTCTTAACTTGAGCAGATCTTTGGGAGCTGGGCAAGACTCTCATAAAAAGAAAAGCTTCGCACCCCTCTTACATGCATTGTCAACTCTGGGTCACCGCCGACTGTACAATTCCAGTAAAAAAATGTCACACAGGAACTCCTCTGGGATTTGTCTGAGTATGCGTAAGCATTGTGATACTTCCTCCTCTACACGCAGTCCATGTCGTTATCAATGTTATGAGACTTGATCCGACGAGTATAAGCGATAGCGCTGCGGCGACACGAGCTGCTGTGGTCGACGGCGCCAAGTGAATGGCGCAAACAAAGTACTGCAGGTGGCGGGGCCAGGTGGCGGGGCCAGGTGCGCTACTGACGTTCCGTTCATTTTGAGCCGTTATCGCTCTTTAGCACTTCTCATCCGCGTCGAACCATTATCAACCGTTCTCCGGCGGCGGCTGCTTGTGGCACGGCCGAGCGAACCCTATCTTGAAAGCGAACTGCAATGCGGACTGAGTGTGCCCACTGCTGAAAACTTCACGCGCTGTGTTCTCACCGTTTACTTCGCTTTAAAAACAGACGCGCGTACACCTATCTTGAAAGTGATCTGCGAAAAGGGCATAGTGCGGCATGAGCTGAGACCTTCGTGAGCGCTATGTTCTCGCCGCTTCGGTAGCGTTAAAGCGAGAGCTAGCACGAAGGTGAATTCACTCGCTGCTGCGGGTTCTATTTTGAAAGATATCGTGTGGTACGGACTGACGGACGGATGGTTTTTTCTTGTTGGGTAAGTATAGAAATGCTTACGCTATAAAAAAATTGCAGGGTTCGCGAATTTCGCGATAACAACCAACACCAACCTACTCCCCCGCCCACCGCTGAGCGATGCCGTTTTGGTCGCCCCTCCCCACCCCCGGGAAAAGGGACACTACGCCTCTATCTAAGTTGAAGTAATGATGATGAAACGTTAACAACGACAAGAACGCCGTATCCTTACGCGTTGTCCCATGGCCTCCGAGATTTGCATGCGAAGCTGGCGCACGCGAATCTAAGAGGCCATATTTGACCGCTTAATCGCTTAAAAAGACAAAAAATAATGCCAAGTGACACAGCAAAAAAATGTAAACAAAGAACTGATCTTAACCATAGTGTTTGGGGAAAAGAAATAAAAAATTAGACAGCCGCAACACACGCCACTAAAGCCACCACCGCCGGCATAACGTCGGCACTGTAAAGGGGGTTTATTCGGGTCGTAGAGAAGCAGCGACCAACGCGGCAACAGCAGGTAGGGCGCAGCCAGCGAGCGAACAGGGTACGAGCCACGCGATGACAATGGGGCTTTTCAGCCTGCCGATCTTCTTCGTCACAATCACCCCCGAAATTGAAGAGTAGCCATCCTGGCGACCTAGGAAGAGGTGGGCGGATCGTAGTACTGCTTCAGCCGGTCAATGTGTACAGTCTCTCGCCCTCGTCGACGGAGATCGGGAGATGGCGATACGGGTTCGACCACGTAGTTCACTAGTGATGTTTGTGCAACCACGCGGTAGGGCCCGTGGTACTTCGGGAGGAGCTTGGACGAAAGGCCAGGAGCAGCAACAGGCGGGACCCAAAGCCACACGAGTGAGTCGACGGGGAGAGGGTGAGGGGGAGGATTGAGGTCATGGCGCTCTTTTTGGCGGCACTGTTGAGCAGACGTCAAAGAACGGGCCAGTTGTCGGCATTTCTCGGCGTGCTGAGCAATCGCAGAAACAGGTGAGCATTCAGCAGGGTCCGGCCGGTACGGGAGAACAGTATCAATGGTGCTGGAGGGATGGCGGCCGTAAAGCAGGAAGAATGGCGAGAATCCAGTAGTGGCTTGAAAGGCAGTGTTATATGCGTAAGTGACGAACGGAAGTACAAGATCCCAGTTGGAGTGGTCAGATGCAACATACATTGATAGCATGTCACCAAGAGTTCTGTTGAATCGTTCTGTTAAGCCATTGGTCTGTGGATGATAAGCAGTAGTAGTGCGGTGAATAATTTGGCATTCAGATAGGAGTGACTGCAGGACGTCTGAGAGGAATACGCGGCCCCGATCGCTCAACAGTTCGCGAGGGGCGCTATGGCGGAGAACGAAGTTGTTTAGTATGAACGAGGCGATGTCTTTTGCTGATGCAGCAGGCAAGGCGGCGGTTTCGGCATACCGTGTCAAATGATCTACGGCCACAACAATCCATCGGTTGCCAGCGCCAGTAGATGGAAGAGGCCCGTATATATCAATGCCGACGCGGTCGAATGGTTGAGCTGGGCAGGGAAGTGGTTGGAGAGGTGCGGTGGAGAAATGCGGGACACATTTGCGTCGCTGGCAGGCAATGCAGGAGCGCACGTATTTGTGGACGAAGGTGTACATCCCTCGCCAATAATATCGTAGGTGAAGCCGTGTGTAAGTTTTTTGACACTCCGCCGTGACCACACTGCGGGTCAGAATGAAAAGCGGAGCATAAATCTTGTCGTAGGTGGCGAGGCACTACTAAGAGCCATTTGCGGCCGTCATTTTGGTAGTTGCGGCGGTATAAAAGTCGGTCGCGGATTGTGAAATGCTGCGCCTGTCGGCGTAACGCTCGAGGTGCCGAAGTTGCCAGAGGATTTGATAAAAAGTCGAATATCATGACGATCCATGGGTCTTTTCGTTGCTCCGATGCCATGTCCAGGATGTCAAGTGGTGAGATGTCATGTCTATAAGTAGAAGTGCTGCTGTCTGAAGTAACTGGGGAGCGCGAGAGGGCATCGGCGTCAAAGTGTTTGCGTCGAGAACGATAGACGACACGGATATCGTATTCCTGGATTCGGAGGGCCCACCGAGCGAGGCGGCCCGACGGGTCTTTTAGGTTGGACAACCAGCAAAGAGCGTGATGATCCGTCACCACGTCAAAGCGTCGACCGTAGAGATATGGACGAAATTTTTGAAGAGCCCATACGATAGCTAGGCACTCTTTTTCTGTGACTGAGTAATTGGCCTCAGGTTTCGTGAGGGCACGACTAGCATAAGCGACGACGTATTCGGCATTAGTGTTCTTGCGTTGTGCGAGCACGGCACCAAGGCCGACACCACTGGCGTCAGTGTGAAGTTCTGTAGGTGCGCTTGGATCAAAATGGCGCAAGACTGGCGGAGACGTGAGGAGGTGACGAAGAGTCGTAAAGGCATCATCAGAGGCTTCCGACCAACCAGAAAGTTCATTGTCGCCTTGAAGAAGTTGGTTAAGTGGTGCGATCACTGTAGCGAAATTGCGAACGAAACGTCGAAAATAGGAGCATAGGCCAATGAAGCTGCGCAGTGCTTTCAAATTAGTGGGCTTCGGAAATTCGGATACGGCGCGAAGTTTATCAGGATCAGGAAGAATGCCTTCTTTGGTGACAACGTGGCCTAATATAGTCAGTTTTCGAGCTGCAAATCGGCACTTTCTTAAGTTAAGCTGGAGACCAGCATTCCGGAGACAGGTCAAAACTTGATGTAAACGCCGAAGGTGGGTCGGAAAATCAGGGGAAAAGACGACAACGTCGTCGAGGTAGCAGAGGCAAGTATGCCACTTTAGGCCACGTAGGATGCCGTCCATCATGCGTTCGAAGGTGGCGGGTGCATTGCACAGACCGAACGGCATCACAGTGAATTCATACAAGCCATCTGGTGTTACAAATGCGGTTTTAGAACAGTCAGCGTCCGCCATGGGCACCTGCCAGTAGCCAGAGCGGAGATCTAAGGAGGAAAAGAACTCCGCTCCTTGCAAACAGTCAAGTGCGTCGTCAATACGTGGCAACGGGTATACATCCTTTCGGGTAATCTTGTTAAGCCTTCGATAGTCGACGCAAAATCGTATGGAGCCGTCTTTCTTTTTAACTAGGACGACTGGTGATGCCCAAGGACTACTAGAAGGCTGGATGACACCGCGATTGAGCATATCGTTCACCTGGTCATTGATAACTTGTTTTTCAGTCGCCGATACTCGGTAGGGACGCTGTCGAATTGGTGCGTGGCTCCCAGTGTCGATAGTGTGCGAAACAGTCGTTGTGCGGCCGAGTGATGTTGCTTGGCAATCAAAGGAGGAAGAGAAGCCTTGGAGCAAGCGAAGAAGTTCGTCGCGCTGCGTCGTCGTAAGGTCACTGGCAATAGCTGGCGTAAAAGAACCCGGTAGGGACTGTGGACGCGATTCCTCGAGAGCAGCAATATAAGTGGAGTCGTCCATCGTGTCAAATATTGAAGATGAAGTCAGTGGCTCTGCTCTGCCAAGGCTTTCACGGCGGCGTAAAGTAATTGGTTCAGCCGATGGGTTGGAGACGCACATGAGAGAGGCGCCAGCTTCGAACTCGAGGACGGCGAACGGCAGTGGTAGTGAACGGCGGCCAACTAAGAGTTCAGACGGAGCGAAGAGTACTGTACCGTCATCTACATAGTCACAAGAGATACTGACAAGGGTGGAAGACCAGGCAGGTATAATGGTGTCTTCTGAAACAGAGATTTTGCGGCAATGGTCCTTATGGTCTGTGATAATATCCGTCGAAAACTGAAACAGCTCGATTTCGGCGCGGGCGCAGTCAATGATCGCATGATGTGTGGAGAGAAAGTCCCAACCTAATATGACGTCGTGTGAACATGATGGCAACACGACGAATTCTATGATATAGAGGACGTCCTGAATGACGACACGAGCAGTGCAGGCGCCGGATGGCTCGACGTGCTGCGCGTTGGCAGTTCGAAGAGACAGTCCAGAAAGCGGTGTCGTCACTTTTCCGATCTTGCGGCAAATACGGGCATCTATCGCTGAAAGTGCAGCGCCGGTGTCGACAAGTGCTAGCGTCAATGTTCCTTCTATTGCGACTTCAATAACGTTCATCGGGGAAGTGTGAGGCCTTATACATTTCGCTGGCACCGCAGTTCTCGCCTCCTGAACTGCGATATTTAGTTTTCCTGGCGCGAAGGGCTCCGACGCCGGTGCATGGGTGAAAGCGAGCGGCGGCGAGGAGAAGGTGAACGGCGAGCAGCGGAGAATGCGGTGTCGACAACAGGAGGAGAGTCAAAGGTGTCCGAATAGTTGCGGCGTTGGTGGAAACGTGGCGCATATGGACGCACATTGTTGGGGACGTTGGGGATAAGGAGGCGACAGTGACGTGCTACGTGTCCAAACGGCCACAATAAAAACAAATCGGCCGATTATCTTCCGTGCGCCAATGATCTTGAGGTCGTGCATACTGCACCAGTGGCCGGACCGGAGCGGATACGGGCGGGCGCAAAGGCGGGCGAAGGGGACCGTAGGTCTGTGGTGCAGGCCTCGAAGCGACTTCGGCGTACGTCAGGGGAGCGGCAACCGGAGCCTGCTGGAGAGAAGGTGGAATGTGGTCGGCTACCTGCGCCTTGATGACAGATTGGAGAGCGGGCGCCAATGGAGAATTCGACTGGCCGTGCGTGAGGGGAATCAGAGAAAGCTGACGAGCCACCTCTTCACGGACGAACTCCTTGATCTGTAGCAGTAGCGACGTATTATCCGGGGAAACCGCAAAGCTCGACATTGAAGTCGCCTGAGGAGGCGATTGGCGGGTGGCTAGGCGTTGTTTGCGGAGTTCGTCGAAGCTTTGGCAGAGACTGACGAGTTCAGAGACTGTCGCCGGATTTTTCGCCAACAGCATCTGGAAGGCGTCGTCTTCAATGCCTTTTAAGATATGGCGGATCTTCTCGGCATCAGCCATTGTGACGTCAACGCGGTTGCAGAGGTCGACAACATCTTCTATATAACTTGTAAATGTCTCCCCGCACTGTTGCGCACGACTGCGCAAACGTTGCTCGGCGCGAAGCTTGCGAACGGCGGGGCGCCCGAATACCTCCGTCACGTTAGTTTTGAAGGCTGGCCACGTCGTGAGATCACGTTCATGGTTGCGGTGCCACACGCTGGCGACACCGCTCAAATAAAACGATACGTAATTCAGTTTTTTGGTGTCGTCCCAGTGGTTGTGGATGCTCACCCGGTCGTAGTCAGCGAGCCAGTCTTCTACGTCATGGTCTTCGGTACCGCTGAAGATGGGTGGGTCGCGTTGACGCAGCGGGCCGGGGCAGACCACGGTAGTCACCGGGGCAGCGGGTTGTGGTTGCGGTGATCCTTCTTCCGGCATAATGAAGACAGGCTGCAGTGTCCGGTTGCGAAGTTCCAGAATTGCGGTTGTACCCAGCAGCTCCACCAATTGTAAAGGGGGTTTATTCGGGTCGTAGAGAAGCAGCGACCAACGCGGCAACAGCAGGTAGGGCGCAGCCAGCGAGCGAACAGGGTACGAGCCACGCGATGACAATGGGGCTTTTCAGCCTGCTGATCTTCTTCGTCACAGCACCAACAGTTGGCAACATTGGTTCACCGCTACACCATAGAGAAAGAAATTGCTACACCGCCGCTTCGTCTCCGCAACGACAGCCGCCATCTTCTCACGCCTAACGCTTTGTATGGTTTTGTTCTCTGCAAGTCCGCGCACGCAGCTCATCGGTGGATGCACGACTGCACGGCGTCGCAATGCGGCCTGCGTCATTTTCTCGTGTTCGCATAATCGGTGTGAGACATGTCGCATGTGAAATGTTTGATAGAAATGCCTCTCGTCCAAGTGAAGCGGCCGTACGGGGTTCGCAAGCGTCGACGGGTTTCCGGCATGTGGATTTCAGGTACGTGCAAATGCGTTTCGCCCTCCTATTGAGCTCCGGAGCAAAGCGTGCAATATTTGATGTGAAAAATGCAGTGCCCGTCATCATGGTGTGAATTTCGAGCGGCAAACGAGGACTGCGGCACTTAGCGCAAACCGCGGCTGCTAAGTCAGCGTGGAAATTGTTTTTCGTTACCGTAATATGTTGCTGTCAGTCTAACCTGCGGAACGTTGGCGCTCTATGTGTTTGTTTTCTGTGCCGCGAGTACCACTTTCATGCTTTTGTTGCATGAGAGTGGTAGCTGCTTCGTACCGGCTGGGCAGAATACAATAAAAGCAATTTTCTCACTTTCATGCGTATGCAATGTGACGTAACAAAATTTCCAGCGTTTTATTCGGAGCGTAAATATACAGTATATTTAAGTAGGAAACTCAAATTCTATCCTAGCTTAGTAGGTGCGAAACAAGTGAAACTCGGATTCCTTTTTGAATTGTTCGCCCAAACCGCACCGCCCGCAGATGCGCCATCGGGTAATTGACAGTAGCTTCGCTACGTGAGTTGTTTTATGCGCAAATATAGCCCGGTTAAGTATCCTGTTAATTTATGCCGACGCTCGTTCATCTTAATCTTAAGCGATTACTATCCCCGAGTACCAGACGATGCCAAACTTGTGAGGTGTAGCAAACGCGGGAAATTCAAAGTGGCGTGGCTGCAAGTTCCTGTTTTTACGTTTCTTGCATTCAAAGCCAGCGGACACAGTATCACTGATTTATTTCCATTTCTGCTGTACTTGATCGATCTGATGTGACAACTGTTTTTCATCTTTTATGTTCTCCATTTATTGTGTATCCAGCTTGACTGCCAGAAAATGCTTGAACTTTTTTTTTTGTAGTACCCAAATGACGGAATATTTCACTGACGGCGGTGTGTAAAACACACAAGATGACAAAACTGATAGCAAAATGATGATATGTTTCTTTTATAGAGTTCGGACTCGGACTTTTGGTGAGGTTGTCAATCGACCTTCGGCCGGGTGACAGTACACCGGACATGGCCAAAGTGCAGCCTGTCAGTTAAGTGCCCCCGAATGGACGATCAACATCGGAAAATGAAGCAGCGCAAGGTAGGGGCAGTTTTCACTTTGGAACAGAATACTTACAGCTGCCTTTTTTTAAAGAACTAAATAACATATTTACAAAGCAATCCTTTCTCTTTGTGCAGCCTACATAGAATTGTTTTTGCTTGTTATACAGATCTTCAGAAAGCAGTTCATCTGAACCCTTTTTGCATGCACAAATAAATAAAGAGTGCACTTTCTGAAGAAATTGATGCACTGAAAGGTGTATTTGGCACACACAGAGATGCAAAATAACCAACAACTTTAAAGCGGTAAAAAAAAACAGGTTTGAAAGTTGTCCTAACATCCTAACCCACCTTGGCATACGGAGCTAAATATAACAGCAACAGAGGTGCATGCAGAGGAGTGTTTGTAAATGCTTGCAAGAGATGGAAATTGTCTAAGAAATTGTTTTTATTTACTCGGAGCTTCTTGGTACCATGGCAGTGCAGCGGAAGCTCAAGACGATGTCCTGCACCTAATAAAGCACCTTTAGATTTTAAAATTAAATTAAGGGCTTTTACATTCCAAAGTCACAACCTAAAGTTTTGGGAACCTGGCCTTCTTTAATGTACACCTGAATCTAAGTGCATAAGCATTATTGCATTTTACCCCCATTGGAGGGTAGCTGCCATGGCCTAGATTGAAGCTGTGACCAACATGACGGAGCAGCATGGCATCATAGTAACTGGGCTATAACACCAGGTCAGAATGAGAAATACTGCTTAGAACTATCAACTTCTTGGCTCACAAGCACTTTGCAATAAGTTAAAGGAGTATGGAGTACTCACAGCGACCGTTTATGTACGAATTTCTTTTTAGGCTGTAGACTCCATTATTAAGGTGCGAAGCTTCAATTAGTCAAAACCGCCTAAATTACAAAACCAGCTCAAAGCATGCACCATGTTTAGCTGGATTTGGACATGAAAAGGGTCAATTCATGTCGCCGAAAATGGACGTGGCAGTCACACTATTTCATGCATTTTGCCTAAAACATAGTCAATAATAAGTAATCAATTTCTAAAATTTTCTTCTCAAAAAGTGTTTTTTTTTTCTAGCATGAAAGAAGGAGCCAAATGGTGTTGAGGTGCACGAGTGGTTAGTTGCCGGCACTTCTTGCATGTATTCTCAGGCTTCTGTCAAACTTGAAAAAAGAAATTTGTATTGCACCTATTGAGCAGTAAAAAGCTGGATTGGGAATTTTTCGGGATGCTCTACAATTTTCGCACTGACACTTTTACTTTGAATATAATATTTGAGCAGTTAAATAATCGTTAATAACTAATTACCTGATTAGGAAAAATGCAAAAATTGGTTTCACTTGCTCAAAACGATGGCAAACGACATTACCTTGGTCTGTCCAGCTACGTGGCAGTTGTACATATTTAAAGTTTGCACAAGTCACACAGACCACCTGGTACTTGCAAGGCATATATAGAAGCGGCTAAGTTGTACGAGCCAGCCATGTGTGCCGAATCATGAGAAAGCCATGTTTCTTTGACTTAAGGGCACGATAAGATTTACATGCTCGACACCTTGTATCAGTGTGTTCTAGGCCTGTTCGTAGTTTAGCTGCTACATAAACAATATTTCTCCACATGTAAGCTCATATGCATGTTTCAAGTATATTGCCTCGTGTTTCCAAAATAAACCACCCTCGCTCTTCCTTCATTATGTCTTCATCTGTTGCTGTGCTAAATTTTTAACATGCAACTGCACAAATTTTCATCTAGTTTTCATATTTCCTCGTTGTTTGGTGGCTTTATTTCTGAACTAGTTTTCTTTAAACCCTGTTACACACAGTAGTACACAGCATTGCTGTGTAGAGTTGGAATTGTTTTTTTTTCATATTTACATTAATACACTTTGCCTGGGCAATGGAAGGCTTTCTACGTAACATGGCCCTCCAGTAATGTTTTATATTGCATTCCAGCATCGTGCAAAAGCTGTTTATTTACCAGATGAGAATATGTATAAGTGTTGGAAGTAACAGAACTGGAAGAAGCCAGTAGATAATGAGGCCAAGGAAAGCATACAGGAACATGTTCCAAGTTTTTTATATGAAGTATAGAAATGATAAATTCAAGGGAAATGAAAGTGGATGAAACGACATCCACCTGTGGGTGGGGAGCGGACCCATAACATTCACATTACGCATGTGATATACCAACCACTGTTGTACTACGGCCGCGTTCGAGCTTCGACAATCTGGGGGGCCATTGTGGACGGTTGAATGCTGCCTTGGTAGCACAGTGGTGAGTGCATCGCGTGCCTAATGCAAAGGTTGTAGGTTCTTTCTCCACTCATGGCTGGTCGTCTTTTTTTTACCATTTTCATTTGCCTTTATTACTTCTACATTTAAATAGAAAATTACAAATCGGTTTCCACGTGCCTTCCCTGGCATCTCCCAGCTGTAATTAAGAAAAAATTTGACCCTCAGTTCCCTTTATTCTCGTTTAGAAGAACAGGAGCTTCATTTTAAAAATATTGAATTCACCTTGTACAGCATCTCAATGTGGTCTCAAAGAAATCTTATCACAGCATGTGTATTACTAAGTGAAGTTTTTGTTAAGATGATGATATAGCATGAGACCTAATTAGTAGCCTTTGTGTACAGAGATATGACTAGTCTAATAAATAGGAAGATATTAAGAAGCACTGCTAACATGGTCTGATTATGTGTTTTAAAAAAACTGTAATCTGACATGATTTCCGGCATAACTGTTGCCACTGAAAAATATTTGGATCATCTGTATTGGCATTGTCTTTAGAGAGCACCAATACTGCGTTGATTGAAGTAGCCTCGTGGAACATGAAGCATCGCTTCTTGCTGAGTCAAGGAAATATCTGCATATCTGAGGTGCATGTGTCATATGCGCGAATGCTGCTTAAAGGCTGCTAATAAGAAATTTACTTCACTAGCCTTCCAGAGATTGCTGAGATTGCTTCAGTAGTCTATGCTACTCGATCATAACCAATTTACCAGAGTGAACTTTCATCACAGTTGGCTTTGCAATGTTTATGCAAAATACCACAATTGCCTACTAGACATGTGACTGCACTAAAACTTGGAATTAGTGACCAGTAAGATTTATGGGACAGCAAAAGTCAGTTTATTACTCCAGAACAAAATGCCAGGCACTTCGGTTATTTCTGCCATAGAGTTTCTTACAGTAATTACTAGAGGGAACTCTGGCTCTGCAGTCGTACCACCACGGGAATAATGAGAAGCACATGGATTTGTTTGATCTTCGTGCTTGTGAATTCAGACGTCCTTGTGGCTTTGTATATTATACGCTATATAAATCTTATTGTCGTAAATTTCAGCACAGTCTATACTTTTCGAAGTGCAGAATACGCCGCCAACACGCATAATTGCTATTAATTGCAATGATTGAGCTTGTCCAGGTGACCAAATCGAAATGCGCCAAGCGTCTCAAGGCACTGGTATGCCCGCGATAAATTCATCAGGTTGTTGCACTCGCTTGTCGTTATATGCCTCTGTGGCTTAATGGTTTCAATATCAGACTTCTGTTCTAGAGTTCCTGTGTAATTCGAATCCTGTCGTCGGACGATTTTAATGATGTTTATTTATTTATGACACAGTATATTGTTAGTAGGGTAGTAGGGTGCCTGGTGGTGGTCCCGTGCAGACGATGCCCTCTCGGTGAGCGCATATTTCCCCCTCATCTTTTTAAGAGGTTCAATACTTACAAGCATTTGTCTCTCAAACCACATTTATTTCAAGGAAATTTTCCACGTCTCAATAATTTCTCTCGTCGTATTCGAGTGCTGATTGCCATGTTATAGCTTGTTAACGAAGCTTTCCCTCAAGTCTAAATGTTTTAAGGCAGTTTGTCGGGTGCGTACCATGGCCATGTACGCTTATATCGCCTTCTGTTTCTCTACCACGGGTGCGCTTTAAAACCACGGCGCTGCAATTTTGCTTCAGAGACTTTCCTTTCCTTCCTTCTCCGCCCTGAAACTGGCTCTCTTAACTACTACACGCAGAGACAAAGCAACAGCGCGCGCATTAGATCCCATAGATGAGATGAATATTTACAATTATTATTAGGGTTATAATTATATTCGAGTGCTGATTGCTGTGCTATCGTTCGTTACCGAAGCTTTCCCTCAAGACTAAATATTTTAAGGCAGTTTGTCGTGTGCGTATCATGGCTACGCACGCTTATATCGCCTTCCGTTTCACTACCATGGGTGCGCTTTAAAACCACGGCGCTGCAGTTTTTGCTTTCCTTGCCTTCCTTCTTCTCCGCCCTTAAACTGGCTCTCTTAACTACTACACGCAGAGACAAAGCAACAGCGCGCGCATGCGATCCCATAGATGAGATGAATATATATATATATATATATATATATATATATATATATATATATATATATATATATATATATATATATATATATATATAGAGAGAGAGAGAGAGAGAGAGAGAGAGAGAAAACTATCAGTCATAGCTCTCGTAGTATAGCCCTCTGTGCCGTTTCCTTTTTTTTTCTTTTGAAAGTAGTTCTATTAGGGTTATTATAATTACACGAAGGTATTTCGCCCTCGTCAGCGGCAGTCCTTGAGATAGTTATTCTGGCGGCTAGCTTCCCACGCTATGCGTGCCGCCATCGCACCTGGTTAAGCTTCTCCTAGACGCTAGACTTATACTATGTCCGCGCAACCTTGAGCGATCGGAAAGCACGTTTTCCCCTCTTGGGCGGCGGAGAGGGGAGGCTTTGTGTCCGGCCCGCAGAGCTCTCCCCATCTCAGTAGGGTGCCTGGTGGTGGTCCCGTGCAGACAATGCCCTCTCGGTGAGCGCATATTTCCCCCTCATCTTTTTAAGAGGTTCAATACTTACAAGCCTTTGTCTCGCAAACCATATTTATTTCAAGGAGATTTTCCACGTCTCAATAATTTCTCTCGTCGTATTCGAGTTCTGATTGCCGTGTTATAGTTTGTTCACGAAGCTTTCCCTGAAGTCTAAATATTTTAAGGCAGTTTTCCTTGTCTCTAAAGCCGCTCGAGTTCGCTCTTCTCCTCGGGCAGCCATTTTTCCAAGAAAGTATGCCTTCCAACCACTCAGCAAAAATCAGCAAAAACCGACTATCGCGGACAACATGAGTCCCTTTCCACGTAAGTGTGAGGCTCGGAGCAGGAGCTGTGGCGCTTGAAAGTAGCCTGGGGCCTGACGAACCAACCGACTGAGCTATCTTTCCGGGCAACATCGAAGGGTCACGAGTTCAAATCACCTGTTATGTTCCTTTTTTTCGCCCCTTTTTCTTTCTTTTTTTCTTTCTTTTTAATGTCCTTTCCTTTATTTTATCACTGTACGGGAACCCTCCTAAAATAATAAAAAAAGAAAGATATATATCTTCAATTATGTATGGCCTCACATGTGCAGGTCATAAATACCAGGTTCTCTAGCCGAGTGCCATCCGTGCGGTATAACCGAGCTCAGATTGGTCCACCTTGACTGATCAATTAGGGCACCACTGTATATTAAATGAGGCGCACAACTCCTGCGGGACCCGCCGTGGTTACTCAGTGACTATGGTGTTAGACTGCTGAGCATGAGGTCGCGGGATCGGATCCCGGCCACGGCGGCCGCATTTCGATGGGGGCGAAATGCGAAAACACCCGTGTACTTAGATTTAGGTGCACGTTAAAGAACCCCAGGTGGTCGAAATTTCCGGAGTCCTCCACTACGGCGTGCCTCATAATCAGAAAGTGGTTTTGTCACGTAAAATCCCACAATTTAATTTTTAAATTTAACTCCTGCGGGGACGGTAGAGTATCCGCCTCCCGTGCAAGAGGACCGTGATTCAAATCCGGGGCCGCACAATTCTCCACCGGAAAATACCAGAAAAAAAAAACCGTGCGTTGAGAAAATTGCACAAACAGGCCTGGAGTGCAGCCTGATCCCGGTGACCAGAACCGGTAACGCACTCTCTCACCAGAGCAGGATTGGCCACCCTGGTGCAGTACTTGGCCACAACCTCCTATATGAACAGAACAATCAAACCCCAGCCCTCAGTCCCCAGCAGCTGCGAAGCAACTGACCACGGCGGCGGTCAGACCTGCGACGCTGCAGAGGGTGCTAAGAATCCCTGGCTCCGGACAGGCCGCCATTAGAATATGAACCTGGCAACGTTTAACGCTAGAACGTTATCTAGTGAGGCGAGTCTAGCAGTGCTATTGGAGGAATTAGAGGGCAGTAAATGGGATATAATAGGGCTCAGTGAAGTTAGGAGGCCAAAAGAAGCATATACAGTGCTAAAAAGCGGGCACGTCCTGTGCTACCGGGGCTTAGCAGAGAGACGAGAACTAGGAGTCGGATTTCTGATTAATAAGAACATAGCTGGTAACATACAGGAATTCTATAGCATTAACGAGAGGGTGGCATGTCTTGTTGTGAAACTTAATAAGAGGTACAAAATGAAGGTTGTACAGGTCTACGCCCCTACATCTTGTCATGATGACCAGGAAGTCGAAAGCTTCTATGAAGACGTGCAATCGGCGATGGGTAAAGTCAAAACAAAATACAGTATACTGATGGGCGATTTCAATGCCAGGGTAGGCAAGAAGCAGGCCGGAGACAAGTCAGTGGGGGAGTATGGCATAGGCTCTAGGAATTGCAGAGGAGAGTTATTAGTAGAGTTTGCAGAACAGAATAATATACGGATAATGAATACCTTCTTCCGCAAGCGGGATAGACGAAAGTGGACATGGAGGAGCCCGAACGGCGAGACTAGAAATGAAATAGACTTCATACTCTGCGCTAACCCTGGCATCATACAAGATGTGGACGTGCTCAGCAAGGTGCTCTGCAGTGACCATAGGATGGTAAGAACTCGAATTAGCCTAGACCTGAGGAGGGAACGGAAGAAACTGGTACATAAGAAACCAATCAATGAGTTAGCGGTAAGAGGGAAACTAGAGGAATTCCGGATCAAGCTACAGAACAGGTATTCGGCTTTAACCCAGGAAGAGGACCAAAGTGTTGAAGCAATGAACGACAATCTTATGGGCATCATTAAGGAGTGCGCAATAGAAGTCGGTGGTAACGCCGTTAAACAGGAAACCAGTAAGCTATCGCAGGAGACGAAAGATCTGATCAAGAATCGCCAATGTATGAAAGCCTCTGACCCTACAGCTAGAATAGAACTGGCAGAACTTTCTAAGTTAATCAACAAGCGTAAGACAGCGGACATAAGGAACTATAATATGGATAGAATTTAACAGGCTCTCAGGAACGGAGGAAGCCTAAAAGCAGTAAAGAAGAAACTAAGAATAGGCAAGAATCAGATGTGTGCGTTAAGAGACAAAGCCGACAATATCGTTACTAATATGGATGAGATAGCTCAAGTGGCTGAAGAGTTTTATAGAGATTTATACAGTACCAGTAACACCCACGACGATAAGGTGAGAGGGAATAGCCTAGAGGAACTTGAAATCCCACAAGTAACACCGGAAGAGGTAAAGAACGCCTTGGGAGCTATGCAAAGGGGGAAGGCAGTTGGGGAGGATCAGGTAACAGCAGATTTGTTGAAGGATGGTGGGAACACTGTCCTAGAAAGGTTGGCCGCCCTATATACACAATGCCTCATGACCTCGAACGTACCGGAATCTTGGAAGAACGCTAACATAATCCTAATCCATAAGAAAGGGGACGCCAGACTTGAAAAATTATAGACCGATCAGGTTACTGTCCGTTGCCTACAAAATATTTACCAAGGTAATCGCAAATAGAATCAGGAATACCTTAGACTTCTGTAAACCAAAGGACCAGGCAGGATTCCGTAAAGGCTACTCAACAATAGACCATATTCACACTATCAATCAGGTGATAGAGAAATGTGCGGAATATAACCAACCCTTATATGTAGCCTTCATTGATTACGAAAAAGCATTTGATTCAGTCGAAACCTCAGCAGTCATGGAGGCACTACGGAATCAGGGTGTAGATGAGCCATATGTAAAGATACTGGAAGCTATCTATAGCGGTTCCACAGCCACCATAATCCTCCAGAAAGAAAGCAACAAAATCCCAATGAAGAAAGGCGTCAGACAGGGAGATACGATATCTCCAATGCTATTCACAGCATGTTTACAGGAGGTATTCAGAGACCTGGAGTGGGAAGAATTGGGGATAAAAGTTGATGGAGAATACCTTAGCAACTTGCGATTCGCTCATGATATTGCCTTGCTTAGTAACTCAGGAGACCAATTGCAATGCATGCTCACTGACCTGGAGAGGCAAAGCAGAAGGGTGGGTCTGAAAATTAATATACAGAAAACTAAAGTAATGTTTAACAGTCTCGGAAGAGAACAGCAGTTTACGATAGGTAGCGAGGCACTGGAAGTGGTAAGGGAATACATCTACTTAGGGCAGGTAGTGACCACGGATCCGGATCATGAGACTCAAATAACCAGAAGAATAAGAATGGGCTGGGGTGCGTTTGGCAGGCATTCTCAAATCATGAACAGCAGGTTGCCACTATCCCTCAAGAGGAAAGTGTATAACAGCTGTGTCTTACCAGTACTCACCTATGGGGCAGAAACCTGGAGGCTTACGAAAAGGGTTCTGCTGAAATTGAGGACGACGCAACGAGCCATGGAAAGAAGAATGATAGGTGTAACGTTAAGGGATAAGAAAAGAGCAGATTGGGTGAGGGAACAAACGCGGGTAAATGACATCTTAGTTGAAATCAAGAAAAAGAAATGGGCATGGGCCGGACATGTAATGAGGAGGGAAGATAACCGATGGTCATTAAGGGTTACGGACTGGATTCCAAGGGAAGGGAAGCGTAGTAGGGGGCGGCAGAAAGTTAGGTGGGCGGATGACATTAAGATGTTTGCAGGGACAACATGGCCACAAGTAGTACATGACCGGGGTAGTTGGAGAAGTATGGGAGAGGCCTTTGCCCTGCAGTGTGCGTAACTAGGCTGATGATGATGATGATGGTGATATTGTTGAAAATGGCTAGTTTACAAAGTCACAAAGCCGTTTTAAGCCAAACAGACGAGGTTTGGGGCAAATCCATGTACTTCCCGTAATTCCCATGCTGGTACAACCGTTCTTGTTTCATCTCTTGTAGACACTAGCGTCATAGTTCCCTCTAGTAATTATTGTATGAAACTCTATGATTTCTGCACCTCGCTCGTGCAGAAACGGCACCACACCTACTGCGTAAACATGCACTACCTTTCGGACAAGTGCAGGGAATGATGTGAACTCGCCCTGTACAAAAGCTTGCACTAAGTAAAACAAATCACAACGTGCAGTTGCTGCCATGTTGAACTGGTGGAACAAGTAGTGAAATGCAACACCTCCTGAACTAGTTCGGAAAGTGCAGGTTAATCGCGTGTAGATTATATAGTAACACAAGTTGAGTGATTCTACATTACATTCACGAAATATACTTTATGATACCTTTCCATTCATTTCTTTAGTTATTAGGAATTCCCTTTGCATTGTTGGACAAAACTACAGAATGCCAACATACTTTCTAGCAATCACTGATAGCAAACATGTCAAAACTTGTTCCAGTTTCTCGATTGCCGCTTAACCCGTTAACCCCCAAGTTAATTCCGGGAAAATGTACCAAATTTTCCAAACTTTTTTATGTACTCAGTTTTTCGGTGTCATTCTCATTCTGAAAATATATTACCTCATTGGTCCCTGGTTAGAAATAACACAAAAATAAAAGCTGCTCTTGAGGGCAGCTTTCTCTCGGTGCCTACTGTAACTCATCGTTGACAATAAGAGAAGCATAACAGCGCACAGAAAGTGTGCGACTCGTCATTGGCGATATTGGTACTACCTCTAGTCACTAATACAGCTCAGGATCAAGGGTTAAAGGTTGCGACTTCATTGCTGCCCAATTTTAATTCTGCAGGTGTTGCACTTGGGTGCAGCGTGCGTATCTAAGTGTGCATGGATTAAAATGACTTCATGCTAGAGCAAAGCAACTGTAGTCCAGAGAGGCATCAGTCATCTTTATATATTTGCTTTGTAAATATTCGCTAAGTTTATCTTTTGCAATATAGACTGGGCGCTCTTTGGCCAAAGATGCCCTTGTGCTATTAGAACCTATCAATTAATCAGCTTTTTGCAGTAGCAGGTGCTTATTCTTTTTTCAGGATCGGTGCACCAGTTTTAATTTGTTTTTCTTGAACTGTGCAATTCCTACTCACAGGAATGCATGTCATTTGAGGTGTTCCTTTTTCAATCAAGAATGTTGAGGTTGTCTTTGTGAAACTCGATTTCTTGCCTCAAACGAGCTTGTACAAACTGACCAAACTGATAATTCTACCTGCTTATATATGAAATATGTTGCGGTTATGAACCCTCTTAATCAATGACACATAGTACAAAAATTTTATGTATTAAAACAATTTCATGAAATTTTTCGTGTTTTTTGCGTTCGTGTTGTCCATTTCTCTACTCTTGTGTCCTGTCTGCACGCCTCACCTCTTTTTATGCATATTAAATATCGTCTAAATTTAACCATGCTTTCTTTACCACAACGCAGGGAGAAAAAGTTCCATTAACGCCTTGCATTCAGTATGGCGGCCCAGACGTGTATGCAAGCAACCTCCTTCATGTGGACCAAGAACTATTCTTCAGTGTCTCGCAGACTTCCATGCGAAGCCCTCAACATTCTCGTCTCAGTGGAATGGCTGCTCATCTATCAGCGTGTCCATCACCAAGACTACCAGTTGTAAAGCTTCTGAACCCCTTTAAGAAAGCTTAAAGTTGTTTTTATTTACTTTTCACAGTTGGCCGTAGAATCTAACATTTTTGATGCTTCTAACATTTTTACCTGGCACAAAGCGGTGCAATAACTTTAAACCAGTGTAATGTATTCAAGTGATGCTCACTGTAATGCCTATCTGGTTTTGTTAGTGTTTAAGAAATTTGAGTTAATGGTCATTAAGAGTTACAGAATGGATTCCAAGAGAAGGGAAGCGTAGCAAAGGGCGGCAGAAAGTTCGGTGGGCGGATGAGATTAAGAAGTTTGCAGGGACAACATGGCCACAATTATTACATGACCGGGGTAGTTGGAGAAGTATGGGAGAGGCCTTTGCCCTGCAGTGGGCGTAACCAGGCTGATGATGATGAAGAAATTTGAATGTCTGATGAGGTAACTGCATTCCAGTTTGTCATCGTGGCTCGTTTCAATGAGCTGCTTGGAAATAAGACGCAAAACTTACCACACGCCAGTTGTAGCATTTTTGTTTTCATCACTACAGTATACACGTTTCAAAAGATGAAAAGTGGGGAAAAGGCCTAAAGAACATAATCATTCTAGGATTGTCATGTCCTTACAGCTCTGCAATGACTAATGCCTCATACATCTTGGGAGCACATTGGTTGCAATGCCTACAGGTATATTTGATAAGAGAATAGCTTGCACCCAGATTTGCCACACAGTTGATGGCTGATGACTTTTTTTTGTCTTCATGTTATTACTATGTATTCAATATTCATTTAGATGTAAAGGACACTCCGGGCACTGAAGTACCAAATGGCACTTGCATTTCAGGGGACAAAGTGTCCAGCATGCCTGTCACAAAACGTGTTCTAGGGGCTACCTTGCCTCTATAGGTAATTGGACACCAGATGCTCTGTGTACAATGTAATCGGTGTACTTGTCTGGAGTGCTTGAAAGATGTCCTACGGGCTGTACTGGCACTGTCGGAAGATATTGCATGGTTCTAGAAAGCCTGCAGCTGAGCATCTGGCACCGTACTGAAGGAAGTGTCCTAATTTATTTTGTTGATTTGGTTGAAATTTAGAAGCTGCAATGAGTAGTTCTGACTGTGGTAATGCTGCCGAACTAAAGCACAAATTACACACCCCGACTCACACAATGTACTCTGAAAGCTTTACTAGGTGGTATCTGTTCGCTGCCTGACCTCATGGCACCTTTACGAGTAGTCGCAGGTGATTGCAGCTGCTGAGGCTTTATCAACTGGCAAGGAGAAAAAAGAATGCTGTGCCACCAGTGTGGCTGCACACTCCGAGATTCAAGCTATATTGAACCAGGTGGTCGGTAGACGGTACCTGTGCAGCCAAAACATTGTTTGAGCCCTATAGGCAACTGCGTTCACAACTGCACACAAGTGTGCTGTCATAGCAGAAAGTTGAGAACAAGCAGCATTCTTACCAGTGTTTCTTCGAAACATTAGTGCAAGTCATTCTTTCACCAAGGCTGGTAATGAGAACAGAGCATTTGTGACACACAAGGGGTCATGTGCCTAAAGTTTAATTAGATCAGTAATTTATGAGATGGAATTATAAAAAGTATACCTTTTGTTCCTCATTGGTCTCTTGGAGAGACATGACCATTTCCGGCAGTTTAGTTTTGACTTATGTCTAGATTTGGTGTGCATATGGCAGCTATGACCAACAGTCAGTGCTTTGTCCTGCCCAATTTTTATGCTGTCTTTGTAATATTTGCAATATCTTGCAGTTCAGCTGAGCGAAGTATTTGTCTTTACTATTACTAGCTTTCATGTTCAACTTTTGTGCAGTGCTCACTAGTTATTACTAGCCATGTTTTGTTCACATATGCTCTTGGACTGTAGCGCGAAGTGACACGGACACAGACTAGAAGCAGACCAGGACGAGCGCTAACTCTCAACTAAATTTTATTGAAACGAAGTGTATATATAT
This sequence comes from Dermacentor andersoni, assembly GCF_023375885.2. NCBI lineage: Eukaryota > Metazoa > Arthropoda > Arachnida > Ixodida > Ixodidae > Dermacentor > Dermacentor andersoni. Next base: position 222,604,234 of record NC_092817.1, read on the forward strand.
ATATATATATATATATATTGTAGTGGGTATCATGCATGTGGCGCTGTGCGGACTGCCACCGCTGCGGCGCGAGACCCGAGCTCGGGCTGCTGATGCGAACGGCTAGGACTCGCGATCAAGAGCTACTTGCGATCCCTCGTACGAGCTGCAATAAACCCCCTTTCATTTGGTGGAGGTGCTGGGTAGACCTCGGAAACTGGAACTCCGAAGCCGGACGCTACCGACTGCTGCGACCATGCCTGACGAAACCACCCAGGAACATGCACCACAGCCTCCGGCGGTCATCGTTTCCGGTGTGTTGCGCCAGCGTGATCCTGCCATCTTTAGCGGCACCGATGATCATGACGTGGAGGATTGGTTGTCATCTTACGAACGGGTGAGCCAACATAACAAGTGGGACGACGTCACCAAGTTGCACAACGTGTTGTTTTACTTAACCGGCGTCGCGAACCTCTGGTTCCGAAACCACGAACACGATTTCGCAACATGGAGCACATTCAAAACAAGTTTCGCTGAAGTGTTCGGGCGCCCCGCTGTGCGCAAGCTTCGCGCAGAACAACGCTTACGGGGGCGTGCGCAACATCACGGTGAAACTTTCACAAGTTACATCGAAGATGTCATTGACCTGTGTAAGCGCGTGAATCCGTCAATGTCAGAACAGGACAAGATAAAACACATTATGAAAGGCATTGATGAGGACGCCTTTCAGATGTTGTTAGCGAAGGATCCGCGTACCGTGACCGAAGTTATCAATTTGTGCCAAAGTTTTGACGAGCTACGGAAACAACGCATCTTAGCTCGGCGCCCACCGCCTACGGAAGATTCGCTAGCAGCATTAATTATTGACGACAACCACACAACTTTGCTGACGCAAATAAAAGAATTTGTGCGCGAGGAGGTCGCACGACAGCTCTCGATTTTGCCGACCACGGAGAAGCCTTCTCAATGTTTGGCTCCAGCGCTCCGACAGATAATTCAAGAGCAAGTGACCGAAGCTCTTCCACCTCCGTGTCAGCCGGCTCCCGTGGCCGCGCCTCTGACGTATGCTGAAGCCGTTGCGCGAGCGCCTCGTCTACAGGGGTTCTCTCCTCCGCCTTCAGCGCCTCGCCCGCCGGTGTTCTCTCCTCCGCCTTCGCCTCGCCAGCCGGCGGATCCCTTTTTCAGTGCACAGCAGCAGGGTCCAAATCCTTGGCGCACTGCTGACAACCGCCCAATATGCTATGCCTGCGGTACCCCGGGTCATGTAGTGCGCTTCTGCCGCCGGCGCTTGCCGGCCTTCGTGGACACCCCGCGACGACCCAGCTCCGACTTCCGACCTTTCCGTATGCCTTCACGACCACCACCAGAAGTCTACGCTGCTGATGACATACCGGCACCGCAGTCACAGCTCTACGGCACTCGTCGCTCGCCTTCCCCTCGTCGGCGCTCACTCTCACCCATGCGTCGTAGACCCAGTGCCAGTACTGCTGAGGCGGAAAACTGATTTCCGCAGTTCCTGAGGCACGAACTGCGTCATCGTCGGAACATCAAAGTGCTCGTTTTTCCCCCGCTAACGTTATTGAAGTGTGCGTTGATGGCATCAAATCCCTTGCGCTCGTCGATACAGGTGCTGCTGTATCCGTGATTAGCGAGAAGCTTTGTCGTGCATTGCGGAAAGTGACCATGAAGCCTTCGATTCCATTGCTTAGAACAGCCAGTGCGCAACAAGTACAGCCAGTCGCTATGTGCACTGCCAGAGTGCTGATTCGAGACATTTTGTATTCCATTGATTTCTTTGTGTTAACTTGTTGCTCCCACGATGTCATTCTCGGTAGGGATTTTCTGTCGCGCCATCATGCCGTCATCGACTGTGCACGTGCTGAGGTTCAGTTCTCCGTTCTGTGCGATTTGCCATCTCGCGACTTTCTAGTTCACGATCTTAGCAGGATCTGTGTAGCTTCAGATACTGACCTTCCTCCTCACAGTGCTGTATTTGTCCCTCTTTCATGTGCATCGCTTGCCGAAGCGACGGTCATGTTTACACCCGCTGCCGTCTTCATTCGCCGCCAGCCTATATTGTTGCCTTTCGCCCTCCTCACGGTTCACCATGGTGCTGCAGAAATACTGATTTCTAACCCAAATTCGTACACTTTGGCTTTGCACTGTGGCGAGACTATTGGTACCATCGAGTCTGTGGACGCTGACGCTATTGTGCATTTCCCCATGGCCGACGACGTCGATACTGCCAACGTAACAGCACTGACGCCCCATGTGCCATCTAACCGAGTCCCACCGGATGTTTTTTGTCGCTCCATTGCCGATGACCTTGAGCCGGCACAACGTGAGCGGCTAATTACTCTTTTAAATGAGTTTCACGCGTCTTTTGACTGGAACCAAGCATCGTTAGGCCGCACAAGTACCGTCTCTCACCACATTGATACGGGACATCACGCGCCATTACGCCAGCGTCCGTACCGCGTGTCATCCACCGAGCGTCGTGTCATCACCGAGCAAGTTGAAGACATGCTTGACCGTGGTGTTATCAAGCCATCGTGCAGCCCTTGGTCATCGCCCGTAGTACTCGTTAAGAAAAAAAATGGCTCGATTCGTTTCTGTGTGGACTATCGTCGCCTCAACAAGATTACACGAAAAGATGTCTATCCTCTACCGCGCATAGATGACGCCCTGGATTGTCTACATGGTGCTGAATTCTTTTCTTCTTTGGACTTGCGATCGGGCTATTGGCAAGTGCCAGTGGATGAATCCGACCGCCCGAAAACAGCTTTCATTACGCCTGATGGCCTGTATGAGTTTACAGTAATGCCATTCGGCCTCTGCAATGCGCCCGCGACATTCGAAAGAATGATGGACAATATTCTGCGAGGCCTCAAATGGAAGACGTGCCTGTGTTATTTAGACGACGTGGTAGTTTTCTCCCCTGATTTCACCACTCACCTCTCTCGTCTACGCGAAGTCCTTACTTGTCTTGCCACCGCCGGCCTTCAACTTAACTTGAAAAAGTGCCGCTTCGGCGCCCGACAGCTGACCATACTTGGCCATGTCGTTTCCAAAGACGGCGTCCTTCCCGACCCTGACAAACTTCGTGCTGTCGCAGAATTTCCGCGGCCGACTACACTGAAAGAGCTCCGAAGTTTTATCGGCCTTTGCTCGTATTTTCGACGCTTTGTACGCAATTTTGCCTGCATCATCGCTCCTCTGACGAAGCTCCTGGCTGGCCCAGGTGACCTTCGCGATTGGACTCCGGCATGTGACCAAGCCTTCACCACTTTGCGTCGTCTGCTTACCTCACCACCTGTTCTACGCCACTATGACCCGACTGCACCGACCGAAGTTCATACAGACGCCAGTGGCGTTGGTCTTGGAGCCGTCCTTGCGCAACGCAAGCCTGGCTTTCCGGAATATGTGGTTGCATATGCGAGTCGTGCCCTCACGAAGGCAGAAACCAATTATTCTGTCACAGAAAAAGAATGTTTGGCTATAGTTTGGGCGTTAAACAAATTTCGCCCTTACTTGTATGGCCATCCGTTCGATGTTGTGACAGACCACCACGCGCTCTGCTGGCTTGCGTCACTGAAAGACCCGTCAGGCCGTCTTGGACGTTGGGCTCTTCGGCTCCAAGAATTTGACATTCGCGTCATCTATCGATCCGGGCGCCAACATTCTGATGCCGATGCACTCTCCCGATCACCCATGAGATCCGACGAAACGCCACCCTCACCCGTAGAGTGCCCGGTTGCTACACTTGCTGTTACTGACATGCCGTCTGAACAAAGGAAAGACCCGTGGATTGTGTCTCTCATTGACATTCTTCACAGTTCTTCAAAGGCTACATGCCCTCGAGCCCTTCGTCGCCAAGCCACCCATTTCGTGCTACGGGACGCCATCTTGTACCGCCGAAACTATCAGCCGGACGGTCGCAAATGGCTGCTAGTCATCCCTCGCCATTTGCGCTCCGACATATGCACGTATTTCCACGCCGACCCCCAACAAGCTCATGCTGGCGTCCTGAAAACCTACGAGCGGCTCCGTCAGCGCTACTACTGGCGCGGCATGTATTCTTATGTCCGCAAATACATTCGGTCATGTGTAGCCTGTCAGCGACGCAAGACATCTCCTCATACGACTGGCCCTCTGCAACCTTTGCCGTGTCCTGCACGTCCTTTTGATCGGATTGGCATTGACCTCTATGGGCCTCTTCCATCCACTGCTAAAGGAAATCGTTGGATAATTGTTGCAGTAGACCACCTCACAAGATATGCCGAAACCGCTGCACTTGCTTCGGCTGCTGCTCGCGACGTCGCCGCATTCATGTTACGGCATTTCATCTTACGGCATGGCGCACCGCGAGAACTACTCAGCGACCGAGGCCGTGTCTTCTTGTCCGAAGTTATTAATGAGCTACTCGCCACTTGCCCCACTATTCACCGCACCACTACGGCGTATCACCCACAGACTAACGGTCTCACGGAACGGTTCAACCGCACTCTGGGTGACATGCTCACCATGTATGTTGCGTCTGATCATTCCAATTGGGACAATGTCCTCCCTTTTGTGACGTACGCGTATAACACCGCCGTTCAGGCTACCACAGGCTTCTCCCCATTTTTCCTTCTTTATGGACGTGAACCATCCACTACCCTCGACACCATGCTACCATATCATCCGGATGCCTCTGAATTCACCCCTATTTCCGAAGTTGCTCGCCATGCTGAAGAGTGCCGCCAACTGGCTCGCTTGTTCACGTCGGATACCCAAGGTATCCACAAAGATCGCCGCGACAACGGGCAGCCCACACAGTCCTTCGCCGTGGACTCTCACGTCTGGCTTCAGCTGCCCTTCCAATCTCCAGGCCTTAGCCCAAAGCTTGCTCCAAAATATCAGGGTCCGTACCGGATCGTCGCGTGTACATCGCCGGTGAATTATGTGGTGGAACCGGTGACGCCATCTTCGGACAAACGCCGCCGTGGCCGCGAGACGGTTCACGTCAGTCGTCTGAAGCCGTACCATGACCCCCTTATTGTGTCATCACCTTAGGTCGCCAGGATGGCTCCTCTTCGCGGCGGGGGCAATTGTAGTGGGTAACATGCATGTGGCGCTGTGCGGACTGCCACCGCTGCGGCGCGAGACCCGAGCTCGGGCTGCTGATGCGAACGGCTAGGACTCGCGATCAAGAGCTACTTGCGATCCCTCGTACGAGCTGCAATAAACCCCCTTTCAATATATATATATATATATATATATATATATATATATATATATATATATATATATATATATATATATATATATATATATATATATATACACACTTCGTAGAAGACCGCAGCATAAGAACATGACAAGATGTGAAGACATCAGTTAAACATATCAGGCAGTAGGAAAGTCAAAAAAGGAAGCAAAGAAAAGCCTACTTCGGATTACCACACGTGTTGTGAAGATACTGAAATTCGCATTTGAACAGAGACAAAGGTGCATGGCTAACGCAAGTCTCTCCTAATCTTTAACGTGGAATGCCTCGATTATTTCCTGTGTGGTTTGGAATTTGTGTCTTGAAAGAGCTTTTGTGTCTTCAAACAAAGGTTTACAACCGCAATTGAAAATATGTGACGCTAGATGTGAAGCATTCGGATTGTTAAGTGAATGTTTGTGTTCTTTTAGTCTTATAATAATACACCTGCCGCTCTGTCCAATGTAAGTCTTCCCGCACTTGAGAGGAATCTGATAAACTATACCAGTGTTACAAGGCACAAAAGGGGACACATGTCTAACGCCGCAATCATCTTTTCTTTTTTTGCCACCCTGTTCAAGTTTCCTATTTATCATACAGCACATGACAGACAACTTGCGGGGGCCAAGAAAACTTTATCGACGTCATATCTATTCGCCACGTTCCCTAAACCATGGAATAGTAATCTATGTACATAGGGCACCACAGCAAACCTTTTTTTTCGGTTTTTCTTGTTTCTTAGCGGGGCTCTTTACCCATTTTAAAAGCTTTTCGAAGTTTAGTGATAATAAATGCACAGGATAATTAGCTTTCTCGAGCCTATGTATTTGTTGTGAAAAACTGTTTCGTATTGTGTGCACCTGACTTAGTAATGGCAGACTTAAGAGCTGAGTAAGCTAGTCATGTCTACACAATATGAAACAAAGTTTTTCACAACAAATAGATAGGCTCGAGAAGGCTAATTATCCTGTGCATTTATTATCACTAACCTGCGAAAAGCTTTTAAAATGGGTAAAAAGCCCCGCTAAGAAACAAGAACAAAAAAGAAAGAAGGTTAGCTGTGGGCTCCTATGTACATAGATTATCCCGTGGTTTACGGCACGTAGCCAATAGATATTACGTCCATACAGTTTTCTCGGCCCCCCACAAGTTCTCTTCGTGCCCTATGATAAATAGGAAACCTGAGCAGGGTGTCAAAAAAGAAAAGATGATTTCGGCGTTAGACACGTGTCCCCTTTAGTGCCTTGAAACACTGGTATAGCTTATCAGATTACTCTCAAGTGCGGGAAGACTTCCATTGGACAGAGCGGCAGGTGTATTATTATAAGACTAAAAGAACACAAACATTCACTTAACAACCCGAATGCTTCACATCTAGCGTCACATATTTTCAATTGCGGTTGTAAACCTTTGTTTGAAGACACAAAAACTCTTTCAAGACACAAATTCCAAACCACACAGGAAATAATCGAGGCATTCCACGTTAAAGATTAGGAGAGACTTGCGTTAGCCATGCACCTTTGTCTCTGTTCAAATGCGAATTTCAGTATTTTCACAACACGTGTGGTAATCCGAAGTAGTCTTTTCTTTGCTTCCTTTTTTGACTTTCCTACTGCCTGATATGTTTAACTGATGTCTTCACATCTTGTCATGTTCTTATGCTGAGGTCTTTTGCAATAACCCATATATATGTATATATATATATATATATATATATATATATACTTTGTTTCAATAAAATTTAGTTGAGAGTTAGCGCTCGTCCTGGTCTGCTTCTAGTCTGTGTCCGTGTCACTCTGCACTAAAATCCAAGACCATGTTACCGTACCAACTCGCCCAACTTTCTATTCTTTTGCTAACATAGACACACTCAGACTTGTTCTTTCTTTTGTGGCCAGTTATTTTCGTACTTTCTGATAAGATACAGTGCTTTTCGAATGAAAACATGTGATAGTTCATAGTGAGGTTATTTAAAAAACTTTTCTGCTTAAAATTTAATTGAACAAGCCTGTGCTATTATTCAGTGCTTATGTCTTTGTATTGGTATGGTTTTACTCCTTAACTTCCTTTTAACTTTTAAATTGAGCAAACATTGTGTAACCATTTCTCTTTAATGAAATAATAAATACTTCTGATATTTCGTCACAAATTTTACGATGATTTTGTTCAATTAGGTAACCTTGGACTAGGTGATTGTTATTCTGGTAGCTTAACTTACAATGCCTGTGGGATATTCAGTGCAAGCATATGGTGAAAAATAAACTAAATTATTGGGTGTAAGCAGGTCACTGGAGCATGCATAAATTTCAGGAAATAGTGCATTAAACAGCACGCACAGCTACCTATGCAGTTTTGTTTGCAAACAATGAAACATTATTCTAAGTGGAAGCACTTTGTTCTTTTGCTTTCAGTGCTACCTTTATGTCATTATATATGTGAAGGTACTAGTAGATGCATCCCGTGGAGATAAATGACAACTTTGCTGAATAGAGGTATCAAATATGTGCTTAAAACGGCAAAAAAATGCTTGAGAGGCAAACGTATGCTTCTGTAGTACTGCACTGGTTACCGTCGCCAATCCATGCATTGCTTGCGCTCTATTGCATTCAATATGAGCTACAAAAATGAGCTGTGGTGGCTTTCCCTCCTGGTCAAGCTGGTATTGCTGCGAAAAATTTTGACCAAGAAAAGTGGAGGTTTTTAATTATTTCAGAAATGCATGTAACATCATGATTTTGGTTGTGTGCTGTTTCCATGGAGTGATAAGTACTGGTGCACCAAGGTGCGGGAGATCCTGTGTCCTTGGTGCAGCGTGCGTTGTTATTGCGCTCTGCTTCCTGCCGGCAGTGTACTATCACTACAGAGGAAAATGACAAAAAGCATAGGGTGTGTGCGTTGCTGCGATCGTGAAACTTGAATTTTTTCCTTAAAGGGTCGCACGTTATATATGCTACCACATGACAGACCAGAAGCGCGATATGACGACGCCTCAAACATTCTGGCTCATACTGAACAAGGTAGTATCATAGCTAACGCTAGGCAGCATTCACAACAGCCAGTCTGTCCATTAACTACATGGCTGTAGTGAACGCTAAAATGCAGGGGTAACACCTTTTTGGAAGGGTGTTGTCCATGCTACACCCATATTGAAAGGGTGGTGTCTGTGTTACACCCATATAGGAAGGGTGTTGTTTGTTTTGTACCCATAGGCAAGGTGACGTCATATTAACACCTTTTCTTTTGTGGGGTGTTAATTTACACCCTCTGCTTGGGGTGTAGCAATAGACCCAAAAAGGGTGTCACCCGTGGGACAAGTCATTTACACCCTTAAGGGTGTTAAAATTTTTAGAGTGTAATAATATTTTAAACGCGAGTAGCGGTATGGGCTATGTGTCGCAGAGAACCCGATTCGTTCGGGAGCGAAAGGCGGGCAAAGACACCTGCAGTCAGGGCGCTGCACCCGGGGTGGAGATTTCTGGCAAGCGAACTGTTCGTCTTCGGGAACGGGGACCGGTGGTGGTGACGGTATATGATGTATACGAGTTCCCGCGATTTCAGTAAAGTGTCAGTTGCGAAACGACATGATATTGTAGCGCAAAAATACCGGAAGGACGCACAACATCACAGAGAGTGGAAAGGAAGACACTTTTTGTCTTTTTGGTATTTCTCCGCTACATGTCGTCCAGTGAGCACCGGCTCGGCGAAGCTATTCAGATTGCGCTGCCAAAGTCTTGCATCGGTGCAAGACTTGGGCAGACGCCTCTTGTTGGGCACTGCAAGGCGTGTGCTCCAGCATTAACCTAAATGCCAATTCTAGACACAGATGAAGTCGTTAGAGGCCTCAGGAAACGAAGGTGAATAAATACAAAGAGAGCAGACCAGCTTCGGTTCTCATTTACTGCTACCGCACCCCACAGCGAAGACGAAAATTTAATTTTTGGTTGCTTGTTCTCAAATATTTGGTTTGGGGAACTGGACAATGGTCATAACGCGCATTTTAGAGGCGATGGGCAGGGTCGTATGAAAGCCTAATAATTTAAACTAAGAATATAACTGAAAGGAAACATATACTACATAATTGAGAACTGTAATTATGGGATAGATGAACAAGTTCTGAATTGGGTCGTTGAGCAGTACAAGGGCGGAAAGAAAAGTTGTGGGCAGGAGAGGCGCTGTTATTATTTATGATGTACGCAATTTCGTGTTTGTATGATCTAGTAATGCATATATTGTAATTTCAATTGCACACATGATCCGCCGTTACTACTTGCAGTCTCCCTCTCTATGAGGGAGCAGTGTTTACGTAAAATACGTGGCTTTACGAGTAATTTTATTCCCAGATCTTTGACAATAGATCATGTTACTGTCTTCTGTTTATGCGGTTCTGCATTTGGCCATTTAAATATAATTGAGTCCGATAGTATTGGTACATTGTTTATTATTGCGAAAGCATTATATGACCTATGACGTAGAACATCTGGCCTGATCAAGCGATGGTACCGAAAATAGCCGATGGTGCAAAGAGTGAAAACACGTAAAACACATTCAGCATAGGGACTTACAACTGCTTACGTGTGGGATTGCGAAAAGATTACAATTGCTTAGGTGAAATAATTTGGATTGATGTTTTCGATTTGCATTAAATTTGTTCCTGCTGAATCGGTGTGTGTATTTGCGTATACCTTGGCCACAGGCTGAAAATATTCGGGGCATTTTGCTCCAGAACAACGAATTTCATTTTATGCCTAATTGTATGTCTGTCGTGACAATGTCGTCTTTTTTCATCTTCTGAGGCGTGCTTCCGTGGGCGGCCACCTTTCGCAGCTGCAGCTGAGGTAGACGCTTTCGTGTGCATAGCAGTAGGCACAGCAACGATGAAATCCCAAGAGAAAGTGACACGTAGGTGGCAGTGGCGAAGACAGTGACGTGTCCATTGACGCGTGCACTCTTTAGTCAACCATGCAGCCACCACGGCGTCGGGGAAGCAAGCTCGTCTGGCACCCCGGGGGCACGCGGTCGAGCCGACAAAAGTATACCGAATTTTATTTTCAAAAGCATCAATTTATTTAGAGAAACCTGCACGAACCATTTCCCGTGCATCCGAGCAGTCTTTGACGTGTTTTTTTTTCTTCGTGCCGTCGGGCATTTTTGGCACCATCTATCGGTCAAGTCGCCGTCGACAACGCCGAATTTTCGCGAAATAAGGCATATAATGCTTTCGCTTCCAAATGCTCGTGTTGCTGTGGAATTTCTCAGGACGGCTCCTGTAAATAAAGTAAATTATACATTCGGAATTAAAGCTTGGCACATTTGGGTCTGGTTGGGAATCAAACTAGGGCCTCTTGGGTGGGAGACGAGCACGCTTCCCTGATGCCACGCCTGCTTCACGGTTCTGGCTGACTAAAGGTGTACCTAGTGCGTGCGTCATTGCACAGGTCACGTGTCAGCCGTCTAGCTGCGACGTTAGAGTAAGGCGACTTAAGGTAGTCTAAAGTGAATTAAGGTTGAAAAAGTGTACCGATTGAGGTTGATTAAAGTGGAATAACGCAGAATAAAGTGGATTAAGAGAGAGCAAGGGCGGTACAAATTAGAGGAATGTTGATTATAGTGGGTTAACGCGGATTAAGGTAGAGTTGTTAAGGGCACGTGAAAATGTATGTCGTCACGTATCATAGTCACGTGACAAGTGGAGGTGAAATTGGTTACGAGATGCTTAGCTTCATGTACGACGTCACGTCACGCATTACGTCCCAAAGCCTATAATGAAACAATCGCAATATGAACTCGCAGCTGCTTAGTGGCGAGTTCTGAGAGGTTGCGGTCTGCTGATTAATGAACGCAGAGAAAGGAAAGCGAAGAAGTGATTGCAGACACGTTGTAGTACTTAAGAAGTCTTTAATGGTGATAACTTAGAGAACTCAGAATGCTTTCGCATTCAGACCACGTAGGCATACCTAAGTGACCGTTAATTTTTAAACTGTTTTGTGTAAAGCAGGCATACTGTGTTTTAATTGTTCAGATAGAACAACGTGTGAGCACCTACCTGCCCAACGTGACTGTGCCATGTCATTTGAGATGACCTTCAGACTTGGCATCGTTAAATAATTTTTAAATGCATTTTTTTGTATATTAATGTTGAGCCGGTACGTGACGATGCAGTCAGTGCGCCCAATGTCGCACACTTTTTAGGCTCGATGTTCTTTTCAGAGTTGGTACTGGCGGATTATTCAACACTGAGGCCAAAACATTACTGCAGCTTACGTCATGATCAAAACAAGGCAGTGCCGCCCACCACATTTGAGCGATTTCATTTTTTTCTCGACATTTGCAGTGTTCCTGTATGGAACACTTGTCGGCTGTTAGGTGCTGTGCAAACAATGTGTTGTCACTGCGTCGGCGTTGTCAGCTTTGACGTTCGCGATGCTTTCAACGTTGTTTTTCACCATCGACCTTATATTCTCGGCACATTCTCTATCTTAATGTATGAATCATGTTTGAGCGTTATCATCATCGAGCATGGCTTTGGAGCGGGCTACCCGATAATCCATGAATAGAGATGAAGCACGAAATTGACATTTATCATCATGATTGTCATATATGCCGGCCTTGTGTGACCTTCGCTTTTTTCACGAGCATGACGACGAAGAATTGCACGCAGACATACCGCTGTCATGCGACGCCATATTATGTGACCCTCGTCCACTACAGTAGTGCTCGTCCTGGAATCCGAAATACACGCAACACTACCACTGCTCTCAGAGTGTCTGTGAAGCTTAATGCCCTGCCATGTTTTGTTTCCTTGTAATAAAGAAAAATAAGTTAGTGGTTAGCGGGCTCGACTGGTAGGGCTTCAATTTCAAATGCAGTGGCTGTGGAGGACGCTGGGGATGACGAAGTAGCTTGACGGCGACAGAAATGATTTGTCGTCAATGACGACAAAAGTAATCGTCAGCGTAACGGAATCGACAGACAGGGTCAAACCCGATTTCGAGCTCTCAATCAGTCACAATAAAATTTTGTGGTTTCATGAATGTGGTTTCATGCGACAGAACCACATCTGGTGGGTTGTGGACTCCGGGTTCATTTCAAACACTGGACGTTTTTTATAGGAACCAACTTGCACTAGTGTTATTCCATTCCGCCCCACGACAATGTGCTCACCGTGGCTGTGAAGGCGATTTTTGTATCGTCTATTGCCTTTGCAAAATTGTCTCGCTTGGTGCTGGAATTTTGTGAACGTGCTTGACGATAGTGCCCACCATAGAAATTTTCGGACAAGCCCCGTGCAGCGACTGCTGGTCATGTATTGTTGCGCAGGCTAGAACCACTTTATAAGTTTGGAGCTTCGGCGCCCCGACTAAATTGCTCTGTAAAGTCTGCAATAGATGAGAGTTGCCGAGCTTCCTCTTAAGGCCGAGAAACTGCTGTTGGCAGTTCAGTCAGTCTTGTGACACTCGAAAAGCATGACCGATGCCTTGGAGCGGCGGTAGGTGCCCAAGTAGAAGGCCGAGAACCAGGCGAAAAAGATGAGTCCCTCGATGACAAGGATCGCCGAGAATGGGCGCACGAAGTGACCCGCGAAGAACAGCGGAAGCGAGTTGTGCACCATCAGAACCACGAACTGCACCAGCTGCACCTGCGAGGGCGACGTATTGTGTGAATGGCCCTGTTATGAGTAAAGTCTTTCGGACGAGCTGACCATGGCAATCTCAGCATATCTGCCATTGATGTCACTCCTAGAATACTCCTTAGCGAGGCCCTACTCATTTAGTAATTAGCTAGCATTGTTGTAGCTTGTAATCCACAGTCCGGTTTTGAGCATTATTACTCTTGGACCTTTATCATGTCTTCAGTGCAAAGAAGGAGGCTTCGCTGTTCTCTACGTAAGGTTGTAAAGAAAAAAGCGGGCGAAGCTCTGTTATCCGGTTTTGATATTCATGAGCGTGTATCCTTGGCGAAATTAAAAAGTGACGCGGAAAGATTTTGTAACAAGGTAAACCTGCCGAGACCTGCCAAAAGCATAGGTGATTGTAAGAACAGTGCCTTGATATTATTTTATAGTGCGAAAACTCATAAGCTAGTTCGCCCCCTCCGGATAAATGTACCTGAGAAAGACACTTGGCAAAACCAAATTGCTCTTTCCTTGCAAAATAAACTAAACCTTTTCGGGGTCGATGATCCTTTTACAGTCAAGGATTCAACGGAAGTAGTCAGATTTCTTAGTAGCGATTTATAGAGGAGCCTAGACGCCCTATTGATCAACATTAAAGACCTGTACTATTCTCTACCTCCACAAGGTATGCTAAAGTGAATTGAGGCAAGCATTGACAGGTTTGGGTCCATTGCCTTTCAGAATACAGTGGCTGTTCCCATTGCGACCTCTCGGCAGCTAATTTCGTTTTACCTACCTTATTTATACCTATGTGGGATGGTATGGAAGCCTGAATCTGCAGAAAAGCGGTGATTTTACTGGATCTTGCTGGGATCCTGTGTTATGTGAGTTATACTTAGCTTAGGTTGACACACGACTTAGTGATAATTAGCAGGCTCCAATGTTTTTAAGATTTTTAGGTTCGTGGATGACATTTTAGTAATTTTTGAAAAAAGATCCGCTAGTACACCACTTGCTGTTGATTGCACCTTGACAACTTTTAGGCAGATTTCAGAACAATTGCACGTGACTCATGAACTTCCATCGAATGGACCCTTTAAGCTTTAGAGTTATATATCGCATTTCATAATGACCCAAACGTGCTGAGGATGCCAAGATCAAGGCAGCCGATATTGCCTTATGGATCAGTCATTCAGTTTAAACAGTTCCAAAAACACATGGACAAGGAACAACACAGGACCAGCACTGACAACCAACGACATCTTCATTGAAGCCCGCACAAACATATACTATTCGCAACGGGCTGAAAGAGAGAAAGGAAGAAAGGTAAAGCTAGTCATCGTCAATCAACTCCTGCTGCGCATGCGTCACAAACGTAAAACTATGCAAATGTAAAATGTACAATATGGACACAACTTCTGAGGAATTTAAGTTCCTCATCGCAAAGAGCTATAGAAGAGGCGCTTACGCAAGTAACTCCTAACTCACAATTTGAAAAGGCCTCAAAGATTTCTCTGGCCATCTAATCGCTGTACCTTCTCAGCACACGTGTGTCCTCTAGGCGGGGTGAGCAGCCACACTTTGCACAATGAACTGTTAGCACAATGAACAGTACTACCAGTCAGTCTTGACACAGTGCGCATGTTCACGTAAACTTTCATTAAGGCAGCGTCCAGTTTACCCCGTATAAGTGAAGCCGCAATAGGTGGGAACGGCATAAACTACATTAGTTTCCAAATCTATGGGCTTGGCGGTATGCCGCTTACTACAAAGTTCAGACGTTTGCCGGCTATTGTTGACTTTCTTGCGCAACCTTTCCAACTTTTTTAGGAGCGGTATAAACACCACCTTAGCACCTGCCAGGTCTGTGGCTTCATTGATGCGGTGGGACGCACAGTGTACATACGGGATCGCAACATCCATCATTCATCATCAGCCTGGTTACGCCCACTGCAGGGCAAAGGCCTCTCCCATACATCTCCAACTACCCCGGTCATGTACTAATTGTGGCCATGTCGTCCCTGCAAACTTCTTACTCATCCGCCCACCTAACTTTATACCGACCCCTTCTGCTACGCTTCTCTTTCTTGGAATCCAGTCCGTAACCCTTAATGACCATCGGTTATCTTCCCTCCTCATTACATGTCCTGCCCATGCCCATTTCTTTTTCTTGATTTCAACAAAGATGTCATTAACTCGCGTTTGTTCCCTCCCCCAATCTGCTCTTTTCTTATCCCTTAACGTTACACCCCTCATTCTTCTTTCCATACCTCGTTGCGTCGTCCTCAATTTATGTAGAACCCTTTTCGTAAGCCTCCAGGTTTCTGCCCCATACGTGAGTACTGAAGACATAGCTGTTATACACCTTTCCCTTGAGGGATAATGGCAACCTGCTGTTCATGAACTGAGAATGCCTGCCAAACGCACCCAAGCCCATTCTTACTCTTCTGATTATTTCAGTCTCATGATCCGGATCCGCGGTCACTACCTGCCCTAAGTACATGTATTCCCTTACCAGTTCAAGTGCATCGCTACCTATCGTAAAGTGCTGTTCTCTTCCGAGACTGCTAAACATTACTTTAGTTTTCTGCAGATTAATTTTTAGACCCACCCTTCTGCTTTGCCTCTCCAGGTCAGTGAGCATGCATTGCAATTGGTCCCCTGAGTTACTAAGCAAGGCAATATCATCAGCGAATCGCATGTTACTAAGGTATTCTACATTAATTCTTATCCGAAATTCTTCCCAATCCAGGTATCTGAATACCTCCTGTAAGCACGCTGTGAATATCATTGGAGAGATGGTATCTCCCTGTCATACGCCTTTCTTTATGGGGATTTTGTTGCTTTCTTTATGGAGGACTACGGTGGCTGTGGACCCGCTAATAGATATCTTTCTGCATTTTTACATACGGCTCGTCTACACCCTGATTCCGTAATGCCTCTATGATTGCTGAGGTTTCGACTGAATCAAACGCTTTCTCGTAATCAATGAAAGCTATATATAAGGGTTGGTTATATTACGCACATTTCTCTATCACCTGATTGACAGTATGAATGTGGTCTATTGTTGAGTAGCCTTTACGGAATCCTGACTGGTTCTTTGGTTGACAGAAGTCTAAGGTGTCCCTGATTCTATTTGCGATTACCTTGGTAAATATTTTGTAGGCAACGGACAGTAACCTGATCGGTCTATAATTTTTCAAGTCTTTGGCGTCCCCTTTCTTAAGGATTAGGATTATGTTAGCGTTCTTTCAAGATTCCGGTACGCTGGAGGTCATGAGGCATTGCGTATACAGGGGAGCCAGTTTTTCTAGAACAATCTGCCCACCATCCTTCAACAAATCTGCTGTTACCTTATCTTCCCCACTTGCCTTCCCCTTTTGCATAACTCCCAAAGCTTTCCACCACCTGTAACGGGGACGCAACAGTCTTGGTTATGTCCCTTACCACTTCGCGCGATTTCATGGCGGAACGAACCCTCTTTGCATTCACTGTATGTCGCGCACGCACCTTCAACTTCTGTATTTGCAAAAGAGGCCTTCCTCCTGATGTCAAGGCCTTGCCTGGCGGCTTGAACCCGTCTACCGAACACGGCCTCAGGGTTTTCAAAATTCTAGAATCTGAGTAATCGCTTGTCCTCCTTTCTTTGTTTGCGTCCCTTGTCCCCGCTTCGCGCTGTACCACACAATCTAAAATGGAAAACCAACTAGCCCAAACCATCACCCTTCTAAGTTACATTTCTTGTTCTTCGGCTCTCTCTCCCTCTTTCACTCCCCATTCCCCTCCCTACGTGTAGGGTAGCAAACTGGACTCAGTCTGGTTAACCTCCCTGCCTTTCCTTCTTCCCTTCTCTCTCTCTCTCTCTTGTTCTTCGGACACCCATTCCACCGTGTGTTTGCATTTGACAATTCTGATTACCCTCATCGCATTCACTGTGTGTCGCGTACGTGCCTTGGCCTTCTGCATCTGCGAAATAGGCCATCCTAGAAAGAACTAGTAATGTGGCTTAGAAAGGTGATGGTTTGGGCTCGTTGGTTTTACATTTTAGACTGTGCGGTTACATTCCTAGTTCTTCGGGTACCTTTTCCATCGTTTGTTTGGATCCGTCCATTCTGACTACCCTCATCACATTACTGTGTGTCGCGCACGCGCCTTGGCCTTCTGCATCTCCGCAAGATCCCTTCCTCCAGACGTAAAGGCCTTGTTAGGCGGTTTCAACTCGTCGACCGACAATGGCATCGGGATTGCAAAGATTTTAAGATCTGAGTAAGCGCATGTCCCTGTTTTTATTGCGAAAGAAATAATACGGCAGGTCTAACCGCTCGTCGCGTATGCCGTGCCACCCCAGGTGGTGTGACGTCAGTTGTCTCCGTTGCTCTGACGACGCGTGACGTCGGCTGCTCCCCGCCCCAGCTAGAAGAAAGCCGCTTGTCGCGTGCGCCGTGGCCCCCGAGCCAGCGCCGCGCCTAACAGGTGGTCTCTCCGTTTATATTGTCACGTGGTGGTGACGTAGAAGAACACAGTAGCAATACTGTGAACGAGAAAACTAACTTTTATTGGGCGAACTTGTGCCCACAAAACAGGCTACACTTCTAGCACAACGAAAGCGGCGAACACAGTCGGCGATCGTCGGAAATCTGATCAGCGGGTCAAGCGCGTCGGCTTTTATACAGCAATCATCGAATGTTCCAGATTAAACGTTGGGACCCGCATGCCTTCTAAAATGTTCTACACCATTCGTGTCAAGCGATGAAATCAGATAACACAACGTTCGGCGACAACAGACAGCGGGTAGAAGCATCGATAACTTTCCAGAAACTTCGGATACATGCAGGCGCGTCCCGCGCTGTGCGATAACATTTGTTCGGCGGCAAAACTTGTCGCCCGATAGAGACAAGTACACGTGTCAATATGACGACCTCCTCGCCATGCGCTCGCTCCGTGGCGGCTTCAGTGGGATATTAGCTGCGGTGCTCTACGCGTTGGTTTATCAGCTTCGCCATGGAAGTTACCGACAAAGAGTCTATATCTGAATCTAGTTGCTCTACTGCTTCGGAACAGTTAAATTCTAAGGCGAAAGCTAAGCACGCTGAGAAGAATGAGAGAAAAAGGTTGCAACGTGCCCAATAAACAGAGGAACAACGAGAACAACCAAGTCCAACATCAAGTTACACCACAGGCAGAACTACAAGCGTAGCCATGCAGATATTGCTTTCGCAATTGAACCAGTTTCAACCAGAGCTAAACCACAGCCATTTTTTTCCTTGCGTCCCTTGTCCCTGCTTCGCACTGTACCATACGATTAGACTAAAAACCATTTAGCGATAATCACAACCCTTCTAAGTTACATTCCTAATTCTTCGGGTACCCTTTCCATCGTTTTTTTTTGGATTCGTCCGTTATGATTACCCACATCGCATTCACTGTGTGTCGCGCTCACGCCTTGGCCTTCTGTCTCCGCGAAAGAGCCCTTCCACCTGACCTCAGGGCCTTGTTTGGCGGCCTCAACACGTCTACCAGCCACGGCATCAAGGTACGCAATATTCTCAGATCTGAGTAAGCGCTCGTTCTCGTTTATTCCTTGCGTTTCTTGTCGCCGCTTTGCGTTGTACCACACAATCTAATATAGAAAACGAACTAACCCAAACCATCACCCTTCTAAATTACACTTCTAGTTCTCCGGGCCTCCGGGCACCCTTTCCATGATTTATTTGCATCCGTCCATTCTGATTACCCTCATCGCATTCCCTGTGTGTCGCATCCGCGGCTTGGCCTTCTGCATCTGCGAAAGAGCCCTACCTAGAAAGAACTAGAAATGTAACTTAGAAAGGCGATGGTTTTGGCTGGTTGGTTTTGCATTTTAGACTGTGGTTACATTCCTATACTTCTTCGGGCACCTTTACCATCGTTTTTTTGGATCTGTCCATCCTGATTACCCGCATCGCATTCACTGTGTGTCGCGCACACGTCTTGGCGCTCTGCATCTCCGAAAGAGGCCTTCCTCCTGATGTAAAGGCTTTGTTTGGCGGTTTCAACCCGTCTACCGACCATGGCATCAAGGGCCGCACTATTCTCAGATCTGAGTAAGCGCTTGTTCTCGTTTATTCCTTGCGTCCCTTGTCGCCGCTTCGCGCTGTACCAGACAATGTAAAATAGAAAACCAACTAGCCCAAATCATTACCCTTCAAAGCTACATTTCTAGCTTTTCGGGAACCCTTTCCATTGTTTGTTTGCATCCGTACATTCTGATTACCCTCATCACATTCACTGGGTGTCGCGCACGCGGCTTGGCCTTCTGCATCAGCGAAAGAGGTTTTCCTAAAAGAAGTAGAAGTGTAACTGAGAAAGGTGATGGTTTGGGCTAGTTGCTTATACATTTTAGACTATGCGGTGACATTTCTAGTTGTTCAAGCACTGTTTCTATCAATTGTTTCCATCCGTCCGTTCTGTTCACCCTCATCGCATTCACTGTATGTCGTGCACGCGCCTTGACCTTCTGCATCTCCGAAAGAGGCCTTCCTCCTGATGTAAAGGCTTTGTTTGGCGGTTTCAACCCGTCTACCGACCATGGCATCAAGGGCCGCACTATTCTCAGATCTGAGTAAGCGCTTGTTCTCGTTTATTCCTTGCGTCCCTTGTCGCCGCTTCGCGCTGTACCAGACAATGTAAAATAGAAAACCAACTAGCCCAAATCATTACCCTTCAAAGCTACATTTCTAGCTTTTCGGGAACCCTTTCCATTGTTTGTTTGCATCCGTACATTCTGATTACCCTCATCACATTCACTGGGTGTCGCGCACGCGGCTTGGCCTTCTGCATCAGCGAAAGAGGTTTTCCTAAAAGAAGTAGAAGTGTAACTGAGAAAGGTGATGGTTTGGGCTAGTTGCTTATACATTTTAGACTATGCGGTGACATTTCTAGTTGTTCAAGCACTGTTTCTATCAATTGTTTCCATCCGTCCGTTCTGTTCACCCTCATCGCATTCACTGTATGTCGTGCACGCGCCTTGACCTTCTGCATCTCCGAAAGAGGCCTTCCTCCTGATGTAAAGGCTTTGTTTGGCGGTTTCAACCCGTCTACCGACCATGGCATCAAGGGCCGCACTATTCTCAGATCTGAGTAAGCGCTTGTTCTCGTTTATTCCTTGCGTCCCTTGTCGCCGCTTCGCGCTGTACCAGACAATGTAAAATAGAAAACCAACTAGCCCAAATCATTACCCTTCAAAGCTACATTTCTAGCTTTTCGGGAACCCTTTCCATTGTTTGTTTGCATCCGTACATTCTGATTACCCTCATCACATTCACTGGGTGTCGCGCACGCGGCTTGGCCTTCTGCATCAGCGAAAGAGGTTTTCCTAAAAGAAGTAGAAGTGTAACTGAGAAAGGTGATGGTTTGGGCTAGTTGCTTATACATTTTAGACTATGCGGTGACATTTCTAGTTGTTCAAGCACTGTTTCTATCAATTGTTTCCATCCGTCCGTTCTGTTCACCCTCATCGCATTCACTGTATGTCGTGCACGCGCCTTGACCTTCTGCATCTCCGAAAGAGGCCTTCCTCCTGATGTAAAGGCTTTGTTTGGCGGTTTCAACCCGTCTACCGACCATGGCATCAAGGGCCGCACTATTCTCAGATCTGAGTAAGCGCTTGTTCTCGTTTATTCCTTGCGTCCCTTGTCGCCGCTTCGCGCTGTACCAGACAATGTAAAATAGAAAACCAACTAGCCCAAATCATTACCCTTCAAAGCTACATTTCTAGCTTTTCGGGAACCCTTTCCATTGTTTGTTTGCATCCGTACATTCTGATTACCCTCATCACATTCACTGGGTGTCGCGCACGCGGCTTGGCCTTCTGCATCAGCGAAAGAGGTTTTCCTAAAAGAAGTAGAAGTGTAACTGAGAAAGGTGATGGTTTGGGCTAGTTGCTTATACATTTTAGACTATGCGGTGACATTTCTAGTTGTTCAAGCACTGTTTCTATCAATTGTTTCCATCCGTCCGTTCTGTTCACCCTCATCGCATTCACTGTATGTCGTGCACGCGCCTTGACCTTCTGCATCTCCGAAAGAGGCCTTCCTCCTGATGTAAAGGCTTTGTTTGGCGGTTTCAACCCGTCTACCGACCATGGCATCAAGGGCCGCACTATTCTCAGATCTGAGTAAGCGCTTGTTCTCGTTTATTCCTTGCGTCCCTTGTCGCCGCTTCGCGCTGTACCAGACAATGTAAAATAGAAAACCAACTAGCCCAAATCATTACCCTTCAAAGCTACATTTCTAGCTTTTCGGGAACCCTTTCCATTGTTTGTTTGCATCCGTACATTCTGATTACCCTCATCACATTCACTGGGTGTCGCGCACGCGGCTTGGCCTTCTGCATCAGCGAAAGAGGTTTTCCTAAAAGAAGTAGAAGTGTAACTGAGAAAGGTGATGGTTTGGGCTAGTTGCTTATACATTTTAGACTATGCGGTGACATTTCTAGTTGTTCAAGCACTGTTTCTATCAATTGTTTCCATCCGTCCGTTCTGTTCACCCTCATCGCATTCACTGTATGTCGTGCACGCGCCTTGACCTTCTGCATCTCCGAAAGAGGCCTTCCTCCTGATGTAAAGGCCTTGTTTGGCGGTTTCAACCCGTCTACCGACCTTGGTATCAGTATTTCCAAGATACATTCTAAGATCTGAGTAAGCGCTTGTTTTCGTTCTTTCCTTGCGTCTCTTGTCCCTGCTTCGCGCTGTACCATACAATCTAAACTGGAAAACCAATTAGCGCTAACCATCACATTTCTAAGTTATATTTCTCATTGTTCGGGCACCCTTTCCATCGTTTTTATTACATCCGCCTATTATGATTACCCTCAACGCATTGACTGTGTATCGCGGTTGCGCCTTGGGCTTCTGTATCCTCGAAAGAGCCCTTCCTCATGACGTCGAGACCTTGTTTGGCTGCTTCAACCCATCTACCGGCCACGGGATCAAGGTTCGCAAAATTCTAAGATCTGAGTAAGCGCTTGTCGTCGTTTTTATCTTGCGTCCCTTGTCCCTACTTCGCGCAGTAGCACACAATATAAAGTGGAAAACCGACTAGCCCAAACCACCAGCCTTCTAAATTGCACTTCTAGTTCTTCAGGCACCCTTTCCATGGTCTGTTTGCAACCATCCATTCTGATTACCTTCATCGCATTCACTGTGTGTCGCGCACGCGTCTTGTCCTTCTGCATTTGGCAGCGGTGACAGCGGCGGAGCAGAAGGCATAATCCCTGACTGTTGCACATTGCAGGTTAGCGAACTTTTCAGATATTCTAGAAGTCTAATAAGTATAGTTTTGCTGTCACCGCTGCCACAAAGTGTGACACTTTTTCTCGTTGCTGCAGTCATTACAAATGGCTAGGGATCTTTCAAAACAGCAACAAGAACTCAAAGACGAACTAAGGAATGAATTCAAAAACTTAAAGAAATCTATTGAAAGAAACATGCGTGCGGAAGAAAGAGGGCTCCGGGCCGATATTGATGACATGAAGCAAAGCATGAATTTCATATGTAAAAGCCTTGACGATGATAACCAGCGACTTGATGCTACCTTGACCGAGAATAATTCTCTTAAGAAAGAAAATAAAGTACTCCGGCAGCAAGTTCGATCATTGGAGAGGGATCTGGCTCAATGTCAAACCAGTCTTGTGAAATCTGAGCAGTACTCGCGCAACAGAAACCTTGAGATTAAGGGCGTTGCGGAAACTCCGAATGAGTGTTTAACCGATATGCTCGCTAAAATAGGTGCGGCCATCAGTGAACCCGTCTCCGCCAGTGATATAGATGTAATTCACAGGGTGGCAACCAAAGACACAACAAAGAAGAACATTATTGTACAGTTCATAAAGCGCGAAAAGCGAGACAATGTCTTAGAGAAGGCAGAGAAAACAAAACTTACGAATAGAAACCTGGGTTTATCACTAGAAGCTTCCAAAACAGAGGCAAATTTGCCTCTCTTTGTAAATGAACACCTGTGCCAATTTTTTAAGAGATTGCTTGGTATGGCAGTTGCGCGCAAGCGCGAACATGCCTGGAAGTTTGTCTGGGTCAAAAAAGGTGGCATTTTTGCCCGTCGCGATGAAGCGTCAGCCGTTGTGGCAATAAGACGCGAGAGCGATCTGGACAAGATTACTGCGACAGGATAAGAGTGCGCATGCTTGGCGCGAGCACTAAGATTTCCCAGCATGTGCAAACATGGCTACCGATTGTGTGCTACCTCAGGACATACGCGGTATCACAACTCAGAATCCAGGCAGGCTTGTTAAGCTTTTTCATTTAAACGCAAGATCCATTCAGTATAAATTTGACGAAATTACCACCCTTTTAGAATCATGCAGAGTTAGATTTGATGCACTCATGTTCACTGAGAATTGGTATGGTGAGAACTCGTATCACTTTATTTTACCGTGTTACAATCATTTCTTTTTAAATCGGAAAAATTGCAGAGGCGGCGGAGTGTCCATTCAGGTTGCTGTACCAGGTTTTGAAATGGTACACGAATTTAGCACCGTTACGAGTGATAGTGAAATAATTTGTATTAAGAAAAATAAGAATGTGTTCGCTATGCTGTACAGACCGCCAAGCGGCAATCTCGTCACGTTCTTCAACTTCCTTGATTCTTTACTTTCTTGTGCCAATGAAAATGGATGGTTACTAACAATAGGCGGTGATATGAATATCGATGTTGAAAAGGTCTCAAGCCGGGCGAATGACTTTTTGTTTATGTTGCAGAGTAATGGTTTTCAGAATGTCATAGCAACGCCAACACTCTTTCAACTGCATCTGTGCTAGATTTATTCATTACTAACTGAAATCCTAATAACGTTTTCTCTGGTGTCATGAACAGTGACATCAGTGATCACTTACCTACATTTTGTATGCTTCAGCGTAACAGCGCATTGAAACAAAAGGAGTGGCCTGAAATCACGTACCGGGAAATATCATCTATCACGTTAGAAAATTTTAGGGATAAGATCGCTCAAACAGACTGGAAAGAAACATTTACTTTTGAAAACAGCAACAAGTGCTATGACTCATTTTTAAGAATCTTCAAGAAACACTATTTCGAGTGTTTCCCATTACGCACACACCGTAAACAAAAAAGGTTGCGTAAACCATGGATCGCACATGAACATATCAAGCTTATCAAGCATAAGAACAAACTTTTTGACAACTTTCTTAAGTCACGTAGCATGGAAAAATTAAAAGAATTTAGAATGTTTCGAAATAGGTTGAATAAAGATATAAAAAGATCAAAAAGCCAATATTACAAGCGCGTATTTGACAACAATTGCTTGCGTGATAGCGGCAAAGTGTGGAGGAAAATTAACGAGGTATTAAACAAGAGCACTAAGGATGCCACGATTGACAACCTTGTTATACATAACAGAAAGGTTGGTTGAAAGGAACTAGCTAACCTTTTTAACGATTTCTTTGTTGAAATTGGCACTAGTACATGCTGTCATGAAGCTGCTAATCATTTTCCGAGATTATTCCACACAATGTACTTACTGCCTACATCCATCGCTGAAGTAACAACATTATATCAGGAGCTTAAAAATAGCCGTAGCCGTGATGTAGATGACCTAGAAATCAAACCACTCAAATACGTCATAGATTGAATTGCGCCAGCACTTACACACATATATAACGTCTCTCTTTCGACGGGTATTTTTCCAAACAACATGCAGGTAGCAAGAGTTTCAGTAATCTACAAGAATGGTCACAAAAATTATTTAGGTAATTATCGCCCTGTGTCAATCTTGCCTGTATTCTCTAAGGGACTCGAGAAAGTGATTAATTCTCGCATTGAGAAATTTACTAGAAAATATAACCTCTTAACGGACTACCAATTTGGTTTCAGAAAGGGACGCTGCACCGAGACAGCACTTCTAGCTCAGAAGGAAGAAATATTAAACAATTTTGAAAACAAGTTAATGACATTGGGTGTACTCTTAGACTTTAGCAAAGCCTTCGATCGAGTCAACCATCCAATATTGTTAGATAAATTAGAGCATTATGGGTTTCGTGGCACAACTCTACAACTTATTAAATCTTACTTGAGTGGGCGCCATCAATACGTCGTACTAAATAAGCATAAATCTCACCTACGGTCTATTGAATTTGGTGTTCCACAGGCTAGCATACTGGGACCAATTCTCTTTCTTTTCTATATTAGTGACATTGTAAAAATATACGAGGATTCTAGATATGTTATTTATGCCGATAATTGCTCGGTGCTCGTTAAGGGAAAAAACATTGATACTCTAAGACAAAAGGGTGCGTTCTGTCACAACTTGCAGATTTGGTGCCAGAACAATAGGCTCATTCTTAATGAGTCAAAAACTATCTGTGTGTTGTTTCGCACCCAGGTACCTTAGAAAATATAGACGACCATATTGCTCTCGGGCCATTCAAAATTAAAATAGAAAAGTTTGTTAAAATTCTAGGAGTCATATTTTCAGAAAACATGTCTTGGAATGAACATGTGAAAACTTTATTACCAAAACTAAGTAGAGCCGCCGGTGTATTAAGCCAGAACCGTCACACTTTTTCAGTCAGCATTAAAAAGATGTTATATTTGGCACTCTTTAACTCTCACTTACATTACTGCATGCTAACATGGGGAAACACGACAGCATTGAACTTGCAGAAACTCGTCCTTATTCAGAAAAAAGCACTTAGATCAATAAAAAATTCCTCGTTCTTAGAACACACAGAACCACTCTTTCACAAACATAAAATTCTAAAAATCCACAATATACACAAATACAAATTATTAAGAACCTATAAAAACGCCACATTAGGTAGGGCTGAACTATTCCAAGAATTATCAAATCTCAGGAAAAGTACAATTTTCTACCCATTCCGATATCAACCGCCATACTACGTTCCCTCCTCGCGCACCCATTATGGGAAAGAAAAACTTGACTACGCCCTGGCAACTACACTAAATGAGCTAGACCGGAAAGGTGTGGACGTTCTGGCCCTTACTAACAAAACCTTATTTGACCTGTTTGTTTGACTGTATTGAAACTGCTTATGCTTCTAATTGTTCTTGTAATTGTCATTTGTGATCGGACTGTCTGATCGTTTATTTGCTGATATGTTTATATAACTGAATCAAGATAACAAATGTTCGTGTCACTGCTGTTGTACGGGTGGCTAGAGCTTAGTCAAGCTGCACAGATGCAGCTTTTTTCTCTGGCCCCCTATTTTCGCAGTAACAATGTATTGTCTGCGGCGAAAATAAAACATGATTGATTGATTGATTGATTGATTGATTGATTGATTAAAGGAGGCCTTCCTAGAAAGAACTAGAAATGTAAATTAGAAAGGTGATGGTTTGGGCTAGCTGGCTTTACATTTTAGACTGTGTTGTTACATTTCTAGTTCTTGGGGCACCTTTTCCATCGTTTGTTTGGATCCGTCGATTCTGATTACCCTCATCACATTCACTGTGTGTCGCGCACGCTCCTTGGCCTTCTGCATCTCCGAAAGAAGCCTTCCTCCTGACGTAAAGGCCTTGTTCGGTGGTTTCAACGCGTCTACCGACCATGGCGTCAGCATTTTCAAGATTCTAAGATCTGAGTAAGCGCTTGTCCTCGATTTTTGGCGTCCCTTGTCCCTGCTTTGCGCTGTACGGTACAATCTAAACTGGAAAACCAATTAGCACTAACCATCACCCTTCTAAGTTACATTCCTAATTCTTTGGTTACCCTTTCCATCGATCTTTTTTGCATCCGTTCATTATGACTACACTCATCGTATTCACTGTGTACCCCTGCACCACGAGCAGATCGACATCTGCTTCCAGTGCGGGCGCATCGGACACCGAATGGACGTGTGCCCCTATCCCCAAAATC
The DNA here is from genome assembly GCF_023375885.2 of Dermacentor andersoni. Taxonomy (NCBI): domain Eukaryota; kingdom Metazoa; phylum Arthropoda; class Arachnida; order Ixodida; family Ixodidae; genus Dermacentor; species Dermacentor andersoni. The sequence continues at coordinate 222,630,960 of NC_092817.1, forward strand.
GCATCTGCCGGGAGTGCGGCATCGCCATCCCGGAGAAAGAGCATGCGTGCGTGCCCAAGTGCGGCCTGTGCGGCGGCAAGCCTCTCACCGCCGACCGGGCCTGTAAGGCAAAATTTAAGACGCCGTCCGTGGTACGGCGCCGGCGCTGGGAGCGGCACCGGGCTAACGACGACAGCAACCTAGAGCAAAGGGCTCCTGCATGGCGACCCCGACACCTCTTCGTGGCGCCGTTCGAGAACGCCGGCCCGCAAGAGCGGACACCAAAGTGATCGCCATCGGCTGGCTTCAAGGACGGCCGCCGCTGGGAGACGATGGGCAAAGGAGGCAGTCGAAGCTCGAGCGGAAGACGCCGCGGATCCCGTTCGAGGTCCCGGGCAGATCGAGAACCCGGGCTGAGTCCAACCAACGGGGGATACTCGTCGAGAAAAGGGTGGGCTGGACCGACAGGTCTTCCGTAGCTCTAGGGAACGACAGAGAGTTCCCACCCCTCAACCCTACCCCACCTCCCTCCTCTGACCAAAACGCCGCAACACGTCAAGAGTGTGGCGAATGTACAGAACTTAAAAAGACTAATTGAAAGGCAAAACGCCTAGATTCAGGCACAGACCGTGCAGATCAGAGCACTCATGAGTAAAATAGATGCGCTAGCTAGCGGCAGAGCGGCTAAAATAACCAAAACGAGCATGGCTCCCGAAGACGCCAACGAGAAACGCAAGGTGCCGCGGAGGGACCCCCCCCCCCTCCTCGCCCGCCAAGAGCGGAGAGGAGAGGCACAGCCCATGCAACAAGCATTGAATGTTCAAGAAGCGATAGACGCTGAAACCGCTGTTGACTGCGAGACGGCAGCAGCGGCACCACAGACGACACATCAACAACAGCAACCGCCGCAAGGGGGCAAACTGGCAGTGATACTCGCAGCCATCAATCAAATCAACGAGAAGCTCGCGAATATGAATGCCAGGCTAGAGGCCTTCAAGGGTCAAATAAAGATCCTGTCAGTCAAGTACGAACGACTGGCGGCGAATACAGCAACGATAACCGTGAAGAACAAGTTCGCAACGCTAAAGAATGAACGCACCAATAAAGTCAAGGAATCGATCGCGTACAGGCGCGGTCGCATCAAAGCGTCAAAAGAAGATGACGCAGACGCCGAACAGTAAAATGCAAATCCGCGGGGGGGGGGGGGGAAACAACGACAATTTACCAGTGCAATTGCAGGGGCATCCGCACCAAGGAGGCCGAGTTACAACTTCACATAGATGGGCTCGACCAGAAACCGGATACGATCGCGTTACAAGAGACGCACGGCAGACCGAGAATCCCGGGATACACGACCTACACGGATCCGACGCAAGGCGGGACGGCGTTACTGGTGCGCACCAACATAGCAGCCACCCAGCATCTCACTGCGCAAAAGGGCTGCGAACACACGCTGGTCGAGGTTCACACAAGGACGATTGGCAGTGCCGGAAACCTGTTTGTGATGAGCGTAAATTGCAGGCCGTCACAAAGGCAGCACGACTTTGCAACAACAGTGAGCCAGACGAAAAGGTTGGCGGGGAACAGGCCGCTCCTGGTCCTAGGCGACTTCAACGCCCCTCACATTACATGGGGTTACAAATACCAATCTAAACGAGGCAAGGCTCTAGCAAAGGCAACGGAGGACCAAGAAATGGCGCTCCTTAATAAACCACGCGTTGTCACCCAAAAGAGAAGCAGTGTCAACAGGGACACCACACCGGACCTGTCGTGAATGGCGGGCTCACTGGAAGTGGCTTGGCGGAACGAAGGCGTAAACCTGGGCTCCGACCACAGCATCTTAAAGGGACACTAAAGTGAAAAATGATTTCTTCTGCATCAGTAAATTACCTTTCTACAACACCAAAAACACCACTCTTACAACGGTAAGACGTTTTGGTAAGCCAGAAAAAGCGCAAGAACGAAATACGGGTGGCGACGCCTACTTAAGTTCCCGCACATGGGGGCTGTGACGTCTTGGATTTTGATGGCATGTTCTAGGGCCTACTAATTATATATAGCGGTACAGATTGACTACATTGTGTTCTAAAGGAACGAGATATTAAACATGGCAAGTTTCCGGAACCTTTACTCCGCCAACGCGACCCAAATGCGAAAACATACTTTGGAATCCCTGACGTCACGCTGACGTACCGGCGCTGGGGTTTCGGCGCGAAATTCAAATACTGATACTTGGACCTTCATTTTCTCATCTAATATTCAAACTATCTTTTTGAAATGACTGTCTGCAGAGTTCTGAAACAATGCTTCATTAATCTAAACTGATTTATTGTTTGCCTTTAGTGTCCCTTTAAGTATAACGATCAAGGGACCAAGGTGCCGGGCTGCCCTCGGCAAAGCCCGGATCACCGACTGGGGCCGAATGCGCAAGCACACGGTCGAAGAAAACGAGACGTCCGGAGGAAATGCGGATGATGGCAGACATCAAACGTACGCAGAATGGGCGCGAGAACAAAACATCGTGCTCGACAGATTCACTCAAGAAGTAGTGACAACAAAACAGACGCCCTTTGTCGACGCCAAGCTAGCACACATGTGGGCGGCGCGGCACTCGCTCACGCGAAGATGGAAGCGTCAACGTCGAAACAAGAAGCTCGTCAAACGCATCACGATACTCGACAAACAGATCGCTGAATACGCAACCAAGCTGTGCCGAGAGAACTGGATGAGTACGTGCGACAGGCTGCAGGGAAAGCTGTCGGCGCGCAAGACCTGGTGCCTGCTGAGACCTGATCGACCCGTTGAGCTGCAAGACCGCAATCAACCGCAACCTCACCAAAGTTCTGAACGCTTACGATGGCAACGGCCAGAGGCTCATTGAAGACCTCAAGGCGATGTACCTCATGACATAGAGAGGGCGATTTCCGATACCGGAGGAGTCTCCGTGATGGCTAACGGTTCATCCAATGCCGGATTTTCCGGCATTGCATCCCAGTCTGCTCGCCAACGCAGAAGCTGCTGGACATGGTTCTCGCTCACGTCCGGTGTGGGCAAGGTCATGGAACGCATGGTTCTCAGAAGACTTCAAGCACACCTGGACGAGACTAGTCAGGTGCCGGCAACCATGTATGGATTCCGCCAGCACCTGAGCACCCAAGGCGTCCTGATCCAATTACACGAACTAGTGATTAAGAGAGCAACGAGGCACGCGCCCCGCACCCCGGGGAGCCCCGGCACGCGCCCCACGCGCCCCGAGGCACGCGCCCCGGGCACGCGCCCCGTGCCCCCTTTGTACTTCAAGAGGGCCTTCGACCTGTCCCACGCCAGCGTGCTCGAGAACCTGCGCATGACGTGGTGTGGCCGCAAGACCTACGGCTATATTACAGATTTCCTAACCAACACAATGGCGACTATCCGGATAGCAAAGGAACGGTCCGAGCCTGCGGAGCTAGGAGACAGGGGTACCCCACACGGGTCGGTCCTGTCGCCTCTGCTTTTCAACCTGGCCCTCCTGCCCCTGCCCGAACTACTCAATCAGATCAAAGGCATGGACCACGCGTTCTATGCCGACGATATAATGGTGTGGACCAACCACGCGGGGTCCGATGCCTGGGTGGAGGAAGCCCTACAGAGAGCGGGAACGACTGTCCACGAGTATGCCACGACTTGCGGCCTGAGCTGCGCTCCCCAGGAATCGGAGCTGGTTATGGTACAGCCCGGAAGACCAAAGAAAGAGCCGCCGCTGAATATAATTATCACCATCGACGGCACAGAGGTCAAGCCAACGCAGCAGATCCGGATACTGGGCCTGCTGTTGCGCAGCGACGGCAAGGCGCACGCAGCCGTCAACAAAATCAAGACCACATCAGAGCAGGTCCTGAGCATGATCCGGAGAGTCACCAACCGGAACAGAGGGATCAAAGACGAAGACGCACTGCGCCTGGTGCAGGCATTCGTCGTGTCACGCGTAACGTACTCCACCCCCTACCTCCAGCTTACGAATGTGAACCGCGAGACGCTGAACACGACGATAAGGAAAGCAGTCAAGTTCGCCATGGGCATCCCAGTCTGCTCGCCAACGCAGAAGCTGCTGGACATGGGTGCCCACAACACGGTGGAAGAGCTGGCGGAAGCACACCTATGCCACTAGAGAGTACGGCTGAGCCGGACAGAACACGGCCGGGCCGTCCTACGCAATATAGGATGGCAATTTGAACAGCAACCGACAACGGAGCCGCTCCGCACAAAGTGGAGAGAGATTATTAAGACCACGTCCCGACCACATGCAGCAGGGGAGGAACAATGAGACGCTCTGCGCTGGCCAAGGCACTGGCTCGACAGCTGACGAGGACCCCGAGGTTCTCTACGCGGACGCCTCGCTTCCCAAGCACGGCACCAGAGCAACGGTGGTCGTCACCATCATAGATAAACTTGTCACAGGCGCGTCGATAGGGACGACGAATACAACTGAAGCCGAAGAAGTGGCCGTGGCTCTCGAACTCGCCCAACCGGGAGTGAGGACCGTGGTCACAGACTCCAAGACCGCCTACGCAAGCTATCGCAAGGGGAACATGTCTTCCTCCGCGCTAGCGATCCTCACCAAACGCAAATCACCGGGACGGGCCGTTGAGCTCGTGTGGGTCCCGGCTCACTCGCAAGTAAAAGGCAATGCACTCGCCGACCACTAAGCCCGAGAACTGTCAATCCGGGCCGAGGACGAGCCAGAGCTACCGCACCCCGTGACAAATTACAGACATAACCCAAATGTACAGAAGCGGCAAATGTAGGCTTCCCCGTCTGCATCCGCAACTCAGCCGAAGGCAGCAAACGACCGTGCAAGGCACGCGAGCGGGGTCGCTAGCGCATTCCGTGCTCTTGCACAATATGTTCCCAACAGAGCATGACACTTCATGCCCGTTTTGCAGATGATCAGAAGGCACTCTAGCACACATCCTTGCAGAGTGCACTAAGCTCAAGAACCCCCCGCCATCCCTACCCACCGCCCTCCCCAGCCCCAACCCCCGAGCGATGGGAAGCCTTGTTGTCCAGCCGAAACCTACCGACCCAGCTAGCGCGGGCGGCTAGGGGCCAGGAACTGCTGGACACTTATGGCACCTGCGAAGAAGGCTCCACCCCGTCTGGTGCCAGAGCGCAACCTTTACTAAGGGCTCAATAAAAGTTGACTTTCTCTCTCTCGCGATCGCGCCTTGGCCTTCTACGTTCTCGAAAGGGCCCTTCCTCAAGACGTCGAGGCCTCGTCAGGTGGCTTGAACCCGTCTTCCGGCCACGGCATCAAGGTTCACAAGATTCTAAGATCTGAGTAAGCGCTTGTTTTTTATCTTGCGTCCCGTGTCGCTGCTTCGCGCTGTACCAAACAATCTAAAATGGAAAACCGACTAGCCCAAACCATCACCCTTACAAGTTAAATTCCTAGTTCTTCGGACACCCATTCCACCATGTGTTTGCAGTTTTCAATTCTGATTACCCTCATCGCATTCACTGTGTGTCGCGCACGTGCCTTGACCTTCTGCATGTGCGAAAAACGCATTCCTAGAAAGAACTAGAAATCTAATTTAGAAAGGTGACCGTTTTGGCTAGTTGGTTTTCCATTCTAGATTGTGTGGTTACCTTCCTAGTTCTTCGGGCACCTTTTGGATCGTTTATTTGGATCCGTCCTTTCTGATTACCCTCACCACATTCACTGTGTGTCGCGCACCCGTATTGGCCTTGTGCATCTGCGAAAGAGGCCTTCCTCCTGACGTCAAGGCCTTGTTTGGCGGCTTCAACCCGTCTACCGACCACGGAATCAGGGTTTCTAAAATTCTAAGATCTGAGTAAGCACTTGTCTTCGTTTTTTCCTTGCCTCCCTTGTCCCTGCTTTGCGGTGTACCGCACAATCTAAAATGGAAAACCAACTAGACAAAACCATCACAATTCGAAGTTACATTTCTAGTTCTTATGGCATCATTTCTATCGTTTTTTTGCATCCGTCCATTCTGATTAGTCTCATCGCATTCACTGTGTGTCGCGCTCGCGCCTTGACCTTCTGTATCCGCGAAAGAGCGCTTCCTCCTAACGTCAAGGCCTTGTTTGGCGGTTTCAACCCGTCAACCGACCACGGCATCAAGCGTTGCAAGATACTAAGATCTGAGTAAGCGCTTGTTCTCGTTTTTTGCATGCGTGCCTTGTCCCTGCTTCGCGCCCCCCAGTACCATACAATCTAAAATAGAAAACAAATAGCGCGAGCCATCAGCCTTCAAAGTTACATTTCTACTTCTTCAGGCACTCTTTCCATCGTTTTTTTGCAACCGTTTATTATGATTACCCTGATCGCATTCACTGTGTGTCGCGATGGCGCGATGGTCTTCTGTATCCGCGAAATAGGCATTCCTCCTGACTTCAAGGCCTTGTTTGGTGGCTTCAACCCGTCTACCGGCCTCGGTATCAGGGTTCGCAAGATTCTACAATCTCAGTATGCACTTGTCCTCATTTTTTCATTGCGTCCCATGTCTCTGCATCGCGCTGTACCACACAATCTAAAATGGAAAACCAACTAGCCCAAACCACCACCCTTCTAAGCTCCATTTCTACTTCTTCGGGCCCCCTTTCCGTCGTTTATTTGCATCCGTCCATTCCGATTACCCTCATCGCATTCACTGTATGTCGAGCTCGCGCCTTGCCCTGCTGCATCCGCAAAAGACGCCTTTCTCCTGACGTCGAGGCCTTGTCAGGTGGCTTCAACCCGTCTACCGGCCACGGCATCAAGGTTCGCAAGATTCTAAGATCTGAGTAAGCGCTTGTCCTGGTTTTTATCTTGCGTCCCGTGCTTCGCGCTGTGCCATACAATCTAATATGGAAAACCAACTAGCCCAAACCATCACTAATCTAAATTACGTTTTCAGCTCTTTGGGACCCTTTCCATAGTGTTTTTGCATCCATCCATTCTGATTAGTGTCTGTTGCATTTAGTGTCTGTTGCGCACGCGGCTTGGACTCCTTAATCTGCGAAAGAGGCCTTCGTAGAAGGAACTAGACATGTAACTTAGAAAGGTGACTGTTTTGGCAAGTTGGTATTTCATTTTAGATTGTGTGGTTACTTTCCTAGTTCTTCGGGCACTTTTCCATCGTTTGTTTCCATCCGTCCATTCTAATTACACTCATGGCACGCGCTGTATGTCACGCACGCACCTTGGCCTTCTGCATCTGCGAAAGAAGCCTTCCTCCTGGCATCAACGCCTGGTTTGGCGGCTTCAACCCCTCTACCGACCACGGCATCAGGGTTTCCAATATTGTTACGTGGTAGTGACGTTAAAGAACACAGTAGAAATACTGCGAAAGACAAAACTAGCTTTTATTGGGCGAACCTGTGCCCACAAAGACAGGCTACACTTAAGAGGAAGCTTTAGCTCGGGTGCTCGTATCCAAATACATGTAAAAGGAGAATTCGTCTTTCTCGGCAACCACTGCACCAAATTTGACGAGGTTTGCTGCATTTAAAAAAAGAACTTGAAATCTAGTGACTTTTAGTATCGAATTTTCGAGTTAGGTCGTCAATTTTTTATTAAAAATTGGCGAAAATTGAAAATTTTCAGTAAACAAAACTATCAAGTTTACAACTCTGTAACTCAACAACGAAAAATGGTAATACAATTCTGTGAATAGTATCAAATAGTACATCTAAAGCGGACAAAATTGATGCGTTACCCATGAATATACCAGCAATTTATTAATAGGGAAATAACACTTTTGCAAAACTCTTGTAACCAACGTAACCAATTCACGTAAGATGTAAAATGACATATTGAATTTGTCCGCTTTGAATGATCTAATGGATGCCCTTTACAGAACCGCGATATCAGTTCTTGATGCAGAGATATGAATTTATAAACTTCGTGCTTCTATTCTTTTCAAACGGTCATATATTTGAAAATCGTTTTAAGAAAATTCAAGCCTTAAATAGAAATTCCGCTTCCAACAGCCACTAGAATTTAACTTTCTCTTTCAAATGCAACAAATTTCATTAAAATCGGTCCAGGGGTTATCTCATAACAACGTTCTTGCGTTTTACATGTATTTGAATAGGCCGCGTCGGAGTTGGGCCCGAGCTAAAGCTTCCTCTTAAAGCACAACGATAGCGGCGAACACAGTCGGCGATCGTCGAAAGTCTGATCAGCGGGTACAGCGCGTCGGCTTTTATACAGCAGCCATCGAATGTTCGAGACTAATCGTTGGGACCCGCGTGCCTTCCACAAAGGTCTACACCATTCGCGTCACGCGATGAAATCAGATAATACAAGGTTCGGCGGCAACAGACAGCGGATAGAAGCATCGATAACTTTCCAGAAACTTCGGATACATCCAGGCTCGTCCCGCACAGTGCGATAAGATTTGTTAGGTGGCGAAACAGATTCATTCTATTCCTTAATATGCCAGTCACTATTTTCCCAGCCAACTACTGCACATGTCTTACATCCACGTGATTTAATCTGGCATGATTGGAGCGCAGTGTGTTAGCGAAAACTCAGCTCCATTTCCGACAGATGATCACATTCGAGTTTCGTATTGGTGCGCCCTCACTGAGGGGACGTGCCGCCGAAAGCGAGCGCCATCTCGTTTCTCTAGGACAAACTGCTCCTCGAAAACGGTCAATAGAGCTGGGCTTGCCCAATATCCGGTAAAGAAACAATAAATATTCTCAACAGGAAGAACGAGTGGCACCAATATTTTCAGTGCATGCAGAATAGTGTGGTACATCGCTATTTCCCAGTGTGGATCGATTGAGCAACCCAATTCAGCATGTCGCTATCAAACCGTTCCGGATGCTAAATGTGTGATATTTTGATCCCTTCCCATGTAGCAACGTCGCAAATGTTATGCAGTAGAATAATTAACACTAGTGGTGCATTTTTTAAGTTTATTTTTTTCTTTTCGAGGATAACAAGGAACCGAGAGAAAAGGTTCGCCAGGCTGAGCGTCGGTTACGCGCACATAATTGGCACGGTATACAAACTTCTACATGACACACAGCACACACATAAAATATGACAATATAGCAAAAAAAGTGGTATGATAATGGTACAAAAAAAAAGAAGATAATTGAAAACGTTATCAAATTGAAGCGGTATATAACTTTGTTCAATATTGCGAACGAAAAATGTAATATTTGCTTTATTTACTCAAAAGGAAGCTAATCATTAAAACGCTTTTATGCACACAAAAAATAAATGAATGATATGTTACTGTAAATAAATTGAATTATCGCAAGTAAAATATTTATGTGAGATGAATAATTATTTTTGTGAACTTTTTGATCGGGAACCGAAAGGTCACTCGAGTGCCGCGCGTATTGGGCGGCCGCTTATGTGCTGAGGACGCCATCTCTTGCCCCCTGCAATATGGCCTCCGATGGCTTCACTCACTCCCGTAGGCGGCCGCTCCAGAAACCCTGGTGCAAACTGCGCATCGCATAGGACCAGTGGCGTACCCAGAAATTTCGTACGGGGGGGGGGGGGGGGGGGCACACTTTGCAGCTCTGCCTTCTCATTATGGAAATTGTCGAGGGATGAAATACATGAAACATCAATAATAACAGTGCTGCCATTGCCAAAGATGCTGCAAACGATTTCTTGAACGCTACGCCCTGTCAAGACAAATAATATATCTTGTTTTATCAAATAATATACTCGTATGTCTCAAAAGTTGTGCCCGAAATAACCGATATCAATGCTTCCACGTTTTCTGTATATTTAATGGGTAAAGCAAATATCACACGAACTTGAGCGCTATATCAGTTTGAAACCAGCAAAGCAGTGCATGCCGCTGATATGAAAAATGTAAAGGCCACGATATGAACAAGTTGAGGAAGAAGAAGAAACTTTAATAAAGAATAGTTGAGGACAAATATTTTAATAAAACTTTGTTAGCCTCCATGCCTTTCTCTCATTTGCATCTCTCTGTCATTCAAGAGCACTGTTTACATTTCTGTACGTATGCAACGACGAGGGAACAATTTCAGCGACGCTATGCTTCGTTAGAATGTATTGCGTAGGAACAGCCGTCACTGGTCGTATATTTTGAGTAATTGCTCCGAAATTCCAAAAAAGTCGCAACAGAGAGAAAAATATAAAAAGAAGGAGTTCTGCAAAATATACGAGGTCGAGTGAAATGAAAGTGAGCCAATGCGAATATATTACAAATCGGGTACTTTATTTAAAAGTAGTCTCCATGAGCATTCAGACATTTGTCCCACTGACTAACGAGTCGCGTGATTCCCGTCTCATAAAACTCCTTGGGTTGCTGCTTCAAAAAGTCTGTAACTGCTCTTTCACATCATCGTCCGACAAGAATGTGGTTCCCTTGGGCTGTTTTTTCAAGTGCTTCAAAAAGTGGAAGTTGGAAGACGACAGGTCTGGGCTGTATGGCGGATGTTGCAGTGTTTCCTACTTGATCTTTGCCAGTTTATTATTAACCATATCAGCGACGTGGGAACGGGCATTATCATGGAGCAAGATGACCCCATTCCGCAATTTTCCACGTCATTTGTTCTTGATTGCGACACGCAGCCGATCTGACGTTTCAAAATATCGGAAACGATTGATAGTTTCTCCAGGCTTAGCAAATTCAGTCAATAATGGCCCCTGACGATCGAAAAAGAAAGTCAATAACACCTTCCCGGCAGAAATGACGGCCTTTGCTTTCCTTGGGCGTGTTGAATTTAGGTGTTTCCGCTGTAAGCTTTGCCATCGTGTTTCAGGCTCGTAGTAGTGGCATTATGATTCTTCCCGGGTCACAATTGCAGACAAAAAGTCGTCACCCTCCTCATGATACCGGACTAGATGAGTCAAGGCAGCGCCGAAACTCTCTGTCTTCTGGCGGTGGTTCAAACTCTTAGGCATCCATTGCGTACACAAGAGCCGATAACCGAGATGTTCATGAATTATGGTGTGAGCCGAACCATGACTGATGTTCACGCGCCCTGCCAATTCATCGATGCTTATCATCCGTTCTTTTCTAATCGGCCTTTGCAATTGTGTTGGGGGTGATTGCACGGTGGCTTTGACCCGGTCTTCGATCGTGTATGCAACTTTCACGTCCTTCTTTGAACCGCTTGCTTCAACGCTTCACAGTGATAAATGAAATGCAATGTTCAATGTACACGGCAGCCATACGGCGAATAATTTCTTTTTCGGAAACATCTTCATCTGTCAAAAACCTCACGGTACCACGCTGTTCAAATTTTGCAGTGTCCATTATGTCACGCAAGCATGTTCAACCCAGCGTATGAAAGCATTAAAAAAATTTCATCCTCACACCTGCGTGTCCCTTTGTAAACGTGAGATGCCTCTGTGCCACGCGCATGCCTCGCAGATAATGAACCGAACCATTATTGCGCAGGGGGGGGGTTGGCTCACTTTCATTTGACTCACCTTCGTACATTAGAAACGCGAAGATACAATGAAATATACAAATGCGACGACACAGCTTGATAAAGGGCACAAAAGTGTCACCCAAAACAAAGTTCTGTGCGCATATACACAAAGCCTCGAAACAAGATATTTAAATATACGCATAAGTCGCCGATAAATCTACGTATCTAAGAAAAAGTCAATATATATGATGCGTCAAAGAACGCAAATAAACATGTTGCGCAACCACAGATTAACAGATCACAGCCCCCCTTCCCTCCACTCCATCCGAAGTACCGCGTGCGATGGAAGGCAGCACGTTTGCTCCCCGCTTTTCTTCCTTGCGCACACATGTATGAGCGACCCACCGCCGGCTCATTAAACGGCTCACCCATGCCACCCCCACCCCCTTTCACTCCTACATACAGCATGTGGCACGTAGTCACGATGTTACCGCCCTCGGACTTTATACGGAACATGAGGGCGACGGCAGAAATGCGCCTGGAGTGTCCGTACAATTGCTATCGCAATAATGTAATAAGAATATCCGACAACTGAGTGAGTGAGCGAAAAACTTTATCAGCTCTAGATTCGCTGGTCTTCTGCGGTCTTCAGATGGAATCGTCCATCTTTTAGCACAACGGTCGGTTGCCCTTAGTGCAGGGCTCCGCTGGATGCTGCTGCCAGTTGTGCTCGCCGAATCAGACCTTCTTGGTCGACCTGGCGATCGCTGGAGAGCACTCCCTCCCATGGCTCCGCACTCGGGTTTGGTATAACGGGTACCACGTCTATCTTCTGGCATGCCCCCGTTATACACACTATACAATGACACATGCCCCTGGTGCCACGAAATACCCACGCTGTATCCGGCAACTGAAGCGCACTGTGGCCCATTACTTTCCGCAAAAGAAGAAGCGACAGAATCGAGCTTTCACCATGCGACGATTCGCTGCGCCGCAACAATGTTTTTTTTTTCCCTTTTGTGCTGCGGGGGGCACCGAAATGAAATAACGGAAAGGAAAGCATGTTGGGTACAATCGAATGCCTACTTTGTGCACCTAGTGGGGCTACCGAAGGAATATAGAAAAAAACGTGAGACGCATGGTCCACAGAGAACCATACTCATACTGCTTGGTATCCTACACCGGCGAGACAAGGCATTCCTACAATATAGGTTGCGCTCAAGCGAACACGTTGCAACACATCGAGTTCCCACAGTGATGTCGGCGAGCGACCATTGTTTCTTTTTCTCGTCTGCTAGCCAGAAAGAGTCCAAAACACTGGCAGGCAAAAATCCACTCGGCCAGGGAAAAACGAATGCGCGCCGAAGTGCGCCGAGCGTTGGTCGGGGCAACACGAGAAAAACGTATGTGCTCTGGCTGGCTCTGGCAGCCCGTGGGTAGGAGAACAAGAAAACTGAAGAAGCTCAATGCGTGCTCGCCATTAAAAGCCAAAGCAAAAAATAAAGAAGAACGTAGTTGCCTTTGCTGACATCAGTGCCTCGACATGGTTTCTTTGGCGCAGGTGAAAAAAAAAAAGTGACGGCACAAACGAACTCCCACAAGGCTTCGTCTCATCGGACCTCGCTGTGTGTTTTGTCAACTTGACTGATAGTGTGTTGATTTGGCTTGTCTCGTTGTATTGTCCGATGTACGACGTTAGAAATGTGAATGCACCTTTGGCGTCAAATGTTTATAACAGCATTAAACCCACAACATTCTGGAATTGAAAATCTGAAGCACGGCTTTGGAAGTGTCAATGCACCTTTCGCATCAAACGTTTGCGAGAACATTATGCCCATAAAGTTTCAGAATTGAAATCCAAGTGCTCCCTAGATACCACGGCCTCCGCGAGATGCCGCGACCAGCCCGCTCGCCATCAAAACACCTTTGAGACTTTGTGCTAGGATGGGGCTCCTTGCGTTACCATATGCGACTCCCGGTGCACGGGCGTTGCCGCGAAATCCAGCGCGAGTTCGCAATGTTCGCGCTAAAATGTGTTTTCGAGCGTGAAAAGGACATTCTAGACAAAATCGAGCATGATTTCCGGCGCCGGGGGTTGTTTTCGTCGGCGGCGCATGACAGCACAAAAAAATTTGGGGGGGGGGCTGAAGCCCCATCAGCCGCCCCCCCCCCCCCCTGCCTCCTGGCTACGCCCCTGCATAAGACAACCGTGTTTGCCTTATGTTTCGCGCTGTGTAGGCACCAAAGTCGAAAGTCGTGGCTCCTACGTTAACATTCACAATAAAATTTGAAATGCGCGCACCGGCGACATTTATAAGGCATTGGCAGCACGGCTCACTGCCTCGTAGCCATCGCAGTGCAAGGCTTGAAGAAGAAACGGGAGCACAGCGGAGGCAGTGTCTGATTACCAATTAATCTGCTTCTGCTGAACGCATTGAAGTACTTGTTGCGGCAAATTATTTCTTAAATAGCCTATTTTCACCTCAAATGTCTTTCCCCACTTGAATAAAAATGGTTCAGGGCAAGTTTAGCAGCCGCTAATAACAAAATTAGGCAATTATTAGGCCTGCGCCATTGCCAAGACTAGTTTGAGAGTATACGCTAGGCATCTATTTACCCCAAGTGAAATTTCGTTGCATCTGACCTTTAAGGCAACACTGCAATAACGTCTAAAACGGAGACAACGGGCATCTTGCCGCACACTGCAAGAAGTGCACCTCAAATGCAAAATGCGATGATAGCTAGAGTGGGAATCCTAATCATAAGGCTGGGCGAGTAGGCCTTGGACTTGGCCAGCGGGAAATAACATGGACGCAGAAACAGCGCCGGCTATCAACTAAGGATATAATAGAGAAAAAAAAGCACTGATACATAGACGCGCTTAAAAAGTACGTGGTCCCGAGGAAAAGATTAGAAAAAGCTTTTTACAGCGAAGCTTTATGCCCCTACCTTCCAAGGACATTTTCGTGTCGTTGGCACGGTAAGCAAAAGACGTGGTAAGCAGAGGTGGTAAGACGTTGGCGTGGTAAGCATACGTGGGCCGATGCCGGAGATAGTGCAATGACGGGCCGACCCGCGGCGGAGGTGCAGTTTTCCATTAAAGGGCCCACATACACAGCTTCGCTGGTCATCCTTCTTCACAGAGTGGGAGGGAACTATGTTCTCAGTTCTTACGTGACTTAGACCTTGTCTCTGATTCTCGAGAGTACCCTTGTTTCAGAAAACATAGGTGCGCAGCCGCATTCCTTACAGTGTAATGAAAAGTGTGAACACGGCTGTCCCCCCAGAGGAGCTCTGTGGTCCACTACGCTGCAATTTAGACAACGACCCGTTAACCCGACATAACACTTCACACAAGACAACGGAACGTTTTACACAACACCTTTGCCGCACTCGGCTAAACTTTCTCGCTGCTTGATCACGCGCCCATGAATGCTTTGGCCTTCGCTTTCTACCTGTTTTTCTCCACTACCGCGCGTAGCTTGCCAAGCTTGTTGTCCGCCTAAAAAACGACGTTACATCCGTACCTATCCTCTACCTTTTTTAGGCGATGGGACACGCCGTGAAGATAGAAAATGCTGGCAATCGTCATCTTTTTGCTAGTCCTTTTTGGCTCCAAACTTCTCGCTTCTGCCTTTACCTTTTGCAGAATCTTTTACCGAAGAAAGCCAAGTGGTCTTCAGGAGATCGTGAAAGCTTGAGCCGCACAATTTGCCTTACAAAACTTTCTTCTATGCGATACGGGCAAGACTTCTTAAGTGTCGGATTCAAACAGGAGACTGCAATGGCGTTCTTGACGATCTTTGAGTACCCAAACAGAATTAAATTGTTTTACGCTATTTGGGGCGCATATTGAGCACGTATGAATATCATCAAAAGAAATATTCAAGTCCAGAAACCGCATGCGCCCGTCCTTAGGCATCTCAAAGGTGTACTTCAACACCGGCCATTTTTCTTTGAGAACCTTCAGTACACCTACCCTCGTGTCAATACACCAGCCAGTATCGAAGAAAACAAGATAATCATTGCCATACTTAAACGCACTCACATCACCTTTTAGGGCGGTTTACAAAAGAAAATGAAATGAAAAAAAGAGAAACAGGGTTTATACATCTTTCAGGCCGGTGAGTTCCTCCTTCAGACGCACTTTAAGAAGTGGGAGAAAAATTCACCTTTGCTTGCGTATCAGGTACGGGCATCGCGACCATCAGCTACAACTTGTTTTCGACGGAAAACAACGCCAGGGGGCATAACCTGAATTGTTGCTTTCGTGGCAAGCGAGTAGAAGTGTCTGTGCAAGGGGAAAAGTTCAGCTAGGAACCCTGGCTGACCGTGCACGCCAGCTTTCTTGTACTGAAATGACGGCCTCACAAACCACTCAATGGCGTGTGTACAACATCCGCCACCGTGACGCACAGTTTTTGCCTGGTGCACCACGCGATGGGACTCTCAGAGAAGCTCCTATCTCACTACATGAGGCGCTTCTGCGTGCTGCGCGAGGTGACGCCAGTGACCAATCAAATGGCTCCCTCACCTTCTACTCTAGCATCCAGTGGCGTCGTGCACGTCAGTCGGCTCGAGGCCTACTACGCTGCTTCCGAGTCCGGACTTCAGTGGCTCCGGGATGGCGCTCTTGCCGCCGGGGGTAGTGCTACGGACCAGTATTTACGATGACGAAGAGGCCAGTGGTGCGAAGACGACGACAATTGAAGGCTTGCGCGGGCTGTTGCCTTTTGTCCAAGTGCAGCGTATTCATTTGTAAATATACTTCTATATGCCTTCTCGTGTGCGACTTTCCATGTAACAACATCCGACAAGGTAACAACGACGAGCGCTAAACGCCGCGGAAAAGGCACAAACGGCTTCACCTTAAACATTACTGTTAACTCTTAAGACTAATGTTGAACAAAGAAAGACTATGGTTGAACATAGAAACAAAGGTCTCCAACAGAAAGCACTATGTCGTCTTCCGTTCTGTCTAAGGTATGTGCTGTTAGATCTTTCTTTCATGCAATGCAAGTATGTGCAAGTTTTCTAACCTAAACAAAATTATTTATCGTGTCGTGGCTGATGTCCTGATTTTCCTTTAGAGAGAGTGAGAGAGATATATATTTATTACGATAAAAAGTTCACAAGTCGGCCTGAATCAACTTTCTGACCTGCTATTAAGCACTGGGGAAGAGAGGCGGGTGTGAAGAGAGAAAGAGGGGTAGATAACGGGGGCCAATATGTCGGTAAGCGAACAAGAGCAGCAAAGAGCCTTCAAAGTGTTAAATCTAGAACGCCCCCATGCAAGAGTTTCACGAGAGTCTTTAGAACATCACGGTGGCAAGAATTCGGCTAAGGTTTCAATAGAATCTTTCAAATGTTGATTGACACACTTGCAACAAATAATGATTGAATTTGAAATGCATATCGCGGATAGATGCATTTGCTTAGGGAGGACGCACGAATATCGAGGTGTGTACGTACCTGCGTGAGGTACCGCTTCCACCAAAGAAACGGTTGGGCGCATGGCCCCAGTGCAGCGAGGAAGTAGTACGAGTACATGACCAAGTGTACCAGCGTGTTCATGCACGTCACGAAGATGGTCTGCGCCTGGGCCCCGTACGTCACGCAGATCCACATGTTCCACGCGATCACGCAATGGTGGAATACGTGCAGGCCGCTCACCTGCACAAGCGAAGACATTAGCTTACCACTTCATAGTGATGCCTGCTCAAATGCGTTTTGGTGAAAAGGCAATTGTCTAAATCATAGCAAAACACCGAGCAAGGCGGGCCCGCCTTAATTCCTACAATGTTTATAGGTGACGCAACAAGGACTGTCCATTGGTGTGCGCCAAAAGAAAACAAATCGTCCTTCAAGCAATGGGACAGACTTGTCATTTCAAAGGCCACGTTTTAACAATTCACCAGACACAGAGAACATCCACAGAACCGATTCAGCTTCACTTGGTGTCATCTCAGTAGATGGGGAACTACGGCACAAAATGTGGCCCTGCTAATGCACTCTGCTTCCATAATTTCACGCATCAATTACAAGCTGTGGCTTGCCAGGACCTCACAACATTTAAAATAGGCACGGAGGAGCAGAAGCTACGTAGCCAGCTACGAATCATTTCTGCTTGCTTGCACAAGTTTATAAATGCACCATTTACAATCTATATGCCCGAAGATATTTGCCTGCTGCCCCTTCCAAGGCAAATAAACCTCTTGGATGTTGAGAGTGAATGTACCCATGCTGTCACGCTGTCGCTCTTGGCTGGTCAACCCAGGATCTCCTAATGATAAT
The DNA here is from genome assembly GCF_023375885.2 of Dermacentor andersoni. Lineage (NCBI taxonomy): Eukaryota > Metazoa > Arthropoda > Arachnida > Ixodida > Ixodidae > Dermacentor > Dermacentor andersoni. Next base: position 222,648,600 of record NC_092817.1, read on the forward strand.
CGCATACATAGCGACCTATTGGTTGCGTTTTCCACATTATAAGCAATGTGCTATTATGCTCAGATAAGGAAAATACTAACCGAAGTAAGGTGCAACCACAAACTGGAGTGGCTCACTTTACATCACACTTGCCGTGGTGGAATCCGTTATTTAATCACTTGATTCACCACGGCATGACGAGGACCAGCGTGGTATTGCAGACAGTCCTGTCATCAAGTAAGCTGCGATGATAAATTGACATCAAAATAGTGCGCGACACGACAACTTCATCTAGTACGGCTTAGCCTTGGGTAAACCTGGGCGTGGTATTTGTTCGTAAGTCATACTTGAGATTTAACGTTGCCTAACGTTTCTCAGGCACATCGTATTGGCAAATGTGTCTGAGGCACACACCGGCCAGTAAGATTAAAATCTGGCCCATTGAATTTGGGTGAAAGCAGTGCTGCCATGCATCTTGAAGCAAGTCGCTAAAGTGAGAATAAAAAAGTCGCTCAATTTCCGCGAGATATCGCTGCTAAGTCGCTAGCACTGTCCCTTTACGTTTGACTAAATTTTAGGTAATGTAGACGTTTTTGGAACGGTACAATACAGTTTAGCGCAGCGTAAATCATATACTGAAGCGTCTCATGTGTGTCTACACTCTGTGTGGATGAGGAATAAGCAGTGAATATACCAGCACTGTGTGGCTTTTACTGTACTATTATACTCACATGACAGCTAAAAACTCAAATTCGACGTTTTGCTCTGCGATAGCGAGGTTCCAATACGAGCGCGATTGAAGCAAACGCCAGCAATCTGATTTTCTGAGCCCGCAAAGGCCTTTAGTCCACATTATCTGTTTAACGTTTTTAGTTCCAAGGGCTCTAAAAGGACAGCAAAATTTTGTACGTCGTACAAGGTCGCATGTAAACACGGCGATGACCACTGCGTGATATTACGTAATCGTTGCGCTTCCTGAACACGGACAACGAGAAGGTACACTGATTAGCAAACAGGAGCGCTCTAGCAACAGATACTTGTTGAAAATTTCGTTCTTCATATGCATAAATCATCTAACATCCACGTGACGCTTCCTATTACATTTATTACTTCATAAAGAACGCTTCGGCTTTAGCGAGCTTATATATTTAGCTTATATACTTCTTGTTTTTCATTTAGCCTAAGCAATATATTATTTGTCATCATGATTTTACCCCTTTAAAACAATGTTAGTGTTGTAATCTTACATTTTGGTACTTCAATGAACTCTGCATGAATGCGATGACATGTTATTTTCTCTTTTTACTGCTGTCATCCGGGTCATCCCACGAGCGCCCAACACGGGTCCCGAAATTGATATTTTATATTGGATTGAATAGTTCGTACTTTATACGCATTTCACCCAGTAGCACGCCGCTGAACTTCGTTTCTTTAGCAATTGGGTGATTTACGAGGAAAAAATACCGAAATTCTTAAATGGGGAGGCACCCATTTTCATGCACCTGGCATTCTTGTAAATTCATAGTGGTATAAAATACGAGATAATGCGACACCGAAGAATACGTTTATTTTGCGTAAAACCTAAAGATGAGCAAGCTAGCAGTGTTGTAGGCTTCTTAAAAAAACGAAAATATTTTTTTTTAAATTGGTCTGTTTAACGGTTGCTACATTTCGCTGAGCTGATGCGAGTAGCTTGTGCGAATCCAGGTCCTGGTCGAACTCAACAATGACGCGCCAACAGAACGACCAAAGGCACATGGAAGAAAAAGAACAAGACTGGCAAGGTAAGCTGTGCAGCAAAAACAGCCAATTCCACTGCTCCGGCTAACACAGAAAGCACTGTTATGGTTGGCGTCTGGCACCCCGTGTTGAAAGGAATTTCAACCGACCATCTCTCACCGTGGATAGACGATATGAGGCGCGACTTCATGCTCTTCACATTTTCTTTCATCTACCTTTGAATAAACCGTGCAAGTTTCGCACTAAAAATCGTCTCGCCCTTGCTTGGCCGCCATGGTCTACCGGATGCCTGCAGCAAGCCGACAACGCCACGCTACCCAACAGTAACGTCGGTCGAGCTTCGATAGGCAGGCGCCGTTACTACTCGGCCGCAGTACGATACGCTACCCTGGAGTGCGCAACAGCACACAAACCGCAGACAAGAGTAACGAATACGCAAATATTAGGCGGCTGCTCTGAGCAATGCGCCGCGTAAGCAATGAGCTCACCCGCATGGTAGACGAGCTAACGAAACCCACAAGAGACAGGGGAACCAACACGGTAGGCCAAAGAAGAATATACGCGGAACTTGGGGAGGAGGATACTAGGGATTTTTCCGCCACCGGCAAAAGCTCCGAAGGTCGATGACACGTCCACCAACCTCATGCTAATCATTCCGCAAACTATACAATTGCTTCAACAACAGCTGCAGCAGCTGCAACAGTAGATACAGGAAGAACAACAAACGCAGTCGCATCTCACGGAGCCGCTCCAGCGATTTCAACTGCAACTTCCCGAAGCGTGCGGTCAGAGGAAAACATCTTTCGAACTTCTTTAGGCCTTCGTTCACAACAGCAAACAACAGCGAATCAACCCAGTTTTAAAAAAATTAATTAAATTATGGGGTTTTACGTGCTAAAACCACTTTCTGATTATGATGCACGCCGTAGGGGAGGACTCCGGAAATTTCGACCACCTAGGGTTCTTTAACGTGCACCTAAATCTAAGTACACTGGTGTTTTCTCATTTCGCCCCCATCGAAATGCGGCCACCGTGGCCGGGATTCGATCCCGCGATCTTGTGCTCAGCAGCCTAACACCATAGCCACTGAGCAACCACGGCGGGTGAATCAACCCAGTGCTATCAGGACCAGGCGTAATGACCAGACACGTTATGGGATTACAACGAAGGCGCAAAATAAAACAACAGACTAAGGAAGGAGACACTAGACAACCACGTAGGCGCACTAACTACTGACCGTTTCATTTCTTGACACAGGAAGAAATAGCTGCTGTCAAGGATCAAAACAACGAGAAGAAACAGGGCCATCATCTGCATCGCGCAAGGAAACCACAATACAGAACAACTTCTAAGTGCCGCTCCCAAGATACGACAGTTGTTTTGTCTAAAGGGAAACTGAGGCTTCACTGATACAATGATACATTCGCGTCGACGTCACATGTTTCACAGGAAATATATCGTGGACGCCAGCATAAAACAGTTTCGTGTTTAAAAACGAGGCTGCAGATGCGCCGCAAAGAAGAAGCAGTATTAGTCATAGCAGAGACAATCACACGTAGAGACATTACACGCCGAGAGACGCCAACCTCTGGGTGGTAATTGAACTGTCGCCTACTCTGTCTTGTAAATATATAAGGCCTTCACTTGAGTGAAGAATTCCAGCTCCCACTAAGGTTTCTAGAGTGCAACTCTTGTTGAAGATACATACATATATATATATATATATATATATATATATATATATATATATATATATATAAACTGTAGCGAGGAAGAGGAACACAATAGTAGGCCATCCTCTCCAGCGCTGTTCGCTGTTCTCGGGGAACGCCGCTCATGCGGAGAGTCCGTGCACTGCGCTGACGGTCAGCCCAACTTCTAATAAACGGCTTTGCAAGTAGTGGAGGTTGCTTCGGCCTACAATGTCAAAACTTGGATCCCGCCCCCGACGCTCAACCATGCTTGAAGACGCATCCCAACAAACGCCTCCTCAGTCGGTCCGGCACTCTGGTATGCCTCACCTTAGGGACCCTGCCATCTTTAGCGGCGCGGACGACACCGGCGTCGAGGAAGACATGAAAGGGTAAGCGCACGTAACAAATGGGACGATCCCGCCAAACTGAGCAACGTGCTCTTCTATCTCGCGGGTGTCGCCAGTAGCTGGTACAAAAACAATGACACCGATTTTCCGACGTCGTCCTCTTTCAAGACCTCCTTAGTGGCTGTGTTTGGTCCCCCTACTGTGCGCTAGCTGCGAGCGGAATCGCTTTCGCGAGAACGTGCACAGCAGCCGGGTGACTCATTAACCAGGTACGTTGAAGATGTAGGGTACTTGTGTAAGACAGTCAATACGACCATGTCGGAGTGAGACAAAATCAGAAATGTCTTAAAAGAGATAGATGACGATGCTTTCAGCATGCTACTTCCCAAGAATCCTCAGTGCGTGACAGACGTCATCACTCTATGCGAAATCTACGAGGAGCTACGCAGGCAGCACTCGTTGACAGGTCGCCCTTCCACGCGCGACGACCGGATTGCTGGTTTGGCTCTCCGACAAGTCAGCGTTGCTTGCTGAAACGAAGGCGTTCGCCCGGCTTGGAGAACTGGTAGGAACCCCTCCTTCCCCCCAAAATGAAAACTTTCTGCCTATGCCTCACGGTATATTTCCCACTATCTGTCGACTTCTCTGCGCGGCAGCTGCGCTATCTTTTCCTGCCTATGCTCTCACGATACCTTCTGCCATTCATCGATCACTCGCCGTATCTCTTTGCTCCCGTAGCTTTTCGGTTTCCTTTTTCTTTCAAAACAAACGTGTTACTCCTCTTTGCTTGTTTGTTTCGTTCTTACGATTAGAAGGCCTCTATAATGCTTGGCCATTGGCCGAATTCTTTCTCCACTCTTGTGACTAAATGCAAGCTGAGCTCCACCTTCCAGTAGGCACGCAAAATAGAGGAGAAACCCAAAACTGGTTTCATCATTGGTCATCACCATCATCAGCCTATTCTATGTCCACCCCAGGACGAAGGCCTCCCCCTGCGACGTCCACTTACCCCTGTCCTGCGCCAACCGATTCCAACTAGCGCCCGCGAACTTCCTAAGTTCCTCGCTCCGCCTTGTCTTCTGCCGTCCTCGACTGAATTTCCCTTTTCTTGGTACCCATTCTGTAACCCTTATGGTCCAGCGGTCATCTAACCGACGCATTACATGACCTGCCCAGCTCCTTTTTTTCTATTAATGTCAATTAGAATGCCGGCTATACCCGTTTGCTCTCTGATCCAAACCGCTCTCTTTCTGTCTCTTAAGGTTATGACTAGCAATCTTCGTTCCATCGCTCTTTGCGCGGTGCTGAACTTGTTCTGAAGCTTCTTTGTCAGTCTCCAAGTCTCTGCCTTATACGTCAGCACTGGTAAAACGCACTGATTGTACACCTTCTTTTTCAATGATAATGGTAAGCTTTCAGTTAGGAGCTGGCAATGTCTGCCGCAAGCGATCCAACCCATTTTTATTCTTCTGTGGATTTCCTTCTCATGGTCAGGGTTACTGCGATTAGTTGACCTAGGTAAACCTACTGCTTCACAACCTCTAGAGGCTGACTTGCGATCCTGAACTCTTGTTCCCTTGCCCGGCCATTCATCATTATCTTTGTCTTCTGCATATTAATATTCAATTCCGCTGTCATAATCTCTCTTAAGGTCCTCAATCATTTGTTGCAATTCGTGTGAATTGTTGCTGAATAGAACAATGTCATCGGCAAAGCAAAGGTTGCTGAGATATTCGCCGTCGATCCTTACTCCTAAGCCTTCTCAGTTTACTAGCTTGTATACTTCTTCCAAGTACACAGTGAATAACATTGGAGAGATTATGTCTCCTTGTCTGACCCCTCTCTTTATAGTTATCGTCCTGCCTTTTTGTGTAGAATTAAGGCAGCTGTGGAATCTCTGTAGATATTTTGTAAGGTATTTACATAATAACCGATGGTCATTAAGAGTTACGAAATGGATTCCAAGGGAAGGGAAGCGTAGCAGAGGGCGGCAGAAAGTTAGGTGGGCGGATGAGATCAAGAAGTTTGCAGGGACAACATGGCCACAATTAGTACGTGACCGGGGTAGTTGGGGAAGTATGAGAGAGGCCTTTGCCCTGCAGTGGGCGTAACCAGGCTGATGATGATGATGATGATTTACATAAGTGGTCTGCACTCCTTGATTATGAAATGACTGCTGGTATCTCTACTGAATCCAATGCCTTTTCGTAGTCTTTGAAAACCATATAGAGAGGCTTATTGTACTCTTCGGATTTCTTCATAACCTGATTAATGACAAGGATGTTATCCTTGTAGAGTATCCCTTCCTGATGCCCGCCTGTTCCTTTGGTTGACTAAAGTCCAGTGTTGCCCTTATTCTGTTCGAGGTTATTTTCGTAAATATTTTATATAATAGTGGGTTCAAGCTAATAGGCCTACAATATTTCGATTCTTTAACGACTCCCTTTTTGTGGGTTATTACAACGTTTGGAGAAAGATCGACATTTGGGCGAGTTGGTACTAGTTGAACATGTTCAAAAGGCAGCGCAATAAGACGAAGACAGAAGGCAGGAACACACAGGACAGCGCTGTGTTTGCAATGTTTGCATTCTTCCAGTTTTCTGCGACGTTGCAGTCGATACACTTCGCATAAAGAGCCGGCAGTTGCCCAGGCATTGTGTCTCCTCCATCTTTAATTAAATCGACTATTATCCCGTCTACTCCTGCCGCTCTTCATCGTTTCATGTCTCGCAAGGCCCTTTCATTTCATTTCATTTCATTTGATTTCTTTAAAGATCCCGTAGTAGGGGTATTACATAAGGGGTGGGAATACAATATATACAAACAAGTGTTATAATGCATTCAATTCTGTAAATAAAATGTTGTTACATCTTGAACAAATTGTGAAAAGCAGGCGATGGAAGCGATTTGACGAGGAAGGCCATTCCAGCCATTTCTGACCTCATCGCTAGTTATAGGAGGAGTTTCTGTATCCTGTTCATCGCTGTTCTTAATTGAGGTATCCTGACTCCTCTGGGAAGTGCACAAGTCAGTATAAAATTCTTCCGCTTCTTTTACTATATGTTTGTGATTGCTGATGAAATTACCCTGGTTACCTTTTAGAGCATACATCTTGGTTTGTCCTGTGCAAAGATTCTTTCTCACTCATTTCAGGCTACGTGCATTTTTTAGGGCTTCTTGAGACTTTCTCACGTTATAGTTTCGAATATCACTTATTTTCGCCTTGTTGATCAGTTTTGACAGTTCCGCGAATTCTATCTTATATCTTGAGTTGGACACTTTAATTCTTTGTCGTTTTTTTATTAGGTACTCAGTTATTTGGGAGAGCTTGACTACTGGTTTAATTTTGGTGCCTTGCCTCCCACTTGAATCGCTGCCTCTGAAGCCAGCCTATTTACAGTTTAATTCATTCGCTCTATGTCATCATCATCTCTCTGTTCTAAGGCTGCATATTCGTTCGCAAGCACCAACCTGAATTTATCTGCTTTTACCCTTCCTACCTCTATGTTGGCTTGTTTCTTCATGACCAGCTTTGAGGTGAGGTGAAGATCAAATTGAAGTGAATCCTAGCACCCACTAACCTATGATCACTGCACTTTACCCTACCAATCCTGCATCCTATCCTACATCCCGCACTATGCTGGGCTCAGCACAAAGTATCCAGTCAATTTCGTTTCCTGTTTCACCATTGGGGCTTTTCCAGGCCACTTTCTGTTCGTATGCTTCCTAAAAAAGGTGTTCATTATTCGAAGCTTATTCCTTTCTGCGAATTCTACCAGCATCTTTCCCCTAGCGTTCCTGTAATCAATGCCGTAGTTGCCAATTGCTTGTTCACTAGCCTGCTTTTTCCCCACTTTTGCATTGAAGTCCCCCATTACTAAGTATACTGAGTTTCCAATTTTCTCATCGCTAATTCAACATCTTCATAAAAGTGATCTACTTCATCATCATCGTGACTGGATGTTGGAGCGTAGGCTTTTATTACCTATAATGTATACCTCTTATTGAATTTGATTACGACTACAGCTACCCTCTCATTAATGCTGTAGAATTCGTCAATGTTGCCCGCCATGTCCTTATGGATTAGGAATCCTACCCCGTATTGCTTTTTACCTGGGAGCCCACTATAGCAGTGGACATGCCCGTTATTCAGCAATGTATAAGCCTCACCATTTCTTCTAATCTCACTAAGGCCGGTCATTGGTCCTTCATATTTAATCCTTTTCCTGCGAATCCTTGCAGTACAATTTATTTTATGCTGTCGCGGGGCTATCGTAAATGCGGTATCCTTCTAAATAGGAAGATGTGTTGGAGCATTCATGGACAAGAAATCATGGAGGTCGTATGTGCTATAGGGGTTGAAACGCGGCTATTGCCGCACGATGTGGCGTTGAGCGAGCAGTGACGGCGGTGTAACTGCGAAGCTTTCATTTGTTTTGCTCTGTTTTGTTAGTTTTTTTTTGTTACACAACAAGTGCTAAGCCCGGAGATGAGACACTCGCGATGCTTAGAGCCGCCGAGCGACTTACGACTTAGTTTTAAGAAATTTTTCCACCTAATCGTGCCAGGTGCATACCTGTCCGAACTTCTTGCGTAGTACGAAGAAGACGGTCTCGGTGAACTCGAAGATGCGGAACATGTAATACCACCACGAGAGGCTCACAAGCCGTAGCGTAGCCGGCCGCATGGACGTGTCCACCTCCTGTAGCAGCAAGCTGTAGCCGTTCTCGACAAATGCCAGCCGAACGAACTCGGCGAGAAAGAAGGCACAGTTGAACACCATGAACAGGTTGTACGCGAGCACCAGCGGCTGGATGTGGAAGGGCGTGCGGCCCTTCATGGCCCGCGGGCCCAGCACCTTGACGACGTACACGTAGAGCGCCAGCAGCGCCATCAGCGGCGTCGCGCTGCCGGTGAGAAACCAGCCTTCCGATCGTCGGTCGGGATCCGGGAACCAGCGCCGCGACGACATGCCTTCCAGGGTGGAGACCTGCGCCGAGAACTGCATCAACACTCGGGCGCAAGCTGGCCTGCGCTCTATTCACACGTTGTAGTGACAGCGGTCTCAGGGCCGAACTGAGAGTTCTTTATTTGGCCAACTTGTGAGTACCAATACAAGTAACACTCGCAGCACAATCATAGCGGCGATCATACTCCTTGGTCTTCCAAATCTGATCCACGGGTCACTAGTTATTTATACATGGCGCATCGACATACCAGCCAAAGCCACCTATATTTTGTAGGAGGCTACGCACACTCGTAATCGCTAGTGTTCGCGTACGTTCAAGAGTGTACACCAATATTGCTGTCGCACTCCGTCTGATTAGGCAGGATTCTTTCGGTATAAAATCGACGACAACGTTCCCGAATGCTCCGATGCATGTAGCCGTCTTGCACCTAGCGATAACATTGTAGCAGTTGTTACTCGGTCAAAAACGGTATCGGCAAAACGCTAAAAGATCTACCTTTGTCAACGCCCCCCTATGGCATTTACAGCGATGCGATCTACAGCTAAGCTGTTTACCTGACGTATGAATGAGTCGTATGCGTGGTCTCGTAGGGAGGGCGGGGGGGGGGGGGGTGCTTGGAGCATCTGGGCTGGCTAATCTTCGCGAAGTTAACAAAAAGGAGGGTGGTGTTGCGAGGTCTCGTAGGGGGGCACCCGGGCTGACTAACGTCCGTATAACGAACAAAAAAGAGGGCGCCGAACAGAAGAGGACTAGAACAACGGAAAAGAAGCAAAGCACACGTGATTTCCTAGGCGGAGTGGGTGCGACGCAGCCGGCCGCTGTTGGTGCCGGCTACGTCTGCCGTCGTCCCCCCTCAATACAACGGCGCGGCAGTTGTGGCGCGAAAACATGACGACGTGCAGTGGCCTGTAAGAACTGGACTGTCACTGCAGAGGTAGACCATTGCAACAGTTGAAACTCAAACAGCAATGAGAAAAAGATTGCAAGACCACGCGTTGTGCACACGGCTGAGGCGTCACACGGCACAAGAGGCGTCGACAGCAGAGACGCGACTATAACCAACGACAACGTGCCCGTGCGAAAGCGGAGAATGCGGCCAGTAACTGCCTCCGAAGAACGTCATCGAGAGCAGATGCGAGAGTGTAATCGTCGGCGTCGAAGATCGCGCACTGGAGGCCGCTTGTAAGCGTCAAGCTAGGTCGTTCAAATCTGAGCCCAAGCGGCAGAAGCGTGTGTTGCCACATCCTTCGAATTCCACTGGGGTGAATGCCAAATTCAAGAAAGCGTTTCTGGACGCGGAGCTTGGCCATAGTGGCTTGGAAAAGCTTCGCAGGCAAATCCGTCACCATATCAACGGTGCGACCCTTAATTTTTTCAAAGGATGTGGCTAAACGTACGTCCGACGTCGCCCTCCAACGTTCTTAAGAGGTACCTTAGACGGCTTCGCCAGTGTTGGTATAGGTGTAATCCGACGTGTCTCCTTGGTTTTTGACATGTTTCACATTAGGATACGTCGGGCATAAGCGCGTTCAACAGCTAAATACGTGCTTCTCTCTTGTTAGCGCAGAGCCTTGGTTCTGTAGTGCAGTCGGTGACTACCTGTGAGTCAGGCCGTTTCATTGTACCTGACTTTTCCCTGTTAAAAGAAAATTGGCGAGTAATTTGTCTTTATGCACCACCTCAAGCTCAAGAGCGAAAGCTTTTTTTTTTTTGAAGAAATTGAGACGTACTTGAAATGCGAGCGTAGACTAATCCTTGCGGGAGACTTCTATGACAAAACGTGACGAAACCAGTGGGAAACACAATGATGCAAGTACTGCTGTTTTGAACGATATGATTGCAGAATTTCATCTAGAAGACGTATGTCAATGCCCTTGCGGCGGAAAAGCGGTCACCTTTACCCACTTTCAGGGTGCGAGCCATGCTAGACTTGACAGAGTGTACGTGTCGGCTGAACTAATTCAGTCGTGCCGAGATTATCGAGTCACACCTGTTGCGTTTAGTGATCATTGTTTGGTTTCTTTCCGTGTTGGAAAAGAAAAAAAAAACAAATAATAAAAAAATTTCCAGGGATCTCTGGAAATTTAATGCAAACTTGCTGAAAGACGACGAGTTTTGTAAGCAATTTCTCAAGGCTATAGATAAAACAGCAGCTCAAAACTTAAATAGTTGGGGACATAAATGGGAAGTTTGTAAGCAAACAATTAAATTGAAAGCACTTGAAAGGGCCAGTGTTTTAAGTCACGCGAAAAAGGAACTTGTGCCCTGTCTTAGATGGAATCTGAAGCAATTATTGGAAGCGGAAAGTATACAACCAGGTTATTTCTTAGAAGGCATAAAAAGCATAAAGCGAAAACTTGAGCTGATAGACCAAGAGCGATACAATGGAGCGTTGATTCGAGCCAGAGCTGAAAAATCGTGCACAGGAGAAATGCCAACAAAACGTGCCTTGGGAGTCGAAAAGAAATATGCTTCCCAAAATGCAATAACAGAAATAGAACATAATGGGTCACTGTCTGCCGCCAGAGAAACAATAGCAAGTTCTTCTTTGGAATATTACAAAGTATTGTTTTCTCGTAGCCAAATTGACACTGATAGATTTAAAGAAGACTTCATGTCATTGATGCCAACATTAGATGATGAAACTAAGGAAATATTAGAAGTGCCCATAACAGTGGAGGGAGTCAAGAATTCGATCGACCAGTTAAATAATGTCAAATCACCGAGATTGGAAGGCTTAGGCACTGCATTGTGCAAGGCGTTTAAGGGTGTTATCGCGCCTGTTTTGACTGAAGTAAACAACGAGGCTTACGCGAACAAACATCCACCGCCGTCCTTTTTGTCAGCACGCACGGTACTAATACCAAAAACTGAAGACCCAATCAAATTACGTAATGTCACATCGTATAGACTGTTTAGTCTGACAAACATAGACTATAAAATATTATTACGATATTATAGCCGAGAGATATTATACCCGAGACGAGCCGCCGCGAGAACGACGACGAAGTGGGTCTGTGCCCTTGGCGCGAGTGAATGTCGGCCTGGTGCTCTGGCTCCACTCCAGTGTAAATAGCCTGTAAATAGCCTCTTTCGTCTCTGTCTTTCTACACGTAACATTCTGGTGGAGGTCAGCGATCCCCGTCCTCGCCACGGAACACCGGAGTGGTCAGTACATCGAGCTTGTCACCATGCCTCCCGGTGACGAGCCCGCTTCTGCAACCGCTTCGGCTGGTTCGACTGCTCCAATCGTCACGGTTGCCCAACATCACGACCCTGGTGTGTTCTCTGGCCTGGAGGGACAGGACGTTGACGAATGGATCGGGCTATATGAACATGCCAGCGCTAATAACAACTGAGACCCAACAATTATGATCGCCAATGTCATCTTTTATCTTGGCGGCACCCCACGCGTGTGGTACCAGACGCATGACGACCAGATAAGCAGTTGGGACACATTCAAAGAAAAGCTACGGGAACTGTTCGGCGACCCCATTGGCCGCAAGGTTGCCGCGAGAAAGGCTCTTGCGTCTCGTGTTCAGACATCTACAGAGCCGTGCGTTTCATACATCTTCGACGTCTTGGCTCTATGTCGCAAAGCTGACGATCCTATGTCTTAATCAGATAAAGTGTCCCATGTTCTAAAAGGCATTGCCGACGACGCTTTCAATTTGCTTGTTTTCGGCAACGTCTCTACATTCGACGCCATCATTAAAGAATGCCGTCGCCTCGAACAACCCAAGAGCCGCCGTATCACGAACCACATCACGCGGCTACCCAACACCGCTGCTACGTCGACATGTGAGGGTCGACCACGTCAGGCCACCACCTGTGACGACGTCACCCGTATTGTTCGCCGCGAGCTCGAGGCCGCCTGTTCGCCAACTTTCTCCACGACGCCTCCCGATCCCCCAGCAACCACGATTGCATTGATTCAGGCCGTAGTCAGGCAGGAATTTGAGAACATGGGTCTGAACTCCGTGTGTTCAACATCTACACCCAGCGTTCCCCAGTTCTCTACCGGCTCTCCTCGTCCCCGAAAGTCTTTTTATACCACATCTCGCCGCAACCCGTCCGAATGTCGCACCCCTGATGACAGACCAATCTGCTTCCACTGCTGTCGTATCGGCCACGTCGCTCGTCACTGCCGCAACCGATGGCCACCGCTTCCTCGGACATACGCCGCCAATTATTCCGGCACCTTTGGACCTTCTGTTCCCTATGCCACCCGCCATGAACCCACTGCTGCTGATGCCCCTGCGCCGAACCTCCGCTACAGCCGCTCGCCCTCACCTCGACGCCGTCAGTCTCGTTCGCCCCAACCCGGCCGCTTCTCTTCGCCGCCTATCCCCTCCTGGGCCCAGCAGGAAAACTAGGCACTGCAGCTTCTGGAGGTGAAGCTGCGTTGTCGACACTGCCCTCAAATCCTCTGCTCACGTTAAATACGAACCAAAACCTGCTTGACGTTGACGTCGATGGCTATCCTGTCACGGCACTCATCGATACAGGGGCACATCTTTCTATTATGAGTGCTGCCTTCCGACGACGACTGAACAGGTTCTTCACACCAGCGTCGGCGCGCGTCGTCCGCGTTGCGGATGGCGGTACTGTGCCTATCATCGGCATGTGTACGGCACGTGTCAGCATCGCCGGCCGGCACACTCCTGTCCTCTTCACTGTAATTGCTCATTGCCCCCACGACCTTATTCTCGGCCTCGATTTTCTCTCCGCCCATTCTGCTCTTATTTACCACTCTGCCAGTACCCTTCGCCTTGAGCTGCCGATTCTCGCAGAACCTTCTGACGCACTCCAGTGCCACCTACGTCCACCGGCTTTATTCGCCTGCCGCCAAAATCAATAGCCTATATTTAACTCTAGTGTTCCCCACCAGTCCCTGATTGCAAATACCTCGTCACTCCTCTGACCAACATTCCACTACAGTATGACGTTACCGTGCCTCACAGTATACTTACTATTACTGCGAACCGCACTCGCATACCTATCTTTAACTTTGGATTGGCAAAGCAGATGCTACCGCAAGGTATTTGCCTTGCCAACGTTGATTGTCTCGGCGACCATCACGTGGCAGCGTTATCAACCGATGCTTCTTGCGAGCTTAGCAGGCCCATCGTGGCAGCCTCGGCCGCCGATCCCAAGAAATGAGAAAATGGTTGCGACGGACCTGTCTTCTGCAGAGGCTGAACACTTTTACCAAGTATTATCGTCCTACAGAGATATTTTCGACTTCGACGATCGCCCTTTAGGCTAGACGCTCGCGGTCAAGCATCGGATTCTTACTGGCGATGCTACTCCTATTCACCGACGACCGTATCGAGTTTCTGCGTCGGAAGGCCGAGTAATTAAAACGAAGTCAACAAAATGCTAGACAAAAACATCATTGAGCCTTCTTCGAGTCCCTGGGCGTCACCTGTGGTGTTGGTGAAGAAGAAGGATGGCACGTGGCGCTTCTGTGTGGATTACCGCCATCTGAACAACATTACTAAGGAGGACGTCTACCCGCTCCTACGTATAGACGACGCCCTAGACAGGCTCCACGGTTCCAGCTATTTCTCTTCTATCGATCTTTGTTCTGGATACTGGCAGATTGCTGTTGACGATATGGACGGAGAAAAAACCGCATTCATCACACCTGATGGCCTATACCAATTTAAAGTAATGCCGTTTGGATTATGCAACGCCCCTGCCACCTTTGAGCGTATGATGGACTCCTTGCTCTGTGATTTCAAATGGTCCACTTGTCTCAGCTATCTCGACGACTTCATCGTCATTTCGCCCACGTTCGACACTCACCTTGAGCGTCTAACAGCTATACTTGATGTATTGCGAAAGGCGAAGCTGCAACTTAACTCGTCGAAATGTCGTTTCGGCCACCGCCAAATTACTGCTCTGGGCCACCTCGTTGATGCTTCCGGAGTACAGCCTGATCGCGACCAAACTCGCGCTGTCTGAGACTTTCCGGTTCCGAAGACAGCCGCAGACGTTCGAAGTTTTGTCGGGCTATGCTCGTACTTTCATCGTTTTGTTCAAGATTTTGCGGCGATTGCTAGACCCGTCACTAATCTTTTGAAGAAAGGCGTACAATTCTCGTGGGGTACCGCAGAAGCCGCCGCCTTCTCTCGTCTCGTCACTCTTCTCTCCTCACCACCCATTCTCGCCCACTTCGACCCTATGCCCCTACAGAATTGCGTACAGAAGCCAGCGGTCATGGCGTAGGTGCCGTCTTAGCCCAGCGTCAACGTGGCCAGGATCACGTTATTGCTTATGCAAGCCGCCGCCTCACACCATCGGAGCGCAACTATTCCATTACGGAACGAGAATGCCTTGCTGTAGTCTGGGCGGTTGCGAAGTTCCGTCCTTACCTCTACGGTCGCCCTTTTTCCGTAGTCACTGACCATCATGCTCTCTGCTGGCTCTCATCCCTAAACGATCCTACTGGCCGGCTTGGTCGATGGGCTTTAAGACTACAAGAATTTTCGTATTCCGTGGTCTACAAGTCTGGCCGCCTGCACCAAGACGCTGACAGCCTGTCGCGTTACCCTGTTGACGACCCTGACTCCTCCAATATTACCAGCGCTGCTTGTGTATTCTCTGTGTCGCAGCTGCTTCATTTCGCCGACGAGCAACGTCGTGACGCCTACATCAGAGCACTCATCGACCGTTTTGAACACTCTCCGGCCGACGCCACACTACGCCTCTTCGTCCTCCGCGACGGTACTCTGTACCGTCGTAACCTTCATCCGGACGGCTCTGAGTTCCCACTTGTCATACTTAAACACCTCCGCTCAACCGTTCTAGAAGAGCTCCACGGCGCACCAACGGCAGGACATCTCGGCGTATCTCGAACCTATGACCGTGTACGTCGCCTTTTTTCTGGTCGGGCCTTGCCCATTCCATACAACGTTACGTCGCCGCTTGTGAACTTTGCCAACGACGCAAGAAGCCTTCCCAGCCCCCTGCTGGTTACCTGCAGCCGCTCGACATCCCTGCCGAGCCCTTTCATCGTGTCGGCCAGAATCTACTTCAGGGAACATTGGGTACGCCGTAACCCACGCTCTTCCGACCAGTTGCGCAACTGACGTTGCGGACTTCCTTCTCCATGATATCATTTAGATGCATGGTGCTCCGCGTCAATTGCTAACAGACCGTGGCCGTACGTTTTTGGCGAAAGTCATTGACGACATCATGCGGGCCTGCTCCATTCAGGATAACTTTACTACCTCCTACCACCCTCAAACGAACGGCCTCACTGAGCGTTTGAGCCGCACCCTTACAGACATGCTATCTAAATACGTTTCAGACGACTACCGTGACTGGGACCGGGCTCTTCCCTACATTACCTTTGCATACAACTCTTCCCGTCTCGAAACTGCCGGCTTTTCCCCGTTTTACCTCTTGTATGGCCGCGAACCGACGCTACTACTAGACACCGTGCTTCCTTCCACCACAGCTTCAACTAGCGCTTATGCCCGTGATGCAATCGCCCGTGCTGACCATGCTCTTCAACTTGCGCGCGTTCGTCTACAAGTCTCTCACGACAAACAGAAGCGACGCTACGACCTCCGTCACCGTGATGTCCATTTTGCGCCCGGCACCCTCGTGTTGTTTTGGTCACCATCGCGCAAAGTTGGCCTTTGTGAGAAACTGCTTTCCTGGTTTACCGGCCCATATCGCGTGCTCCGCCAAGTGACCGATGTCACCTATGAAATTGTTCTAGCCACGCGCACTACGTCCTCCGGTGTGACAACCAGTGACATTGTCCACGTCACCCAACTCAAGCCGTACAACTCTCCACGTGCCTTGGATATTTAAAAGCACCGTGACGGCGCTTTTGCCGCCGGGGGGTAGTGTTACGATATTATCGGTAGATACCCGAGAGCCGAGCCGCCGCGAGAACGACGACGAAGTGGGTCTGTGCCCTTGGCGCGAGTGAATGTCGGCCTGGCGCTCTGGCTTCAGTCCAGTGTAAATAGCCTGTAAATAGCCTCTTTCGTCTGTGTCTTTCTACACGTAACAATATTAATGAAAGTATTGGCTAACAGGTTGCTGCGAGTAATGAAAGGTTTAGTCGGTCCACATCAAACGTGCGGAATAAAAGGAAGGACAAATATGACAAATATACACATAGCACGATCAATCCTTGAATTCTGTGATGCAATGCAACTCAGTGTCGCTATGCTGCAAGTTTACCTTGAGAAGGCATTCGACCGCGTGCCGCACGATCTGCTTCTATCTCTACTCGAATATGTGAATGTAGACAATGTGATCAGAGAAGGTGTACGGATGGCTGATGCCGGATGTACGACGAGATTGATAATAAACAAATCATTAGGTGAATACATACCAGTACAGCGCTCAGTCAAACAGGGTTGCCGTTATCACCGCTTCTTTTTGGCATACATACTGAGCCCTTTTGTCCAAGCGTAATTAGGAACAACGCGATACCAGGATTTCACTTACATGATGCCGAGGTAAGCCTTCATGCTTACGCTGATGACACTGCAGTTTTCTGTGTTGATCATGAAAGTATAATGCATACTGTCAATGCTGTAAAAAGTTTCTGTCAAGCAAGTGGTACTGCAATAAACTGGGACAAGTGCTTTGAGTTTTGGCATGGGGAATGGGACGTCGCACCAAGGATGCTTTGTGAACATTAAATGGCAAGAAACACCGACAAAATACTTAGGAGTGCCCCTGCAGTACTACTCTGACAACGAGCCTTTTGAAAAAAACAAACAGAGGTGTTAAGTGAAAATACACAAAAGTGGAAAGGATGGGATAAGTCGTTTTTCGCACGGGCAACGACGTGAAACATATTTCTCGTGAGCAAGCTATGGTATGTAATGCAAGTTTTGCATTGCAGCAGGTTAAATGTACAAAAAATGCACAGAGTGTTCGCGGTTTTTATCTGGAGCTCTCTATGGGATAAAATGAGCCGAACAGATCTGTTTAAAAGAGGGAGTGATGGTGGGCTTGGTTTAATGCATCTGTATGGGAGAAAACTCGTCAGTCGATTTGTTTTTCTCGGAGATGTAGATGATACCTTTCTTAGAACTATGATGCAACTGAGGCTGGGTAAAGTGCTACCGGAGTTTGTTGTGTCTTCGTGTGTCAGCAAGGACCAGTACGGGGATATATAAAAGAAGTGGTGTCATCTTTCGGCTTCTTACCGGTGCGTTTTTCTTTGCAATATTTGGCTGATGTGTCACGTAAAAACTGTACAAAGACCTTGTGGATGTGTTATTTCCTGTGCCATTGTACCTCGAGTTATACTGTGCAGGCGATGGAAAAGATGTCCTGAAACGCGTTAAATATGCTAATTGCGCCAGGGGTTAAAACCTTCCTTATTAAGCTGCACATAGGAACCTTACCTGTTAAAACATGGTAAGAAGAAAAGGGTTTATTTGTTCCGTGGGGTACTCATTGTTTGTTATGCAAAAAACCAGAGGCAATTGAGCATGTGTTTTTACATTGCTGGCGTGGAGTGTTCTTCTGGGACATCTTACAGAGAACCTTGAAAAAAGAGTTGCCATTAAGTCCGCATGGAATCCGTTATCTCGCGGTTGAAAACGACGATGGTGTGCCTTTCGATCTGGTTATGCTCCTCGGCCTGCACAGTATATGGCGGACTCGGACTGCTGTACACAATGCGGATATCGACGCTAGACCAGTTCGCGAATATTTTTGCGAATCGGTGTTCCATTTTGTTGAAGTGCAGAAGGTACAGTCGTATGTACCAGAGTGGGCTCCAAGATTAGAAATGTTGTTGCAGATGCCGAAATACTGATGACTTGTAGTCAGCAAACAGCTGACGGCTCTCGGTACTATGATCGTGTTAATCTGTTCTTCTGATCTCGTAAACTCTGTGTCAAGCGAGTCAATAAAGAAAAAAAAAGCGTCCGTGGCTTAATGGTTTCAATATGAGGCTTCTGTGCTAGAGTCCCTGTGTCTGAATCCTGCCGTCGGGCAATTTTAATGATATTTAATTATTTATTACGCAATACACTGCTGAAAATGACGAGTTTACAAAGTCACAAAGCCGGTTGAAGCCAAAAGGACGAAGTTTAGGCAAATCTATGTACTTCCCATAATTCCCATGATGGTACAACCGCTCCCATTGCAGCTCCCGTAGACACTAGCGCCAGAGTTTCCTCTCGTAATTCTTGTAGGAAACTCTATGGCTAAGCGCGCAGCCGCGTTCGGCTTACGTTTAGCGCGGCGTACGCACCAAATCGGAAATTTCAACTGCACGCCACGGTGACGTCTCCGCCGTAGCCTTCGCGGTGCATTGGGGGAGGAAGGAGAGCACAGCTGAGGCCGGGTTTAATTGCCGATAACTCCGCTTCTGCTGAACGCATTGAAGTACTTTTTGCGGCAAAGTGGTTCTGAAAGAGCCTATCTTCACTTCAAATGTCTTTCTCAACTTCGATAAAAAGTGGTTCAGGGCCCCTTTAAGTCCGCTTCAGTTTTCGTTCGCCAAAAAGGTGCGAGTGAGCTTTGTCATACCGTTTGCAATCTTCCGCAACGCAGTTCTTTCTGGACGCTTCATTGGGAGATTGCTCTAAACATACCCTTAGGCAAACCATTAATAAAAACTTGAAAATTGGTAGCGCGAGTTACAGGATCAAATCAGATGGCACCGCTCTGCATACGCTTAAAAGAACTTAGAGGCGTTTTCGGCCGTGCCAGCTGAAAATATGGACTTGTACTTTGATCTTGCTTCGTCAACTGAAGAGGGCGAATGCTGTATATGTGGGGTTCTGCGCAAACGAGAATACACGCAGAATAGCTCACAGGTTCTATGCAAATCTAGACAAATGGGATCTATGTCACCCTGGCGAAACTTGGCATCGTACTCACAGACTGGGCTCAAAGGTCTCTGAGAAATGTCGACCCATTACTGTTCAATTCGGCTCCTCTAAATTGACAAGATTATGTCGCAAAGCACATAGCTCAAGAATTCAAAATTATCATTCAGTGACGACCTTTCTCGCACCACGCACCAGTCCCGTAAAAAGTTGGCTCAATTCAGTAAGGCTTCAGGAGGGAAGCATCTCTTACGGTCGAACCGAATGTACATGAAGGAAAAGTGCTGCGTCTA
Source organism: Dermacentor andersoni (assembly GCF_023375885.2). Taxonomy (NCBI): domain Eukaryota; kingdom Metazoa; phylum Arthropoda; class Arachnida; order Ixodida; family Ixodidae; genus Dermacentor; species Dermacentor andersoni. The sequence goes on from NC_092817.1 coordinate 222,668,449, forward strand.
TGCTCCGCCACCGATCGTGTTTGTGACGCAGATTTTGCTGACAGTCGCCCCAGAGGGAGTGGAGGCAGATCTACTGTTTCAGCTTCTACGAATAATATCACGAATGCTTGATTCACCGATAACAGCTCTTTGGTATAGCTACCTGCTCGCCGGGTCGCTAAACCAATTAGCTTCTTTTTTTCCAATGTGCGCTGTGCACGTCAAACGTGATGATCTGTCTTCAGCTGGTGACTCGTGTTCAGCAGAAGTTGTCATCTTGACTGAAAGTTGGTTCTCGAGTGATATTAGAGATTATAAAATCTTTCAATGTGAAAGTGTTTTCAACTTTTTCCCGTACGGTATCTCGAGTGCTGGTGGCGGGTGTCGCTGTACCTGATCGCGGCGTGAGTTGTGGTGTTTTACATATTGCTACACATTTGGAAATCGGGTGCACACATGTCACTCTAGGATATCGTGATTTTATGTTTTGCGCGGGAGCTATTGGCCGCCGAGTTCACGCATGTTATTGAGTTTCGGTTTACATGATGAATTAAATGAGTTAAATGCGCGGTTCCGTTCAAGTCCACTCTTCCTTCTCGGCGATTTTAATTTTGCAGCAATTAATTGGCCTGACTCTGTTCCTTTATCTGACGTTTCATCTGAGTGCCCTCCCTTCGTTACCTTCTGCCTGGATTTTAATATTAAGCAACTTGTCCTTCAGCGTACACAATCTACACAGCCTTCTGTTAACATTCTTGATCTCTTTCTCACTACTACACCCCAGTTTGTTTCCTGTTTGAGATATTTACCTGGTTTTAGTGATCATTGCCTCATTTATATTGAACTGCACACTTCTGTTCTCGCTACCAAAATGCCAAAAGTTGCCCGACACTATAAAAACTCCGATTTTGAGTCTATAAAGCTAATAGAGTTTTTTATCGCTCACTTCATTTCCAATTTCCACACTCCCAATGTTGATCAAAATTGGACCTTATTCAAAGAAAAAGTCAATTTTAATTAATCAACTGATCCCTCAGAATTACCCAACCCTCCGTGGTGGAACGTGCGCCTGCTGAAGACGGCCGGCACAGGCGACACAAGCGGTCCAAAGCGGGAACGCCACCGCCAACACGGAGTCTAAACACATTTCGTCTGACACAAAAAAAATTTCTCCCAACACACGCCTCCCCTTTTTCATAGAGAAAACGCAGAGGAAATTTTGGAATGTGGTCAGCGGGAATAAGCCGAATACAGTAGGTCTCTGCGATGATAACAAGCACTCCAATACGCCACAGTAACTGCTGCAAAGTGTTGAATGAACTTTTTACCTCGTGTTTTTCCTCTACCTAGCCGATTGCATTCCCTCATCCTTGTGCATCTGACTTTCTACCCATGGATCCAATAATCATTGATTCCGTTGGTGTGACATGTTTCATTGAAAGGCAAAAAAAAAGATTTCTTCTAGTTTAGGTATCCACGGCAAAAAAAGGAAGTTCTTGAAAAGTACATCTACCTGCTTATAATATATTAATAATTAATTAATTTATTTATTTATTTATTATCATACTCTCAAAGCCCGGGGGCATTAGAGAGAGGAGTGGTAATTATTGCAAAGAAATTTGTTGCCAATATTCTTCAAGTTTGTGGCGTCAGAAATGGCAGTGATGGAGGCAGGTAGGTGTTTCCAGTCATTCGTCGTTCTTGGTCAAAAGGATTCAAAATAAACGTTGGTGCGACAAGTTGGAACTTCAACCTTAAGGCGATGATCCGTGCGCGACGATATGTATGATGGCGGGGAAATTAGTTCATCTTTAAGTGTTTCGTTAGTGTAATAAACCTTATAAAAAGGCATAGGCGAAAGTATTTACGACGTAACTCTAGGTTATGCAAGCCAAGGGCTAGCTTCATTGACGAGACACTTGCATGACGAGAATAATTCGAAAGAATAAAACGAGCAGCTCGGGTTTGAATGGATTTGATGGTATTTTTAGCTGTCGGTAGAAGGGTCGAAAATGGAGCATGGATATTTAAGTTTAGGCCTCACTAACGATTTGTACAGAAGTAACTTGACGTCTGCAGTTGCCGACGAAAAATTACGCTGCAACAAGCTAAGCCTGCGATTAGCGTTACCGTAAATGTAATTAATATGAATGCTCCATGTAAGATTGTGTGTTATGTGGATTCCAAGATATTTGTATGATGAAACATTTTCTACAATTATGTTGTTAATATTGTACGCAGGAAGGGTGGTATTTCTTACAGCACGGCACACGCGCGTAGCCTTACATTGATTAGAATTGAGCTTCATTTGTGACATAGAACACCATGATGTTACTATGCCAATGTCTGATTGACGAGCATCGCAGTCGGCAGGTTTAGAAGTGACACGATAGAGAACACAGTCGTCGGCGAATAACCTAATTGATGATTTAATTTGGTCTGGGAGGTCATTAATATAAATTAAAAATAGTAATGGTCCTAGAACTGACTCTTGCGGTACACCGGAGGTTACTCGGTCAGTGGAAGAAAAACATTCGTTAGCATAAACAAATTGTGAACGGTTAGACAAAAACACTTAATCCAAGCAAGCACGTTAGGATCAATGTTGAGGTTACCTAATTTAGTTAGAAGTAATGCATGTGAAACAGTATCGAAGGCTTTGGCAAAGTCTAAAAAAATGCAGTCAATAATAACGTTAGCATCCATCGCCTGGAATAAACCATTAGTGAATGACAAAAGCTGTGTTTCGCAGGAAAAGTGTTTTCTAAATCCGTGTTGGTAGGGGGTAAAAAATAAGTTTGACTCAGTAAATGGAACCAGGTGGGAGTAAATTATGTGCTCCATTAATTTGCAGGGAACGCTGGTTAGGGATATAGGTCTAATTAGGTGGGGAGTAACGATTACCAGACTTATGTACAGGAATCACTATCCCTGCCTTCCAGTCGTTCGGAAGGCTCTTGGTTTGAAGTGACTAAGCAAAGATTTCACTCACAATTATAGATGAATATGTAATAGTTCCCTTAAAAAATTTCGAGTTGATACCATCTACTCCAGTGCATACATAAACTTTTGAGGTCTGTACCAACTTTACAACGCCATCAAGGTCAATGCTAATAGGAAGCATTGGAAAATAACGCACATCAGAAAAAACAGCGCTTGCGCACAGAACAGAATCCGTAAATACAGAGATGAATGCGTCATTCAACACTTCGCAACAGACGCTGCGATCGACAGGTTCGTTGTTCAGATTCTTCGTGAAACCTTTGAACAGCCATTACAGAGTTCCATCCCTCATGACTGGAAGGCGGGGAAGGTGATTCAATTGCATTCATCAGGTAGTACAGGTTCAATTTCGGTCCTTACAGAAACTTGATTGCACAGCGACATAGCAGACGACTTAGTATTTTCTTCTTCTTATCAAGTTTTTCGCAGAGATAGAAGAACCAGGGTAGTCGAGTACCACTGCCTCAATCTTCAATTGATGCAGTAGTACTCGACTGTTCTTGCGATTTTCAGTGTTATGCTTAAAGATATCTTGCTGGAGTCGTAGCTTCATCCTGATAGTATGCTAGAGGCCACCTTATTCTACTCCTGATTGCCTAATTCTATTACGAGAATGTTTGTACTACTGTCTAAATAAGAACGTTTTCTTGCTTGGTGGAAGTCGCCGAAGGGAGCGGACGCGTCTCACGCCGGCTCAGTTTTCCAAGAAGAATTTCGCTGTGATTATCGGTCATTTAGCCCATGAATTTAACACCAGCGTATTCAGAATGTCACCAAGATTCCACTGGCACCATATTCAAGGTGGGAAACGACTTCCTTCCCAATTACAGAGGCTTTTGACCGGCTCAACGCTAACCCTCACCGGAGTAGTCCGCAAGCTGGGCCTCACCAGCCACCCGAGGGGACGCGCCGAGCCCCTTCGCTCACGCGGGTGCTCGCTTCGCCCAAGCAATGATGCAAGTTCAAGTGAACGGGGAGGACATCTCCCCCGAAGAGTTTCTCGAGGGCAACGGTTGGTGCACCATCAGATACAAGACCCGATTCAACCGCGAGACCGCGCAAAGCAACACAGAGAACGGAGCCCACTTCCGCACCGGTGAGGGAGCGAACGGCGACCGACAGCGTTCGCGTCAAAGACAGCGTAACGTCAAGCAGCAAGCCATCAGGGACAGCAAAATGCCACTACTCCCACGAAGTGATTTCAAGATCGTGATACGACCAAGAGAAGGCCTCGACGTTGCCGCCACCGGAATCATGCGCCTCGCATCGGCCATATACCGGGCGGCCAACGTACCGGCGCAAGAAGCAGGGGAGGACACGGTGTGCTTCAACAACCGGCAGAACATCATAGTCATGAGTACACCCCACGCCGCTAAGTACAGACAGTTAGAAGCCATCACCATCGGTGATCGCCGCCACGAGGTGAGTGCCTACGAGACGGCCCCCGACTACACGGTGAAGGGAATCATCAGGGGAATCCCGTTGGAGTACATTCCATTCATGGAATGGACGCCAAGTCCATTCACACCAACATCGTTCACGCACGCAACCCCCCGCCCTGGCAGCCAAACGACTCAGTAATACCAAGACGGTCATAGTGGCCTTTCAATTGAAGCACCGCGAGTGCCCTCCTACGTCAGGTACGGCGGCGGCCTCCTTCGCTGCGCCCTGTATCGCAAGCAAATCGACATGTGTCACTACTGCGGGAGACTTGGCCACCGCATGGACGTGTGCCCTAATCCTCAGGACAAAGTGTGCCGTGGTTTTGACGCCCTTAACCCAGGCCCCGACCACCAGTGCTCCCCCCGTTGCAAGCTGTGCGGGGGAACACACATGACGGCGGATCGCAACTGCCGCGTACGATACAAGACCCCCTACGTCGTGACAAAAAGACAATGGGAACGACGCATGGCCACCGAGGAGGCGGCCGCCAAAGCTACCAGCCCCGCTGGCAAGCCCCGCTCAAGATTCAGGACCCGCAGCCGAGGCCGCTACCACTCCCGGAGCCGCACCCCAGACCCCCGGCTGCAGCAGCAGCAACGCCGGTCTCGCAGCCGCACTTCCAGAAGAACCCTAATGAGAGAAACCGAGACCACCGAGAAGGTGAGCTGGGCAGATTCGGTCACGGGAAAACGAGCACCAACCGCGAAGGCTGGCGACAAAACACCCGCTAAGACAGAGAAGGAGATAACTAAATTAACACAGGCGATACAAGCGCTGCAGAAGCAAATAGAACACATGCAGACACAGATTCGTGCAAAAGACGACCTCATAAAACAACTCCAGCATGCCGTGAAAAGCGGTACCGATACAGAGGCCATGCAGGAAACTCAAGAACCCATAGAGGACGACGAGGTCGTGTGCCCCGACACTAAACGCAGACCCACTCCCACACAGGCCACACAGCCCACGCAGGGAACAGAAGAGGAATCCGTAGAGGACAACGAGGTCGAATTCCCCGATAATAAACGGAGACCCACTTCCACCCTTACAGAGGCAACATGACCCAAGCGCACGCGCGCAGCGGTACGCGACGCGCGAATAGATGCACTCGAGGCTCGCTTAATCAATCTCGAGGAAACTATTATCGCGTCCATCACGCGTACCATCCAGCGCAGCTTGGAGAGCGTTTACCTCAGACTGGCCAGATTAGAAGCCGCCAACACCACGATCGTACCGCCGCATAGGGAAGCGGTGCAACACATGTAACAAATGTAAACATGGCCCAACACCCATCGAAACAAAAACACACGATATGGCAGTGGAACTGCAGAAGTTACCAAAACAAACGAGCGCACTTCCACAATACCTGAAAACGATACCCGAACACCCAGATGTCATCACACGGCAAGAAATAAACGGTCCCGCCAAACTCGCAGGGTACCACTCTATGAACAGGCAAGGCGGAGAAACCAAACGTCACTACATTGGTCAAGCTAGCGCGCACAGCTATCGAACATGACACCAAAATCAGATACATTGAAAACCTCCTCGTAGAAATAATTACACCATGCAAGACGCGCAACAGCATCTTTGTACTCCCCAGATGCCGCCAGCACCGCTTCCATGTCCTCTTCAAGCGGGCAACCGACATCGCCCAGGGGCACCAGCTGTTCATAGGGGGGGGGGGGGGGGACTTCAATTCGGTGAACATGGCGCGGGGTTACAAGCACGATCGCCGCATTGGCACGCATCTATGGGCAACGGCGCAATACACCGGACTCGAGCTGGTCACCGACCCCGCGGCACCAATAAGGCAGGGCAACAGCGTCAGCACTGACACGACGCCGGACTTTACTTTTGCGCGCAACACACGCAGTCACTTGGACAAACACCATGCAATACTTGGGAAGTGATCACTACATTATTTCCTTAAAAACAGAAGACGGCCCGCAGGAACACAATGCCGGTCGTCAAATGAAGATCACCAACTGGAATTAGCTACGCAAACATCATGACAAGCAACAAGTGGAAGACATCAAAGACATAGACCAATAGACCGGCCAAATGCGGTGGGATATCGAGCGCGTGACGGAAACGATCCCGTCGACAGCTGGGCTTGAGATAATAGACTCCCGGTTGCTGCACATGTGGGAAGCCAAAATTCACCTGCAGCACCGATGGAAACAACAGAGACACAATAGGAGACTACACAAACGGATAGCGTAGCTCAACAAAAAAATAGAAAAGCATGCGCGTAACCTACAACAACAAAAACGGGAAGAGAAATGCGCGGAGATGCACCATCCACTCACCACGTGTTGCACGTGGCCGATACTGCGGTACCTGATTGATCCCACCAACACCAAGACCACGCACATGCAAGGCATATACAAAATCGTACACGCTTACGGGGGAACGGAGCAACAGTTCCTACGGGATGTGGAACGCCTTTACATGTCCCAAACACCACCGCAAATATATCCGGACTACTCGGGTGAAAGCAACGCCACCCTAGACGCGGAATTCGTTGCCGAAATCCAGGTGGCCCTCGTGAAACTCAACACCAAGTCGGCCCCTGGCCCCGATCGAATATCCAATAAGGCACTACGAAATCTCGATTACGGATCGATCGAGAAACTCGCAAAATATATTTACGAGTGTTGGGCGCACGGCAAGCTACCCCAGCAACGGAAAGAAGCAAATATCATACTGATACTGAAACCCGGCAAGAAACTACAGCTGGAGAACCTGCGCCCCATCTCCCTCACGTCTTGCGTGGGCAAGTTGATGGAGCACGCGTTTCTCGATAGACTCACGGATTACCTCGAGGACAACGAATTATTTCCACACACCATGATTGGGTTCAGAAGACATCTCTCCATGTAAGACGCCCTACTGCAACTAAAGCATCAAATTATAGACAATCCGGGGCGCTCGACGAGAGCCAACCTCGGGCTGGACCTAAAGAAGGTCTTCGATAACGTTCGCCACGATGCCATATTGCGACAAATAGACAAGCTAAATCTCGGACTGCGAACGTACAACTACGTCCGAGACTTCCTCACGGGAAGAACCGCTCGCATGCGAGTGGGACAATTAGAGTCAGATCAAATCAACATCGAGAGCTCGGGCCCCCCGCAGGGCTTGGTGATCTCGCCGATGCTCTTCAATCTCGTCCTGCTGGGGTTACCCGACCGATTGCTTCAAATTGAAGGACTGCATCACACGCTATACGCGGATGACATTACGATCTGGACGACAACGGGCAGTGACGGAGCGATCGAGCAGTGCTTGCAGCAGGCCATCCAATGCGTGCAAAACTACCTCGTGGGAAGGGAACTTGCCTGCTCGGCAGAAAATCCCAAACTGCTGCTATAACGACCGGGTACAACCCCCCGGAAAAGGAAGAGATCCAATTAACGGCATCACACGGCCTACCCATCCCGATGGTAGATAAGATCCGGGTATTAGGAATGGTGATCGACCACAAGGGCGGCAATGGCGAAGCACTTCGCAAGATAACGGCAAAGGCCACCAGCACGATGCAGCTCATTCGGCGCATCACCAAAAAATTCGCGGGCATGCGCGAAGGCAGCGTCATACGACTCATACAAGCCTTCGTCATTTCTCAAATGGTAGTGGAAAGGAACAAGCTCCACGCCCTCATACGCAAAGCGTACAAATGTGCGTTAGGACTTGTGCCAGGAGTCAGCACCACCAAGCTCTTAGAACTAGGCTTACACAATACGCTCGAGGAAATCGTGGAGGCCCAACAAGTGTCTAAACTCGAGCGCCTATCGAAGACCCGCCCGGGCAGACACGTGCTCGAAAAGCTCGAGGTACCACACGCAGCGTGGCATCAAAGTAGAAATTCCAAGAACCATACGGCGAGCAGTTATACGTACCCCCATTGCCTCACAACATGCACCCCCCACACCATACGGGGAGACGTAAAGCCAGGGCACAACACATGAACCAAAGTTACTCCAACAACAAGAAGGCGGCCTTCACCGACAAATCCCGTTGTCGAGACAGGAAGAGTTACGTGGCGGCAGTTACTAGCCACCGAGGCAACTACCTCACGAGCGTCACCGTGAATACGGCACATGCCGAAGCGGCATAGGCAGCGGCCATAGCACTGGCTCTCAAACAAACCAAAGCGACATACGTGATCTGCTACTCGCAAACGGCAATTCGCAATTTTCCAAATGGGTGCATCTCGCAAGAGGCGTATCACATACTCCAGCGACATTCTATACACCAGGGAGCGGCCGACTTCGATAACCGAAGGCATGTGCTATGGATCCCGGCACACACTGGATTGAGCACCCCCAACGAAGCGGCTCACCGCGTTGCTCGAGGCCTCATTCACCGAGCATCATCGGAGAAAGTGCCCGCGTTGAGTACAGCAAACGTCTGGGCGTGGGAGGATCGTATGACCAGGTTCCACGACATCACGACACACTACCAGTTACAAAGACGCGTATACCCATTCCCTCACGCTAGGTTAGACAAGATGCAAGCAGTACACTTCAGACAATTAGAAACAGATTCTTACAGAAACCTCTGACTCATGCATGCCATGTATCCAGACATGTACACTACAAACAGATGCACATTGTGTGGCGAGGTTGCCACACTTAATCACATGTTATGGGAATGTCAGCAATTAACAAACAAGTCGGGCAGTGCCGAACCCTCCGTCTCTTCCACCGCCAGCCTCCGCTCGCGATGGAAGACCGCACTGCTCAGCTCGAACCTGACAGCACAATTCTGGGCCGTCCAGTGAGCCGAGGAAGCCGCTTCGAGACAAGGTCTCGAAACCGCGTTCGCGGCGGGTGCCCAGACCCACTAAGGAAACGCCTGACTCAAATCTTACTGACTCGAAAATAACGTTTACGCTCTCTCTCTTGCTTGGTGATTTTAATTTACCCAGCGTCGATTGGGAGCGACTAGAAAGAACTAGCAAATTCAACAAAAATATGAATTTTCTGTTTTCATTATGCTCACTCATAACCTCATTCAAATTGCCGAACAGCCCACTCACATCCATGATTTGGTCTTTATAACCAGGGATTTTACAGAGCACACTGTTATAGTGGAAGAAGGTCTATCGGACCACTCACTGTCTTGTATGTATTGTCACCCCGCTAGTACAAGCTAAAATAGTTCACCAGCGACAGATTGGCAAAAAACGCCTGCCTTTAGCAATGCCTGATCCCCGGAGAGCGCGCGCGCAACCCCGAACTTCCTCGTTCTCGCCTCAAGGCGCCAGTGTCATCACGTTGCAACTTATTTCGCGTCATTTCTGCTCTCTCAAAAGCCGCCGACTCGGTCGCTTCAGGGGCAGCGGGCGAGCACTATGAGCAAACATGACATGAAAAGACACACAGAGAAGAAAAAAGTAACATACACGAATGTACACATTGCTGAAGCGGTTTATAAGGGTTGTTTATCCCTTCCGTGCGTAGTATGGCTTCATCCGTACTACGTGGACGACTTCAGCATGGGGACGGCTTCGGTTAGAACCAGGATGAGAGCTTTGAGGTACCACCTCATAGTTCACGTCACTGAGGCGGCGTACAACTTTATAGGGGCCGAAATAGCGGTGCAACAATTTTTCCGAGAGCCCACGGTGTCGGATAGATGTCCACACACACGCGGTCGCCTCGCTGGTACTGGACGTTCCGTCGGGTCCGGTTGTAACGGCAGGCGTCGGTATTCTGCTGGGTGCGGATGCTATTCCCAGCAAGCTGGTGAGCTTCATCGATGACCTGTTCAGTGGTGTCACCTCTCGTGGCTCCGTGATCTACCGGGAGCGTGGCGTCTAAGGGGGTTGCAACGCAACGTCGGTAAACGAACTCGAATAGTGCTAACTCGGTGGTCTCCTGCACAGCGGCATTGCAAGCAAGCGTCACGTATGGCAAAATTTCATCCCGTGATTTTTGTTCCACACCAATGCACATGGAGAGCATGTCGGCCAATGTTCAGTATAGGCGCTCTAATAAGCGGTTAGTTTGGGGATGATAGGCTATGGTCTTTCGGTGGTTGGTGTGCGTCGGCGTGACGACTTGTTGTAATACCTCCGCTGTAAATGCTGCACCGTGGTCAATAATGAGTACAGTGGCTGCACCGTGACGAAGCACGATGTTGTGGACGAAGAAACTGGCTACTTCAGCAGCAGTTCCCCGTGGCACAGCTTTTGTCTCCGCATAGCGAGTTAAATTGTCATTTGCCACGATTGTTCACTTGTTTTGAAAGGATGACGTGGGCAACGGACCACGAATGTCCGTTCCCACTTGCTGGAACGGCACCGGAAGAAGATCCAAAGGCTGAAGGAGGCCGGCAGGCTTGACGGGTGGGAGATTACGCCTCTGACAGTCACGGCACGTTCGCACACAGAGCTTAACCGACAAAATAGGTGTGGAAAATAGTATTTTGTGGAAATTGTATGCGCGCCAATGTCCTCGCGAAGCCTTAGTGTCCGGCACAGGGATTGTCGTAACACGCCTGTAAAACTTCCTCGCGCAGCACCATCGGAACAGCGAGAAAGAACGTTTCCTGGCTGTTCTCGAAATTTTTCTTCTACAGGACGTCGTTCCGCAGGCAGTACGACATCTATGCTCGTGAAAGTGGGCGTATAGGATAACAACGTCAGCTCCCTCGAGATATTGGATGACTGGAAGCAGCTCAGAGTCTACACATTGACAGCCAGCCAAGCGCACTACGTCGACAACACTTAGAAACGGCAAATCGAGCTCCAAGTCGGAGGATGTCAAGGGAATAGGAGAACGTGACAAGCAGTCAGCGTCGCTATGCTTATGGGCGGATCTGTAGACAACAGTTATGTCGTATTCCTGGAGGCAGAGGCTACAATGAGTGAGGCGACCTACATGTCTCGTAGATTAGCAAGCTAGCAGAGCGACTGGTGATCACTGACCGTTCGAGATGGCCGGCTGTATAAGTAGGGTCGAAACTCGCGGACGGCCCACACGACTGCTAAACATTCCTTTTCGTTGGTTGAATAATTAGCCTCTGCCGTTGTGAGACTACAGCCGGCGCACGCAATTACACGTTCTGCGCAGTCTTGCCATTGAACCAGAATAGCTCCAAGTCCTACGTTGCTTGCGTCTGTGTGAATTTCAGTTGCCGCGGTGTCATCAAAAATTGGAGGAGGCTTAAGCTTCGCCTTCAAGAGTGGAACCCCGCAGCGTTCCCTTCGACCCGTCAAGGGGTGTAAGACAATGCGCTACAACGCAGCGATCACTTACGTGGCACACCGCATCGGACTTTGCACCCACCAATCACGCGGTGAGCGCCGAGCAACGCAGCGTTCGCCGCGGCAACGAAACGTGCGCCTGAGCAAGCGGAATGAACCAAAGAACTCGGTGTCTCGGAGGGAGAAACAATCTACGTGAGCCAAACGTCGTGATCGGCACGGACAGCCGGGCCGCGACGCGTCTCGCACCGGTCCCCCCACAGCCTCAATGCGCTCAAACGAGACGAAGGCGAGAAGCGGGCGAGCGGCGCGCCACTTGTCGGGGCAGCGCCGTACATTGCGAGGAGGGGGTCTTCTGTGTTTGCCGCAAGATGGCTCTGCGTGTGCGGCAAGCGCAGAAGAAATGTAGCGGAAACGTACTTCGCTACGCGTTTAACGGTGACTTCTGTAATTTACGTGCTCATAATTACCGATATACACCGCTGTATGACTTTCTACAGCACGTTTCTAAGGCAACACCACACTCACTAGAGGCGCTTTTGTCCCATTTGAACCATCGAGCTTATGGCTGAGTGGTAGCGTCTCCGTCTCACACTCCGGAGACACTGGTTCGATTCCCACCCAGCCCATCTTGCAAGTTGCTTTTATTTATGGATTGCCTTCCGGGATTTTTCGCACACGGCCAACGCCGCCGACGCCAACACCGGCTTTTCTGCGACACGAGCTCCTTAACGCTGTCGCGTTAAAATGCGTCAGCACTGGAATGGTTTGAGGGCGTTTGCGCAATTCGGTGAAGGCCTGCTCTTGGTCTTCCCTCGGCGCAAAGGGCACATCTTGTTGCGTCAGCGTCGTGAGAGGCTCAGCAATCCTTTAGAAGCCTTCAACAAAACGATGGTAGTAAGTGCAGAGGCCCAGGGATCACTGGAGAACAGCCTTCTTGTCTTTAGGATGACGAAACTCGGCAACGGCTGCGAGCTTTTCTGGGTCTGGGCGGGGGTGCAGCTTGTTAGCTGACCAGGTGGCCTAGGAGCTTCAGCTCGTGGAAGCCAAAGTAACATTTTTCAGGTTTGATGGTGCGGTTTGCCTTGCGTATTGCGGTAAGGATGCTTCGCTGCCGGGTGAGATGTTCATCGAACGTGCTGAAAAACACACCAACGTCGCCTAGGTACACTAGGCGCGTCTGCCACTTTAGTCCAACGAGTACAGTGTCCATCATTCGTTGGAACGTAGCAGGAGCGGAACAGAGACCGAAAGGCAGCACTTTAAAGGGACACTAAAGCTAAACAATACATCAGTTTAGACTAATGAAGCATTGCTTGAGAACCCTGCAGGCAGTCATTTCAAAAAAAATAGTTTGATTATTAGATGAGAAAATGAAGGTCCAACTATCAGTATTTGAATTTCGCGCCGAAACCCCAGCGCCGGTACTTCAGCGTGACGTCACGGATTCCAAAGTGGGTTTTCGCATTTGGGCCGCGTTGGCTGAATAAATGTTCTCGAAACTTGCCATGTTTATTATTTGGTTCATTTAGAACACAATGTAGTCAATCTGTACCGCTATATATAATTAGTAAGCCCTAGAAGATGCCATCAAAATCCAAGACGTCACAGCCCCCAGGTGCGGGAACTTAAGTAGGCGTCGCCACCCGTATATCGTTCTTGCGCTTTTTCTGGCTTACCAAACGTCTTATCGTTGTAAGAGTGGTGGTTTTGGTGTTGTAGAACGGTAATTTAGTGGTGCAGAAGAAATCATTTTTCCCTTTAGTGTCCCTTTAAGTTCGTATAGCCCTTCGGGAGTCCTGAAGGCGGTTATTTCACGGTGGCGCTCGTCCACTTCGATTTCCCAGTACCCTGACTTTAGGTCTAACGAAGTAAAGAACTGAGCATTACGCAGACGTTCCAAAGCGTCATCGATCCATGGCAGGCTGCAAACGTAGCGTTTGGTGACTCGCTTAACCCGCCTTTAGTCAACGCAGAAGCGAAGAGGGTTGTCTTTCTTTTTTAGTACTACGATAGGCGATGCCCACGGACTTGTCGATGGCTGGATGACGTCATCATTTAGCATTTCTTGAACTTGACGCTTATCGCCTCCCGCTCCATAGGCGACACGCGGTACGGATGCTGACGAACAGGCCATGCCGACTCCTCTGTAGCTATACGCTGTTACGTAACGGAGGCGCGCTGGACTTTAGAGTCCGTGGAAAAACAGCCAGAGAATTCTGTCACTAGGCCCAGCAGCTGATGCTTCTGTTCATGGTGATATTACGCTCAGTTTTACACAGACGATATTAAGTGAAGGACGGGACTTGGACGTCCGTCCAAGTCCCACTGAGTCCCACTCAACACTGAGCGCAATATAACCACGAACGTTCACCAACTAGCCCCTTTCATTGCTTTACTTGATGCTTCTGTACATTCGCTGTACGCGGGTACTCAGGTTGGCGTGAGTTGTTGCATACGGTGAAGTCACTTGTAACGTGCCGACGTCGGAGAAGTCAGCAATGTCGTTTAGAAACGCTACAGCTGTACCTTGAGGGACGTGCTGATACTCATTGCTGAAGTTGGTCAACAAAACTTGCGAGCTCTTATTCTGTAATCGAACAAGGTCCCAGGCGACGCAGATGTGTCTTTCGAGCAGCAGTGAAATATTGGCTTGGCAACACCCTCATAGTCGTCGAATGCGTCTCAGGTTACGAGGGTCAATACGCTGCTCCTTGGCGACACCGTGATGTTCTCGTTAACAGTCCTGAAGGCGTTGACATAAGTGTCGTCAGTGCTGCTCCCTGCCAAGGCCTGCGCCGTCGCAAACGTTACCCGTGACTTTTGTAAATAAATCACGGCTCCATTAGCCTGCAGAAAGTCCATTCCCAGAATTAGGTCTCTCGAACAACTTCGAAGGATAACGTTAATCACGAATGCTCACTCGCACTGTGCATCTTCCTATCGGGGTTATTCGCACTGCCACCTGCAGTGCGAATGTGTGACTCAGTTCACTCGGTAGAAACTTTCTTCAGCTTGCAGGCAAGGTCCACGCTCATAACTGGGGTGTCCGCTCCAGTGTCGATTAACGCCGTTATTTCTTCATCGTCTACGGTGACGGGAATATTCGACGTTACTGCCTCCGGTACAATGTTTGACTGCGGCTATACGTCTGCGCTGTTCTGTTTACGCCATTGTCGTCGTAGTGGAGAACCTCGCGTACAGTCGACACCAGCGGCCTCACCTCTGGAGGTCGCTGAACTCAGTTTTCCCGACCCGCCGGGCTAGGCGAGTGGTCTGTGGGAGGGCTGCGGGAGAAGGTTGGGCTTGGTGATGGGGACCTGTAACGAGCAGGAGACGACGAACGGGGCTCGTGCCATCGCTGATCAACATTGCGACTATTCGCGACGAAACTCTCAATTTCTGGCGGCCGCTCATCAGGACGTGGACGAGGTGCATTCGGCGAAAATCCACGGAGCCCCACATGACGATAAGGACCCATTCTATATTTGTGCCCGCCTTCGCCACAATGAAAACAAAGGGGCTTGTAGTCTATGGTGCGCCAGACGTCGCTCTTCCTAGTTCTTGCTTCGGTGATGTGCGGCGGGCTGCGAGGCCTGCAGCTTACGTCAATTTGTTGAGCAGGGTGTACCATGCGGTATGCCCTTGAGGGTGGTGGACGGCGTACCGCTTCAGCGTAATTCATTTCAGCACGCGGTCCCTGCTATGGTGCCTCGTACTGTCCAGGAACATGGACGGCCTGTCGGACCTCGGTGCGCACCATTTACGTGGTGGAAAGTTGTCCCTAGGGGCAGCGGTCGTCTGTCTGCATCTTCCGCAGTTCCTCCTTGATGACAGTCCTGATAAATTCTCGCAAGGCGCTGATGTCGTTACCGAGGGTAATGGCAGAGCGCTCCCTTGAAATCACGGTGTCGCGGTTGTATTGCCTGGCTCTCAGTTGAACGGCCTTTTGCACGGTAGTGGAACAGGTTGAAGGGCCTTTTCCATGGTAGTGGCTTCGCCACGGAACTCTGCAAGTGTCGTCGGCGGATTTCGAATTAGGCCAGCAAAGATTTCCTCTTTGACGCCGCGCATGAGATGGCGCACCTTCTTTGTTTCAGTCATAGAAGGGTCCGCACGTCTGAAAAGCCGATTCATGTCATCTACGTACGCCGTCACTCGCTCATTCGGGCCTTGGATTCTTGCCTGCAACGCTAACTCCGCCCTCTCCTTCCTGTCCCCCCTGGCGTAGGCATTGAGGAACTGCCTACGAAATTCTTCCCATGACGTCAGTGTCGCCTCGTGGTTCTCAAAACATGTTTTCGCGGAATCTTCAAGAGCGAAGTTCACGTAGCCTAGCTTACGCTCGTGGGTCCAATGGTTGTGGTTGGCAACCCGGTCAAAATGGTCAACCCAGTCGTCGGCGTCCTCTGAAGCATTTCCGTGGAACGGATTAGGCGTCCTGGTGTGATTGACGACCACGAGCGATGCTGCAGGAGTGGCAGGAGGTGGTTCGTTCGTCATTCTAGTCCGTTCGGGTAGCAGACCGTGCTGTGGCTGGAGTCCCTGGAGGCGTCATCTATCACGTACGTTCACAGAGGTAAGCTCGGCCGCACTAGTGGCCGGGCTAAGGTCTGGGGTAGGCTCCGGAGATCTTAACATCTACCGTATCCAGCACGTGCACCAGAAATGTCACCCAGTTAGTACAAGCTAAAATAGTTCACAAGCAACAGATTGGCAAAGAAACGTCCGCCGTTAGCAACGGCTGATTCCCGGATAGCGCGCCCGCAACCACGAACTTCTTCGTTCTCGCCTCAAGGGGCGAGTGTCATCACGTGCCAGTTTATTTCGCGTCAATATGTCAATTTCTCTAGTGAAGTTTGTTCCTCATATAGCTAGTAGCATGCGCTATTTTAGAGATTACGTAAGAGCTGGTGATGATTTCTGTGATTGCGCATATGAAAAATTGCAGGAGTGATTTTGCTGAAAAGCATGGTAATGCATCTTTGCTGTGGGAAAAGTTTGCTGATATGTGCAAATTTTGTTTGAATTCGTTCATACCAAACAAGCGAAAGAAAGTGGAAGCCCTAGATAACGTGAAAGATTATTCATTTAAAAGGGAAACTAAAACAGACTTGAAGGTCTACTCCCAATGCTATTTCCATTATTGATATCCAAAACGCTCTCACAGGTGCAATGCACGAGTCTCAGCAATTCATTTTCACAACAGCTTTATCTAAATTTATCGAAAATGAACCAAGAAAATTTTGGGATTACTTGAGCGACGCTGACAGGCACGTGACGCAGGTTTCAGTTGACGTTAACTCTGTTAAAGATCAACAAGGTATCACCGAGCATATGAACACTTATTTTACTGGAGTGTTTCCTAAAGCAAGTACACGCGTTAATCGGCGTCATCGGGCAGTTTTAGCATCCCAGGTTGATTTTATTTCATATCACGATGTATTTGCAATGCTGTTAAATCTGAAAACAAAATCGACCTGTGGTCCTGAGAGTTTTCGCAATATTTTTCTTCGTCGTTATGCCGAAACTATTGCTAAATTTCTGTTGATTTTCTTTTGATTTGTACTATGAAGTGCGAGGCTACCTGATGAATGGAAGACAGCTGAAGTTATACCCGTCTATAAAAAAGGGGACCATTTGTTATTAGAAAATAGTCGCCCAATATTCTTAACGTCTTCTTGTTGTAAATTATTGGAACACGTAGCAGCAAAACGCTTCATTCAATTTCTTGAGGAGAGCTCTATACTATCAAGCTCTCAACACGGATTCAGAAGAGAGTTTTCTATATCGATACAATTGGTCACGGTAGTTCATGAATTTGCAGCTTGCATAGCTAATTATGGACAAACCTGACGCAATATTATTAGATTTTAGCAAAGCGTTTGACAGAGTTATTCATGAAAAATTGCTCCATAAGCTCATAAATATCGACACGCGTACTTATCTTTATCGGGCGACCACGTTTGGCCGCCTAACAAATGTTATCGCACAGCGCAGGACGCGCCTGCATGTAAAAGAAGTTTCTGGAAAGTTTTCGATGCTTCTATCCGCTGTCTGCTGTCGCCGAACTTTGTGTTATCTGATTTTATCGCGCGACGCGAATAGTGTAGAACTTTGTGGAAGACACGCGGGTCCCATCGGTTAATCTGGAACATTCGACGGCTGATCTATAAAAGCCGACGCGCTTTACCCGCTGATCAGATTTTTGACGATCGCCGACCGTGTTCGCCGCTATCGTTGTGCTATAAGTGTAGCCTCTTTTGTGGGCACAGGTTCGCCCAATAAAATTTAGTTTTGTGTTTCACAGTATTGCTACTGTGTTCTTTCACGTCACGACCACGTGACAATATTAACCTTCCCGACACTTTGGTCCCTTGGGTTTCCGATTTGGAAAGCATATGTAGCGCCAGCGAACAAGGACAGAAGGCAGACGACAGCAAAATGCGCTAAGTCAGTTTACCAAAACGCCTAACAAACGGCAATGCTGAGGTTTCTGATTACCTACATAACAAGAACGCAGTTTGCTTCAGTTGATGTTAGTGACTCCTGCAGTCTTCTTATTATGGAAAGACAAGGACACCACGGACGACATAAGGGAAATTACTTGTACTTATAATTGAATTAAAGAAACGAAAAATTATTGGCAGTGAAAATGGATGAAAAAAAAATTGGAGGCTTATACAGGTTAAGCCCAGTGGATGCGAAACATCCACTGGGCTTAACCTTAGCGTATCCTTAGTGTTTGGAGGCATCTTGACCGCATACACGCCCGGCGCAAAGACGCTGGCGCGGTTGCGGGCACAGAGACTGACGCGACGGCGGGCGCGCGCAGCTTCATCCCTGGCGTGACGTCACATATCACGTGATGCAGCGATGGTGGCGCCGCCGCCGCGTCGCGCACGACGGCGCGAACCGAAGCGTGGAGGCCTCCGCCGGGCGACGTCCGACGGCGCGATATGAGGCCCCATCTGCAGCCGGTGTGACGTCATCACGTGACGTCACATCATGCGATCTCACTTCAGGGTCAATGGTGGCCACCGCCGGGAGGCGACCGACGGCGCGATATGAGGCCCCATCTGCAGCCGGTGTGACGTCATCACGTGACGTCATGTCACGTGACCAACTTGAAGGTCACTTGAAGGTCAATGGTGGCCACCGCCGGGAGGAGACCGACTGCGCGATATGAGGCCCCATCTGCAGCCGGTGTGACGTCATCACGTGACGTCATGTCACGTGACCTACTTGAAGGTCACTTGAAGGTCAATGGTGGCCACCGCCGGGCGTCGCGCGAAGGCCCGAAACCTACGTTAATATGCTTCGCATAAAACAACTTGCCGCAGGTGGGGAACGATCCCACGTCCTCGCTTTGCGTGTGTGATGCTCTAAGCAATTGAGCTATCGCGGCGCCCTTTCCCGACCCACTGTTTCTACTAGAAGTAACCTTGGGAGTAGTAGCCAGCGCCGCCACTCACAAACCTTGGCGGCAGATGTCGAACATCCTTTCTGCAGCATGTGTCACGAGTACGTAATCTTTCTGGGTGAAGACAACTGGCCAATAAACACGCACATGCTACCTGAAGGCATCGATGTTGCGAGATTCGAGACCCTCGTTATGTAAGAACGAGAAGGGGGCTAACCGAGGGGCCCGATTTTTTTAATCATATCATGACAAGCCAACCAAGACACCATGGACAACACAGGGGAAATTACTTGTACTTACTAATTGAATTAAAGAAATGATAAATTAATGGCAGTGAAGGTGGAGGAAATTGAGCTACCGCGGCGCCGTCTTCCCATCCACTTTCTTCTCGTTCATATACGTATGTGGTCTTTCACAACAAAGAATGTATAAAACATTTACATAACACGAAAACAAGATCTTCTGTAATTACGAAAATAAACACATTTAAAATAACGCGGTTTTTTATAAAGTACTTAAATTCTCAATGGTTAATTTCCACCTATTTAGTGCGTTTCAAGCTTCAAGTGCGTACTAAGCTTCAAGAAAGAGACTCCCTCACCATAACAGGAATTGGCCTCCTTGGTGCAGTATTCGGCCACTCCCTCCCTCATGATTCCTACAGTGAACCCATGGCTCTCAGTCCCCAGCAGCTGCGGAGCACTGACCAAGGCGGCGGCTAGACCTGTAACGCAGTAGAGGGTGCTAAGAATCTCTGGACCCAGAAAGGCCTCCAATGGAAACTGTTGGAAGGAGTTGGCGGGGGACAGGGTTAATTGGAGATTGCAGGGGAGGCGTTCGCCCTGCAGAGGGCATAAAATAGGCCGATGATGATTATTATTATGATGATAATAATCTTGTATTAGTAAGTGAAATGTTTTTTGGTATCAGCCCAATTACCGTTAGAATCAAGGCGGCGCTAGCGTAGCCTGCAAAAAAACCGGTCCCATTGGTCCTATGGGAATGTCACGGGTTTGGCCAATAGCTGTTCATAATTTCACGCTCGTGTATTGGTGTGCACACCTAAACACGGTCGCCGGGCTGGTATTCCACATAACGTCATCTAAGATTGTAGTGTCGGCTCTAGGCCTTTTGCTGGTTCTTGATGCGAAGGCCGGCGATTTGTGCTTCTTCTGGGTTCTAGACGTCGATATAGTTGTCATCGCTCAAGTTGGGTAGCAGGAAGTCAAGCGTCGTTCCGAGTTCGTTCAGTAAACCAGCTAGAACGGCGTAGTTGCGGCGACGTCGATATAGTTGTAATCGCTGACGTTCGGCAACAGGCGTCAAGCGTTGTCACCGGGTTCGTTCCGTAAACCAGCTTGAACGGTGTTACTTGCATTGTCTCTTTCCCTACCGTGCTCTAAGCGAATATTACGTGGAGAAGGACGACATCCTTTGCGTTCGACGTCGACGTACATTGTTAACACGTCCGCATGGGTTTTGTTCAGGGGCTCTGTAAGGCCACGGTAAGGCGGTTTCCAGCAGGAATTCGACGCCTGATTTCGTCAGAAGAATCAAGGGCGCGGCAATGCCAGATAAGTTCTTTTTTTTTTGACAAAACGCCTTTAATGGGCACGCAAGCCAAGGGGATACAACTGACCAATACAGTTGACCAATTCCAAAGTGCTCAGATGGAGCCTTGCGCTTCAAGAATATGGCTTCCATGTCATCATCATCATCATCATCATCATCATCATCATCAGCCTGGTTACGCCCACTGCAAGGCAAAGGCCTCTCCCATACTTCTCCAACTACCCCGGTCATGTACTAATTGTGGCCACGTTGTCCCTGCAAACTTCTTGATCTCATCCACCCACCTAACTTTCTTCCGCCCACTGCTACGCTTCCCTTCCCTTGGAATCCAGCCCGTAACCCTTAATGACCATCGGTTATCCTCCCTTCTCATTACATGCCCTGCCCACGCCCATTCCTTTTGCTTCATTTCAACTAAGTGTCATTAACTCGCGTTTGTTCCCTCACCCAATCTGCTATTTTCTAATCCCTTAAAGTTACACCCATCATCTTCGTTCCATGGCTCGTTGCGTCGTCCTCAATTTAAGTAGAACCCTTTTCGTAAGCCTACAGGCTTCTGCCCCGTACGTGAGTACTGGTAAGACATAGCTGTTATACACCTTTCTCTTGAGGGATAATGACAACCTGCTGTTCATGATCTTCCATGTAGAGTACATTAAAGGGGTGGAGACATGAACATTTTTGTTCATGCGTTCTTTGATTCAAGCGTTGCATACTGCACGATGCACCTGCGGGATTCATATATACCCGATAAATAATTTAATAATAGCGTTATTATACCGACCGCTTTCGGTTTCGGTTTCTGGACTCTGGGTGATGCTATGACGTCGTAGGAGAGGAAACGCAGGAAAGCGTGGCCACGTGGGTCACAAAAAATAGTGACGTAAAACTATGCTGCGTCGTCTGCTTGTGCATACGCGTGCTCTGGCAGCAGAGGTAAACAACTGGCCACTCGAAATGCATGTCGCGATTACTATAATCATTGTAAAGAGCGTCAACAACGGTAAGAAAATATTACGGCTTGTGAGCGCCGGTGATTCATTCCGAAGCGCTGTCAGCTTTGGCTTTGATGTGCACCGGAGGAGGCCTAGCCATAGAATAAAAAACCCACATTAGAGAAGGGAAACTGTACCTTTCACAGTGGTACGAAAATAAGAAGCGGCAGCGCATGGAACATAGCGGGGGTCCCGACAGATGGCGCTACTTAAACAGGAAGCGGAAATGAATTGTTTTTTAAGTGCAATATCCAATATGGCCGCCTCAGGGGTAACACACTCTCAAGTTCAACAAATAGCCACAGAGGGCGAAAAAATTGACCGCGCGGCGCTGCTAACAAAACCAGCACAGTAGAATCACTTCGGGATGCTTACGTTAGTTCCAATATTTCCCGCTAGAGGCGCCGTAATAAGCGCGATTTTATTTTACAAGCTTTCTCTTACAATTACCGAAGTATCTTTATTACATAAAAAGAGGGCAAAATTATCTTTGCTAATTAGATATTGCACGATTTATTAGTAAGTTTATTGTTTTTTTGTCACTATAAATGCTAATAGCGTTCAGCATCATCGATCTTTCACGTGACCTCTGGCCTGGATTTAAAATTTTTACCGGTATTTTCGAGTGCGCGGCGGCACGGATTCATTCGTTCGTACACTTAGACTGGTTGCTTCTTTGTTGCTAGAACTAGTACATTGCGCTTCGATGTCTCGCGTTATTTAACTTGCGGTGAAGTGACGTGTTTGCAAGCGTACACGTAAGCCCGAAAGCTAGGTTTCGGTCGTGAGCCATTTGGAACACGGCTGCATCGAAACTGGAGCTGGATTCTGCTGCGGCTGACAACGGCAATAACGGTGTGTCGTTTAACACCGCGGCTTGAATCGTTATATAATATTCGACTCATTAACTCACAGGCAGTGACATGGTAACGAACTAGATCCTGCATTACATATGGGCAGTCAGGATCCTCCGTTGCTGTTTCCTAAATAAGCCTTTACTTGCGAGGCTGTCGTTATACAGACACAATCAAGTAAGAGAAAGCGATATCGGAACGCGCGTCGCATATGTACATATAAAACTGTTTTTCGAGTCCGCCCGCAACTTCTTTCGTCTACAAAACCCAATAATGCTTTTCTAAAATGAAGTGAAAGTGCATAATTTAATGTATTAAACAGTTGGCAAGCATTATAATTATTCACCCATATTTCGTACTTGTTGGTTCCAAATGTTCTTGCTGTTCAGTTTGGTTTACCTCCGGGCATTTATTCTTGCAGTAGTGAAGTGGTGCATCACGTTCGTGCAGAAATATAATGCATCAGTTCCAATAGATTCATTACTTTCATGCATTTGCTTGTGGAACCAGCAGTGTGATCTCTTCTAGTGTACAAATGAGCGCACAAATGTTCTCATTTGTGATTTTAATAATACTTCAGCTGTGGACATGCATTGTACTTAGGCCGACATCAATTTTACGGACAATAAGAATATTTATTTAACATGCTGCTTAAGCACCCTAGAACAGACAGTGTACATTTGCATGTGCTCTGTAGTCGCAAACCATTACAACATATATGTAACACCTTACTGCATTTCAGATTGCAAAATTATGGTTCTTCAATTTCTGATGCAGTCAAAATTTCTGTTTCAGACATGCAGTAATGAGGACGGCACCAGTATAAAGCAACACACTCCATGCACTAAACAGAAGCTGCTGCCTGCTACAACAAGGCCATTGTGTGGACTTTGGCTGCTACTACAAGGTAAACAACACCTTGTTCAGAAATAAATAATGCTTGACATATGCTGTATTGGCTTGCTAGTCTGAGATGCACGTCATTTGTTTGCAGCAGATATGAATGTTTTTTTTTTGAAATTTATGGTTCAGTATAATTGGTTCGAACATAAAAGAAAACACTGCATAGTTTGGCTAATCTGTGCTGTATCTCATGTGCCCCAATAGAGTCTATGCCAAGCACATCTTCATCACAGGAGCTCCCATCTACACCCACAGGAAGGGGCTGGAGCCAAATTTGCAAGGCTTTTACACAATGAACAAAGAAACGCAAACAGAAGAATTTGGATATCAAGTCTGCAGAGGACTGTGTCAAGACTGAAAAGAGCTTCAGCCACCATTCCACCAGCACGGACATTTGGCCGAATCATCCAGGTAACTCCATCCATCCGGGCAAAAAGGACTTTCTAGAAATTCTTCATGTTCAGATGCACCTGCAACTTCTGACGAAGCACCGACGACGCTGGCCAAAAGAGTTCCATCAGTTTGCCCTTAATCAGCTTCCTGGCCATGTCACTTCCATTTGTGCCAAGTGTAATTTTTTTCTATAAACGCAAGACCTTTTATTGCCCATTCTCGTTAGAGATCATTCATCCTCATCCAAACATAAAGGTCAACCGATTCTTCGCTGATACTTAACACCAGTCAATGTCTTGTAGCGTACCATATCTGTAGCAGGTTCTTCTAGTGTATATTGTCATGCAGAATTCCTCTTCTGAAATAACTGATGCAGTATCGGCATGTGTCTTGCATTAACCTACGCACCAAGTGCTATGCACCATTTTACTTTTCTTGATGTTTTTAGCCTTCAATGCTTGCAAGCAGAGTGGCTTCTCTCTTAAATGCAAGCTTTCTCATATTCCATATTCCTAGTATCGTTGATGATTGCTCTTCTTCCTCGATAGCCCGAGTCTTTGGACAAGGTGTCCCACTTGGTTGTGGTCGCCGTGTTACGTTTCTCGGATCTGGGGGCCTGGTCAGTTGCGTTGGTAGGCAGTCTCTCGAGGTAAGCATCTGCTCCTGCAGTCCGCACAGCAACATAGACTCCCAGCATACACGCACTGTAACTGGTGCTCTCCATTCGTTCTTTTCTGCTGCAGCCATGGGCAAATTGTGCTTGTGGCCTACCTCGGCCATGATTTGCTCAGAACGGAGACCAGCATATCTGCTTACATGGTTCGAAGTAATATGAAGTTGATAGCCACATGGGTGAAAAGGCCCGCAAAAGTGTCTGTCGAAGGTGATGCCCAAAGAACCGATTTGTCCGTATTATGACAAAGTGGGGCACCAAGTGCGAGCCACACGTTAGTGGTCCCCGAAGGAAAAGAAATGTGCAGGTTGGAAAGGAGTTCACGCTAAAATACCGGGTGTCTATGTCGCTGTGTTGGTTGCGGCAGCAGATGACTGCATCATCTGAATACTTCGCAATGAAAGTTGCTCATCTTAAACGGCAACTGTCGGTTAAAACAGGTGCGACGCTCTGTCCAATCTGTTTGTACTGTTGGTTGTCGCTCGTTACCAGAGCACCACGTGCGACGAAGGCAAGCATTATGCCTGTAGCTAGGCGGCTGAATGTACCGTAAGAGACCCGTGTACGTAACTGCTCACTGTTGCCATATGGTTCGTACCCAATGTATAATGTAGTGTCGTAACCCTATGCAGTGACTGATTGCTGTTTAATTTCGCTGTTATCTCACGTGGTTATGGTAGCCGTATTATGCTTCTCGAATGTAGCGGCCTGGTCAGTTGCATTGGGAAGCAGTCTCTCGAAGTAAGCATTCGCTCCTGCAGCCTGCACAGCGACATAGACTCCCAATTTTCATGCACCGTGATTCGTGCTCCCCGTTCACCCTTTCCTGCTGCAGCCGTGGGCAAATTGTGCCTCTGGCCTTTCGCGGCGGCGATTAGGCATCAACGGAGACCAGCATACTTGCTTACACAGTCCGATGCGTATGAAGTTGATAGCCACATGGTTGGAAAGGCCCGCAAAAGTAGCTGATGAAGGCGATGCCCACGAAAGCGGCTTGTCCTTATTGAGACAGTGTGAGTCACCAAGTGTGAGCCACACATTAGCGGTCTCCGAAAGAAAAGAAACGTGCAGGTTACGGCGGAACTTCATCTCCCGGTCCCATCGTGGGTGGCGCCACCGACTTGATCTTCGGGAGCCTTCGGTTTTAGCTCCCCAAGATCTCAGTCCCTCAGGACTCAAATAAAGTTCTTGTCATGTCATGCAGGTTGGAACGGAATGAACGGCTAAAATGCGGGGTAGTCCATGTCGCTGTGTAGGCTGCGGCAGCAGATGCCTGCGTCACTCGATTGCTTCGCAATGCAAGTTGCGCATTTTTAACAGCGACTGTCGCTGCAAACAGGTGGCATACTCTGTCCAATCTGTTTCCGTTGCTGGTTGTCGCTCGTTAACCTGACCACCACGTGCGATGAAGGCAAACACTACGCCTGTAGGTAGGTGGCTGAATGTACCAAGACCCGTGTATGTGAATGCTCACTGTTGCTGTATAATTCGTAGCGAATGTATAATGTATTTATTGTCTGAACCCTATGCGGTGATTGATCGCTGTTTAGTTTCACTGTTATCTCACTTGGTTACGGTCGCCGTGTTATGCTTCTTGGATGTGGCGGCCTGCTCAATTGCACTAGAAAGCAGTCTCTCGAAATAAGCATTTGCTCCTGCAGTCTGCATAGCAACATAGACCCCCAATTTACACCCACCGTGATTCGTGCTCCCCGTTCACACTTTCCTGCTGCAGCCATGGGCAAATTGTGCCTTTTGCCTTTCTCGGCCGCGATTAAGCCCGAACGGAGACCGGCATACGTGCTTACATGGTCCAACGTGTGTGAAGTTGGGTGCAAAGGCCCGCGAAAGTGGTTGATGAAGGTGATGCCCACGAAAGCGACTTGTCCATATTGAGACAATGTGGGACACCAAGTGTGAACCACACATTAGCGGCCCCCGAAAGAAAAGAAACGGGAAGGTTGGAAAAGAGTGAACGGCTAAAATGCGGGATAGGCCACGTCGCTGTGTAGGCTGCGACAGCAGATGCCTGCGTCACTCGATTGCTTCGCAATGCAAGTTGCTCATCTTTAACGGCGACTGTCGCTGCAAACAGGTGGGACACTCTGTCCAATCTGCTTGCACCGCTGGTTGTCGCTCGTTACGAGACCGCCATGTGCGACGACGATGGTGAGCCGTTTACGAGCTCGCGTCAATGATTACAGCGTATCTCGACATGCAAGTTTTATTTCTGCTATTGCACGAGAATGTACACTGCTTGTCTTCTGCCAATAAAGTCGCACGTTCTGTTCACTCACTTGTGGCTTGTTTGTATTGGCGTCAGTAGAGGCTCTTTGGTCTCCTGGCAATTAGAACGCACCAGCTACGCCGCAGCCAAGGGATTGACGCATGCCGCATAACCGGCAAGGCAAGCACGGCGCGTACCAGCGTACGCGACCGGCAAAAAGCGGCCATATTGGATTTTGCTCTAAAAAAGAAGTGCGCTTCCGCTTCCGGATTGAGCAGCGTCTTCTGGCGTCCACCTAAGTAAGTTCCATGCGCTGCCGCTGCTTATTTTCGAACCACTGCGGAATGTACAGTTTCCCTTCTCTAATTTGGTTCTTTATTCTATGGCCGCCTTCTGCGGGTGGCGTACGCTGGGTACGCATCGTGCTCGCCTTCCTGGCTTTGCGGCATGCCTCTGCTGCCGCATTTTAATTCCAAGGAGACTAAAGAGCCTCTACTGACGCCCATACAAACAAGCCACAAGTGAGTAAACAGGACGTGGGACTTTATTGGCAGAAGAAATGCAGTGCACCTTCGCGTTCAAGGGCAAAAATAAAATTTGCATATCGATTTAGGCTGAAACCATTAATGCGAACTCGTAAACTGCTCACTTTTGGCGTTGCGCATGACGGCCTGGTAATGGAGACAACGAGCAGTGCAAACAAGTTGGGTAGTTTCCCACCTGTTTACACCGGCCGTCGCCGCTGAACATTAGCAACTTGCATTACGAAGCAATCGAGTGACTCGGGCCGCGGCCAACACAGCGACATGGACTACCCGAAATTTTAGCCTGATCTCCTTTCCAACCTGCATGTTTCTTTTTGTTTTTTCGGGGGCCAATAATGTGTAACTCATACTTGGTGTCCCACTTTCTCAATATGAGCATCATCCCAGTACTGAATAGCGGACGCCTAACTCTGATCGCCCAAATAAACAGCCAGTTCTCCATAGCGCGAGTCACGTCGCAGACTCAATAATTCAATCATCTCGTATCCTCGCCGTCGCCCGAGATTGCCACTGAGCTTCGCGACCTGATCCTTCCATCCCCGGCGACAGACCTTTGCGACATCCTCACGAGTGAACTCGTCAAGGGCACGACAATGTCGGAAGAGCGACGACTGCAGCAGCTTCTCCAACAGAAGAGCTCGGAGATCACAAACCTTCGCAGCTCCCGCCTCGTTTTCAACAGCTCCTTGGAGCCAAGCCGAACGCCTTCAACCAAGGTTTGCTTCTAGAATTGTTCCCACAGCATTTGCCCACCTCCGTCCACATGGTTCTAGCGACCGCTAGCAGTTTGCCCGTGTCGCAGGTGGACCAACTTGCCGACAAACATTTCACCTTGGACCTATATGGCCGACAGGACACTATCGATCGCCTCAGGCGCATCTTCGTTGAAGACACACTCCTTCATTCGCCGGATAAACCAATTAGCCCAGAGCCAGGTGCTCCTCGCCAGTCATCAAACACACATAAACTCCTAACATCCCAACCCAAACTCCCTAAAGTATCGTTCCGGCTACCTGCACGGCTCCATCACTTGAGAGGGGCCTCCTGTAGCAGCGTCGACGTCGAGGACCATGAGCAGAACGGTGGCTGGCTAGGCGCGGGCCGTTGCCTAGGAAACGGAGGGGGCGCGTGGCGCAGATCAGGCGTGGCCGCTGGGGAGATTGATCCGTTGAGGCGAATGACCGTCAACTACTAGAGCCTTCTGTTCGGTAAAAATACACTTCTGCTTATTGTGGCTCATCGTAATCACTGATTTTGCACCCAACAGTATGTTTTGCTATTTGGTTCGTCGTAAGTATTCCTTGCAGGTTCATATATATTCCTTTTATTTTCATGCCCCATAAAGGCTCTTCCTGGTTCAAACATTGAATGCGTTGTTCTTAACAGGTTCTTAACAGGGGAGTCCTTAACATACAGTAACATCGGTGAGGTACAAAATGGCAATGCAAGCAATAAAATTAAAACTGTCGTAGTGGTTGCAGAAATATGATGTACTGTGAAACTACAGAATTGGTACTCGGGGAAATACAGAACAAGGGGGCAGACACTTACGATATAGTATACGTGCACTCAGTGCATAGATAATTTAGTAGCTCGGAACAGACGTTTATGGCTAGCATTTTTTTATTATAAAGGAGCCTGTGACAACCTAGACAGGGAATTGTTTTGGGATATTTTCAAGCACGAAGGCCTAAATGATGATTCGGTTGGGCTGCTACTAAAACTTGTATGGGAAGGCCGAAAAAGAAATGGTGCAAATTCACTCAGGACTGAAGCAGATTTCATCTCTTTGTTGTTGTTCACGCCTTTCGTTAAGGACCGGAAGACCTGTGGAAAACAGCGAATTAGGGTTTACCTGATCCTACATGCGTAACGGAAAAATTGTGTAACAGAATGTTTCCGCTCGACATAGTGCTGCTATGCGAACAACATAGTGCTACTAAAGGACAATGCAAGAACTTTACAGGCACTTGCCATTATCTGCGGCAAAGCAGTGACAAATCTAGGCCTGAAGTTTACCACAGAGAAATCAGGTGTTACGACCTTTCATGAAAAGAGTAATTACGCAGTGTCAATTCAACAGCAAGTTATACCCATATTGAAGCAATATGTATACGTCGGCTCATACGAAAACTAATGAATAACTTACTGAAGCACCTAAAAGATACTATAAAAATAAAGGTTAAACACATTGCATAAATAATGAAACATAAAGCACTTTAATACAAGCATAAAAAATATGAGGTGGTGCGTGGAATATAGTAATGATGCCAGCGCTAACGTTTGCCATTGTGTGCGTAGAATCTGATGTCTGGCTGCAGTCGACGAAAGACTGGCAGGCCGGTTGGGAGCCCACGGTGAAACCACGAAGATATTGGTTCAGCCACTTTTGAAGTGCCATGCAAAATCGGTGTTGAAGAAATGCTCTGGAACATGGCTTAAAATAAATGGGCGGCTAAAGTCCGCACGTAGCTGAAAAGCGTGGAAAGGAGGCCAAGAAAGTTGGCGACCAAGTAGAGTGTGACTGAAAGTTGAAAGCCATGAGTTAAGAGAGAAAACGAGAGAGCGAATTGGATGCTAAGAATGAAAACAAAAAAGACCATGGATATTCATAACAACGGGAAGAAAGAAATTGTAAGAGAAAACGCAGTACAAAGGGCATTGCCTTGCATTTTGAGGCTCGAGCTGGTTGCCTAGAAAAAAAGCATACCAACGCAAAATATTTGCAACAAGATGAAGCATGTGTATGCTGCAGCAAATATCCGGAGACCACTATCGCGTAGAATTTCCTTAATAAATACTAAAAAACAGTAATGGCCCAAGCACTGAGCCTTGTGGGACACCAGGCTCAACTGATTAGCTTGACGGGTGATATTTGAAAACGACATATTGCTGCCTATTGCAGAGATAAGCGTTCAGCCAAGTTACAAGTTGTCTGTTCTGTAGTATTTCTTCAAGCTTGAAAATTAATTTCTTATGCGAAACCTTGTCGAACCTCTATTCAAAGTCCATAAGAGTTGCATCACTTTGGCATCCTGTATTTGCTAAATCATGCTAAATATTTGCTAAATCATGCACAGTTTCCAAAAGCTGCGTGCAAGTTGAAAACCTTCTCCTGAATAAATGGTGGTATTCAGTTCGTACTATGTTTTTCAAGAAAGTCCAATATGTGGCTATGAATGACATGTTCGAGTAGTTTGCAAACTGTAGACGTTATTGAGATTGGTCTGTAATGAGCAATTCGTTTCTTCTGTCCCCTATTAAGAAGGGGTTTTAACCTGGCAAATCTCCTATCACTCAGTACTTGTCCTTCGAGCAATTACTTTGAAAATAAAACATTGAGGTACTTAGTGACTCATTCGGCATACTTTTTTCGAAAACGAATTCGATGTGTTGTCTGTTCCACAGAATTTGTTAATGCCAAGATTGAGCAGCATATTCAGAATACCCTGATTACTTATGACTACAACTATTGGTAGCACAGATATCAAAACTACGAAGAACACTATCATCGTACGTAAATACCAATTTAAAATGCTCAATAATGCATTATCAATGTTATTTTCCTCATCTACTAGTGCACCGGCTATATCAAACACTTCACATCCTTTACATTTGGGAAAGCTTGACCTACAAAATTTCTCATGTGACGCCGAAATAAGGTTGGGCAGTGATTTTCCATAATAGCACTGTTTCTCTTCGTCAATATCATTCTTTATGTGAGAAAAAAATAGCAGAGATAATTTCGTTCTGTGATATTTAGACTGAAATTTACTGTTTTCTCCTTTAATCTTTTTCATCTTCGTTTTAACTGTAGCGTCTCCCGAGAAATCAAGTATTATTTTATTGCTTCTTTTCAATTCTGCATGGGACGGAACGATCTATACATTCACTTATGACGCTTTTAAACATTGCTAAAGTATGTGTACAGCATCATCACCGTTCAAAAAATCTAAAAATTTATGCGACACTACATCTATAATAGAGACATCATCGATTCGAGAAAAGGCACGGAAGGTATACACCTTGCGTATCTAAGTTAGAGAAACGTTAGATAGGGTAAGTGACAGTGTGTGGTTTTCGGATATGCCAGGAATAATTTTGCAATTGTAATTAACAGTATTATTTCCACAAAGAAAAAATAAATCAAGAACCGACTTAAAGGTTTATCGCCTCTTATAAAGTTGTCTACAACTTGTAGCAAGTAAAATGTAAATACGGCATCCCACATGGCTCCTCCAGATTTATTGTTACGATCTCAAAGCCAAATAGTGGTCCAGTCCACATTTGGCAGGTTGAAATCACCGGCCAGGTCAACAAGATCACCAGTCCTGACATATATGCGCAGGTAAGGCCTTCTCGTACGCTAAGAGAAGAACCAGAGGGTCTATACATGGCTCCGATATAATCTTGTAACGATGGGCCTTACAAAACACACATTCAATATTAGGTGCTTCCGGCATGCTGATTGCGCGGATAGAATCCTTCACATTTAAGCACGCTCCACCATATTCGCCTTCGCGATCTGCCTGTACGCACTGTATTCTTTCGGCACAAATCCAGTGTCATAAATTGTGCAGTTCCACCAGGTTTCTGTGCAGATAGAAATATCTGGATTATAAGAAAATAACAGCGCCTCGAAGTCGGTCGACTTATTCACTATACTTCTACAATGTACGTTGAGTATCTCCAGTGACGGCCAGTCATATGTGCGGCGTCAGGGGCACGCTTTCTATTAAACTCATACAGACACCTCTAGATGTCATTCTACCCTAAAAAACACTCCGTCAATGCTTAGCTTATGAAATACAAGTTTTACCTTAGAGATTTGTTGTCTCTCATCAACTGAGTTTTCGCAGAGCTTTTGCGCACTTCCGGCAAACGTCCTAAAAAATGTTCGCATTCTCGCAGGCGAGTGTCTTTACACTTATGTGGATTTTCAGCGCTGAATCTTTCTCACGGTAGTCAGAAATGTTAAAATTACAGGTCTCGTCTTGTTTTCGCTTGACCACCTGATACAGGTGACCGTTCAATAACAGTTACAGCTTTGCGCAACTTTAGCTCCACTACCTTCTCTTTCACGCGCTTTCCTTGCTGCGCAGTGATCTAATTCTTAGATTTTTCTAATCCATAAACAATCAAATCATTTCTACGTCTTTTGTTTTCTAAATCCTCAACTTTATTAAACAGTGAAGCTAACTGATTGTTTAGCGGAGATACCATCGCCTACATTTCTTTCATTTTCGTTGGCACACAATCCACTAGCGAGGCCAACTCATTATCAATTCTAGACACAGGTGCTTCAATTTCTTTAAACTGCTTCGGCAAACCATTAAGATATCTGTCACTTCATGCCCACCAATCTATCTTGTATGTTACATTAAACATTTTTCTATATCCTCATGATAGTACCAATTTTCGACTACACAGAAAACACCTGAATAGAAGTTCCCCATCGCTAGGGCCAGCGTTAGGTTACTCGTCACCAGAAACCAACAAATCCTTTAACAAACAATTGCTACTTTTCAGAAAAAAATTCATGCACAGTGGGAAGAGCCCCAGCACTAAAAAACGATCATCACTACGGTAACAAGCAATGTGCTGGTATTAACAAACCTGTACTACGAAGAAAACGCTTTGATTCAGCCCTGTGCTTGTCGTGCTGCTGGCATGTCTTCTGGCACAGTACGGTTCCTTCCCTTCTTTTATAGCTGCATTCCGGTTCACGTGGAGATATGACATTAGTGGTTACGGGTCTCAATTAGGCGCAGCTGTGATGCTACAGATAGGAGGGACTTCGCTGATAACGCGTTGCCCACGGTCTCGCGTATCGCGCCTGTTTGAGCCTTTTGGTTGCATACGTGCAGCCGCCACATTGTAATTCGACGGTGCAAGATGGCTCCTGATCTAACCGCTTGCAACCTGTAGTACGAAGAAAACAATTTGATTCAGCGCTGTGTTCGTCGTGTTGCTGGCATGCCTTCTGGCGCAGTACGGTTCCTTTCCTACTTTTATCGCTGCATTTCTGTTCACGTGGAGATATGATATCAGTGGTTACGGGTCTAAATTAGGCGGAGCTGTGATTATACGATTATCGAAAACTGCACACGCACACTGCTTTGACCAAGAGGTCTCTTTTATCCAGGAATCCATGGATTAGTAACTCACTGTTAAATTCCATTTATAATTAGAGTAAAGATTATAATATAGCAAGAAAGTGTCAGCCTTTAAACCTACATAAAAGCCGCGCTTTCAGAAATATTCTGCAACGTTATCTTCTTTATTAAAGCGTGCTAAGCGCATTTATTACCAGGACTTTATTGTAAAGAACGCAAACAACCCGACGCGCTGCTGGAAAATATTGAAGAGCTTCTGAACAAAAAGTATTGCCGAGAGGCCACAATGTAAATAGAACAAAGCAACGAAATATATACATTACTAATGCTAATGCATTCAGTGACCATTATTACGCATCTAGGGACAAGCAGCAGCCGGCATGTCCTCGGTCTAGTCATCATTCGTTTTCTGCGCATTCGACGACTGCAGGTGAAGTTAGTCAGGTAACGACATTTTTGAAGTGTGCAAGCCCCGTCTTAGACTATAGTGATCCTTTTAAAGTAAAACTAATTTTGGATGAAGTATCGTCAGTTTTGGCACTCATCATTAAGAAATTGTTGTCTGCGAGGGTGTTTCCGAATTGTCTTAAAGCCAGTAGAATAGTACCTGTTTTCAACAAAGGTGACCAGACTTGAGTAGGCAATGACAGGCCAATTTGTATCCTTCCGTTTTCCGGCAAAGTGATGAAAAAAACTGAAGAAGTAAGGAAGCTATTGGCACAGGTGTAACTATGGAATATGCACTTATCGATCTGACAGACGCCTTCGACACTACAATCATACTACATACTAGTTGTTAAGCTCGAATCATTCGGCATATCTAGTCCTGCTCTAAAATTTATTAGGAACTACTTGAGTAACCGGTCCCAAATGGTGGCAGGTTAACGGCCATGTTTCATTTACATCTCTCAACGAGGTTAACGGCCCTCTCGTCTGTTGAGTGCTCGCTGCACTCTGATAAGTTTCAGAGATCAGGTCAAGCGACTCGCAGATTCTGGTTACCCGATGCGTACGCTGACCTCTGTCGTGGAGGGCTTAAGCAGCAAGTGCAAAAGCGCGTCGAATGGGAACAGTGACAATGCCAGAGCAAAGAAAGTTGCTGTGGTACTATACATTCATTGGGTTTCACCTAATCTCAGAAGAATGGCGGCGAAATCGGGGGTTGACGCGGTGTTCTCGGCCCCTGAGCGTCTACAGAAGCTATGCAAACAGGTTAATACCGAGAATAACAAAAGGCACGCATGTTCTACTCAATATCGCAAACAATTTGTGACCTGCACTGATAACGTTGTCTATGCCAATCCCCTTTCATGCGGAAGAACATATGTTGGTCAAACCGGCAGATGCATCAATGAGAGATTAAACGAGCATCGATATAACGTCACTAGGGTAATCTCGGGTCATTTGGGTATTCACTGCCGAGATTGTTCCGGCAAGCCCATGTTTGAAAGTACTTCCATTCCATATAGGGTTCATAGCAGGATGACGAGGGAGATTGTGGAGGCCTACGAGATTGCAAAATTAAAGGAAAAGTGCGTAAGCAAGCCTTCGGTGTCACTATCTGTAAATGAGATACGATTGCGCGGTTTATCTTTGTTACCATTGCTGTACATGTTTTCACCATGCCTTGCACACGTGTACGGTTCATCGAAATGCAACACAGAATGTTCTGTTTGCTGTCACGCTTGTTGCCACTCGTACGGTATATATTTATCGATCCGTGCGAAAATGAAATCTATAGTTGAAAGTGAAGCGCCGTGTCTATGTATCTGTTTCTACGTCCTCGTTCAGTCGCGCTTATACACTCTACCACTGATAATTTATCCATAGTTGTATATAGGCTGATCACGCGCAACATCTACATTGAATGTATTTATCCTTAAAACGTTAATAACAACCACGGTAACCAGCTTTTCCTGCGCAATAATCTCGCCTGTCGTAAAGACGGCAAGTTCACAACTTTCTCTGGCATAAGCAATTGTGTGGAATTCATTAGAAAAGAAATCATCCCACAACGTTGTTCGTACATTCTCCGTGCGCAGCAATATTTCGCCCAGGAATGAAACAATTCCTCGGAATTTTCAAATTAACTGTGAATATTTCTGTTTATTTACTGTATGCCTTTTTTTTGTATTAGTAATTGATATTTAATGATAATAAAACGAGTTTATTTCTCATGTCGGGTTAATTCCTCTTGTTAATATTTGCTATTCACCTTATTCACACACATCTATTTTCACGTTCAATAATTAGCATTACCATTACCTTCTGTATGCAATTTCTTGTGATAGATAATCAACTTACGTTATTATTGTTATTATTCCCATGTACGTACTTTCGGCGGTTTTTGTATAGCAACCCGATTTATATAATCATAGGAGGTCCTCCTAGCAGTTTTCTTTTTAAAACTCTGGGACCTCTTGCTGTAATACTCCTGCCCTGTAACTCGCACATGGCTGTTGCAATAAAGTTGGCTGGAATGCGCGCATTCCCATTCTGTGCAGCTACTTAGCACGTGCACTCGTTTGTTGTGCTAGCGTTGAAGCTGCATCGACATTCAAAAGCTTCAAAGCTTCCAGTATTGCTTATTTTCTGCCTCTGTCATACATGTTGTAATAATCTCCGCTGTGCTTTCATGAGAATACCCTCCACAGCCAAAAGACATCATGCGGCTAATTTCCGAGTATCAGAAGACGATTGGAAGACTTTGATGACAGCAGGTGATGACCGCCAGTACAGACGAACATATTGGCCGTGACGATAATATCATACAGCTGTTTAGTGAGATACTCACTAGATTCCATATTAGAGATGATGATCTCGGTGCGCGCCCAATCGTTTAGGCAGCTGGATCCGGACTTTTTGTCAACCGTACAAAAACCGTGCAGTCATCCATCTGATTCCTAGCATAAAAAAAGTACTATTTGTTTTCGGCATCCAATCACTCACGCTATGTTGCTGCCTTAATGCGGTGTTTACTACTTCCTTTTTAGGAGCAGTACAAGTAACAGGGTCACATTTATCATTACTAGAAAGTGCCGTTGTAAATTTATTGCCAAACATTTTTTTAACTGCACGAATAAACGGTGAGAGAGAAAGCACACAAGGACAGCCGCACTTTCTTGAAGTCTTGTTAGTGTTCTTTCATTATTTGGCTATGTCTATCACGGCTTGTGTCCATTGTTATGCCTATGTAAATGTTTATTGCCAGCATACAATTCAGTCTCGAGTATTGCCCATTACTTGCATTTTGCAATTTCTTCACATTTCCATGTGTTCCTTGCGTGTGCCATGTTCGAAAGCCAGAATTCGAAAGCTACGAAGAAGACAGGAGGCGAGCGCAGGCAGCAAAGAATGCTGGGCGCGCTTCATTGCGGGGCTCCTCGCCGTAAGCGTACGAAGCCAAGTGATCGTGCGTTGTCTGGCGGCTTCGTGTGGCCTTGGATAATAGACGGAACGAAGCGGAAGCTTTCCGTTTTCTTTGCGAAACTCTTGTTTGGCAGAGAAAACAAAAACAAATTAGAACGCAAATTAGAGCGCAAGAACAGAGCCGCATGCACCCACACATGCAATCACTCCCAAAAAGGGCTCTGCAGACAGGCGTCCATCACTTGGCTAACCCATATCGAACGAGCTTAACAACATTACCTGCGCGATGAAAGCTCACCTCCAAGTTTAACAAAAGACAGTAAAATGAACTTGGACCAGCTGAAGACTCAAACATTGACTGAAAACGATACAGCGTACCGCTAGAACTGCTTAGCACGACAACTATACTCGAGACAAGTGAGTATCGAAGGAAAGCAATACATTTACGTTTTTAACACTTATAGAACAATCGCGCAATGTGCAGCTCCTATCTGCAATAAGTCCAGCACGCAGCTTCGTTTTTTTCCTGGCGTTTGCATGTTGCCTGCTATGCCGGTGCCCTGCGGCCTTGTGAGGGCCGCTTCTCAAGCTGGCTCTTCACGATGAAATTTCCACGGCACGTGAAGCGCTCTATATGCTCTGGAAAAGGAGGAGCACTATTGTGGAGAGCGTAAGCAGCACGGCGTGAGCTGAGGGCAAGTTTGTGTTCATTTCACTCTGTGACACTGGCGCAACGAAAGCACACGTGCCAGCTCTCAGTACACACGCATCACCTTGGCGATATCTTGGACTGATGGGACATTGTCACAGCATCATCAATGCGTGGAGTAGCCTTTGCGTGGACGTTCTCCTGACAGCTTTCGTAACGCATTCTACTCGCGCTTGGACTGGATTAATTTTGGTTAGCTTTTCAGGTAGCTTTAGTTGATCTCAGCACTGGTTAGTGATTTTCGTCATTCTTCCTGACAGCCCATAAAGTCTCTTTTTTCGTCGCGCGGCACGGACACTAGAGGTGGTCAATCACTTTCGGGCATGACGCCGACAGGCGCGTCGATCATGTAGCAACCATGAAGAGCGCCAAACAATGGCTTATGTATTGTGCAGCCGTTGTTATTTATTTATATATTTTACCGTCATTGCTAGCACATTATAGAGGAGGAAGAATATCTTACGGACCAGAATCAGAAATATTGATGCAATAATAAAAGGTACAAGCAATTGACAAATGTATACACAAATGTAGAGCTGCAATGAAACGACAAACAAAAACGTAGCAGTATATATTCAGGATATAAAAGCAAACGAAACCCTTTTATGCAAGACAGCGATGAGCGTGGTCGGTGGCCATCGAATGAATTCCCACTGCTCGATTGCCGCCGCTGCTTACATACGCGTCACTGTATTAGGTTCCACGAATATCGTTCATTAGAGATTGTACAACGTCACTGTCGAAATGACTACAACATTCATAAATACAGAGGGGGGAACGTGCACGAGAGAAAGTACATCCATTGAAAACGATCTAATGTTGAAAAGCACGCCAGCTTCTTGTGCGTGTTACACTCTTGCACCCGAACCAAGTTCGGTCCATGATTTCTTGCCGTGCACTGTTTAACAATTGTCGTTGCTGTGGCGTAATAACTCTCAGCCGATATGCGTGGCGATAAAAAAAAAATAGAGAGTTTCAAGATTCCTCAACTGTTACTTGCCTATTACGATGCATTTTTTATCCATAAGCAACGTACGATTTCTTTTTTCGAGTGATAAAATCAAAGATGAAGAAGACCTTGCAAAATTTTAATAACAAATATGTGGGCTTTAACCATTTCCACTATCAACTTCAACTTTATTCATTCTTCTAGCATACACTAGAAACGTCCTCCTGGGCTAAAAGCTGCCATAAGCAGCTTCACTGGATCCAAAATTACTATCGTGGCAGATCAGCGCATGCCTACTTTAGTAAGTTTAATGGTAAGGTTCGAGTGTGGTGTGAGAAATTCTCGCGGGATAACAAACATATAAAGAACGAGACCAGGCCACAGTAATTTTGGTTAGCTTTTCAGATAGGTTTAGTTGAGCTGAGTACTAGTTAGTGACTTTCGTCATTCTTTCTGGCAGCCCATAAAGTCTCTTTATGACACAGACACTAGAGGTAGTCGATCACTTTCGGACATGAAGCCGACAGACGCGTCGATCATGTCGCAACCATGAAACCACGAAGAGTGCCAAAGAATGGTGTGTGTATTGTACAGCCCTTTTTATTTATTCATTTATTTATTCTATCTTCAGACTTAGCACTTTATAGAGGGGCATTTTACGGACTAAAATCAGAAATATTGATGCAATAATAAGTATGAACAACCGACAAATTTACACTAAAATGTAAGCTGCAATGAAACTGCGCAGAAAACATCTTTCTTTCGCTCAATTACCGGCGGGACGAATGAAAACCTGATGACACGTGCTATATTCTTGGGATCTCTTTACCGAAGGTCGCACAAGCACAGTTCGGAGTGCTTTCATGACACACGCTTTCCTCGAAAAGCGCTGGGTGCGGTCCAAAACATCGAACGGCGTCTTTCCTCGTGCGTCGCCTCCGGCGGTCCACGATGGGAGCCCGGCACTTCCGCGTGCGCCAGAATCGCGCGGAGACGTGCCCGCGCAGCTGCCCACTTTGACGATCGCTGCGCATGAAGACGGGCAACCACTCGGTGATGCGAGCTGCGCTGCAGCTTTGTTCGCAGCTCCAGAGCCAACTGTACTGAACCGACAGTGGAGCTCAACCGTTATTCTCAGCTGAACCAGAACCCATGTGTTATTTTTCCGCCATAATGGAACTGAACCCCACGGGGAAATTCTCGAAGAAACCGTTCCGAACGGGTACAACAAGCACTTCAGAAGAAAGCCCTCTGGGACATCAGCGGGGAAACATTTGACAAACAACTCAAAACCTCTCTCGCACTCAGTAAGCGAACCCACGCTGCAAGCAAGATTAAAATATATTACAGTAACCTCAGCCCAGTTCTGACAGACTTTGTGTTAATCATTTTTCTAAAACCAGGGCTCTTTGTGCGATGAGACATGCTGGCGCTTTACACGGCTGCTTGTACGACTTGCTGCAGCGAAGGGACACAAGTAACTTACCTTCAACTTCCTCTTTGTCTTATTTCAATAAGGCCCAAGAAAATCAATCTCCAAGATTTGATTAATTGTCCTTAGCCAATGACATTTTCCCACTACCTCTGTCAGGTAAATTTCATTCAATACTTCATTCAGCCAAGAGCAACAATGATGTCTTATGCAAAGTGTGCGTTGAGCCTTTTGGTGAGCGAAACACAATGGATGTATGTCCCCAAACGCTTGATATATTTCGAAATTTTTGTAAGAAAACCCTTGCAATGAAGCGTCACACCAAACTTCATGGAGGTCCGTTTACATTTGTGATGGCAAATTTAGTATTTTAGTGCTAGTTATTTTTTATCAGCCTGATGTTTGCTCCGCTCAAGGGTGCATGCTATATAATTAGCCAAGTAGCGGGGTGTCGCCTTCTGGGACGCATGTAGCGCTACTAAATAGAATTGCTGTACCAGGCTGCCAAAATGAAATATAACAAACAAAACTGTTCAAGATTTAACCGAAACTGAACCGGAACCTTACGATTTCTTTCACCCGAGAGCGATACGGAAAGGAGAAAATTAGCGGTTTTCGGTTCAGATTGCCCAACTTTCTAAAGCCTTTCATCCAAACATTGCCTGCACTTGCGGTTAGACTATTAATTAATTAAATAATGAGGTTTTACGTGCCAAAACCACTTTCTCATTATGAGGCGTGCCGTAGTGGGGGACACGGGAAATTTCGTCAACCTGGGGTTCGTTAACGTGCCCCTAAATCTAAGTACACGGGGGTTTTCGCATTTCGCCCCCATCGAAATGCGGCCGCCATGGCCGGGATTCGATTCCGTGACCTCGTGCATAGCAGCCCAACACTAGAGCCACTAAGCAACCATGGCGGGTGGATAGCAAGTCAGAAAACATGTTTGTTATAGCGAAACTAAAAAAAAAACACCTCATGAAGGACAACTATTCATGCGTGGTCGAAATAGAACGATCCCACAACCTTCGCATTTCGCGTGCGATGCTTTACCAATTGAGTTATCGCGGCGCCGTTTCCCCGTTTACTTTCATGGGTATTTATGTTTCCTTTTCGAACCCTGGCAGTGTTAGCCAGCGCCACCACTCGTAGACTTTGACGGCGGAAATGGAACATCCATACTGCCAGAGGCGTCACGAGAACGTGATCTTTTTGGGTGAAGGCAACCGGTCAATAAACCCACACATGCTATCTGAAATCAATGTTGCTGTATTGGAGACGCTCATTATGTATCGAACGAGAAGAAAGGTGGTTAACCGAAGGGCCAGATATTTATTTATCATAGCATAGGAAGCCAACAATTGGTTGTGGGATCATTCCCCCCCTGCGGCAAGTTGTTTGTTCATCGACATTCGTTTCTATTTTTTATTATTTCTTTATTTCAATCATTAAGCACAAGTAATTTCCCCTATGTTGTCCGTGGTGTCTGTTTGTTGGCTTCGTATTGTCACGTGGAGGGACGTGTGAAGAACACAGCAGCAATACTGTGAAAGACGAAACTAACTGAAAGACGAAAGCTAAAGGCGAACCTGTGCCGACAAAAACAGGCTACACTTAAAGAACGGCGACAACGGCGAACACAGTCGGCGATCGTCAAAATCTGATCAGCTGGTCAAGCGCGTCAGCTTTTATACATCAGTCGTGGAATGTTCCAGAGTAATTGCTGGGACCCGCGTGCCTTCCACAAAGTTCTACATTATTCGCGTCGCGCACACATGTAATCAGTTTACGCAACGTTCGGTCACAGACAGCCAATGAAACCATCGATAACATTCCAGAAACTTCCGATACACGCAGGTGCGTCCCGCGCTGTGCGATAACATTTGTTAGGCGGCGAAACGTCGTCGCCCGATAAAGATAGGAAAGAGCACGTGTCAATATCCCCCTCTTAAAAAAAAAAAAAAGCATCGACTCGATGCTGCAAACAAACGAAAGTGATAAAGAAAAACACCCGTATCAAAGAAACAACAAAACAAGGAAGTTCATCGTGCGTAAAAGGGTTTAAGACGCACCACGTGGACAACTTCAAGTCGTTCGCGGCGCCGCTGTGAATGCGAAATGCCGTCTGGCACGACCTCATAGTCCAATGCGCCAATACGTCGAATGACCTTGTAGGGTCCGAAATAGCGTCGAAGTAGTTTCTCACTGACTCCTCGTCGGCGTATCGGGGTCCAAACCCAAACACGGTCACCCGGCTGGTACTCGACGAAGCGTCGTCGGAGGTTGTAGCGTCGGCTGTCGGTACGCTGCTGGTTCCTGATCCAAAGGCGGGCGAGCTGTCGGGCTTCTTCGGCGCGCTGGACATAGCTAGCAACGTCAAGATTCTCCTCGTTAGTAACGTGGGGCAACGTGGCGTCGAGCGTCGTCGTCGGCTTCATGCTGTAAACCAGCGTAAACGCCGTGATCTGTGTTGTATCTTGCACCGCCGTGTTGTAAGCAAAGGTTACGTACGGCAGGACCGCGTCCCAAGTCTTGTGCTCGACGTCGACGTACATTGCTAACATGTCGGCGAGGGTCTTGTTCACGCGCTCCGTGGGACCATTCGCCTGCCGGTGGTAGGCAGCTGTCCTCCTGTGCCTTGTCTGGCTG
This sequence comes from Dermacentor andersoni, assembly GCF_023375885.2. Classification (NCBI taxonomy): domain Eukaryota; kingdom Metazoa; phylum Arthropoda; class Arachnida; order Ixodida; family Ixodidae; genus Dermacentor; species Dermacentor andersoni. The sequence goes on from NC_092817.1 coordinate 222,710,902, forward strand.
TATTGCAGAATGGCTTGGGTGAACTCTGCTGTAAAAGCCGTTCCTCTGTCGGTGATGAGGACTTCTGGAGCACCATGTCGCATGTTCTCGAAGAAAAATTTCGCCACTGAAGCTGCACTGCCTTTCGCTAGAGCTTTAGTTTCAGCGAAGCGGGTGAGATAGCCCATCGTCACGACGATCCACTTATTTCCGGAAGCTGGTGTCGGAAACGGTCCCAACAAGTCCATCCCAATCTGCTGAAAAGGTCGGTAAGGAGGCTTGATCGGCTGTAGTTCTCACGCTGGCCTTGTCGGTGGTGTCTTGCGTCGCTGACAGTCTCGGCATGTCTTGACGTAACGGGCGACATCGGTTGTTAGGCGCGGCCAGTAATACCTTTCTTGTATCCTCGATAGCGTCCGGGAGAAACCGAGGTGCCCAGCGGTCGGATCGTCATGTAGGGCGTGCAGTACTTCCGGACGCAGCGCCGACGGAACAACAAGAAGGTAGTTGGCGCGGACTGGTGAGAAGTTCTTCACGAGTAGGTTCTTTTGTGGCGTGAAGGAAGACAATCCGCGCTTAAATGCCCTAAGGACAACGTCAGTGTGCCCTTCCAAATACTCGACGAGGACCTTTAGCTCCGGGTCCCCTCGTTGTTGTTCGGCGAAGTCTTCCACGCTTATTGTTCCAAGGAAGGCGTCGTCATCCTCGCCATCTTGCAGCGGCGGGTCAATGGGGGCGCGTGATAGGCAATCGGCATCTGAGTGTTTTCATCCAGACTTGTATGTTACAGTGATGTCGTATTCTTGTAGTCTGAGGCTCCACCGCGCCAGCCGTCCTCAAGGGTCCTTGAAGTTAACTAGCCAACACAACGCGTGGTGGTCGCTGACGACTTTGAATGGCCTGCCATATAGGTTAGGGCGGAATTTTGCTGTAGCCCAAATGATGGCGAGGCATTCCTTTTCAGTCCTAAAATAATTGCCTTCCGCTTGTGACAGTGACCGGCTAGCATAAGATATGACCCGTTCATGGCTGTCATTCTTCTGGACTAGGACGGCACCGAGGCCTGGGCTACTGGCGTCAGTGTGGATTTCGGTATCGCCGTCTTCGTCAATATGTTCAAGTACCGGTGACGACTGCATGCGTCGTTATAGTTCTTGAAATGCGTCGGCCTGCGGTGTTTGCCACTTGAACTCGACATCAGATTTGGTTAGATGCGTTAGCGGCTCAGCGATGCGTGAAAAGTCCTTGACAAAGTGCCTGTAGTAGGCACACATGCCAAGGAATCTACGCACTGCCTTCTTGTCGGTGGCCTGCGGGAACTTTGCGATGGCAGCTGTTTTCTGTGGGTAGGGTCGCACTCCGCATTGGCCTAGGAGCACCCCGGACGTGGCCTAGGAAAAGCTCATCGTAAGCGAAGCGGCACTTTTCCGGCTTCAGAGTGAGCCCTCATGATTTCATGGCCTCTAATGCTGTCGCAAGCCGCCTAAGGTGGTCATAGAAATTTCCGGCGAAGACAACGAGGTCATCCAAATAAAGAAGACACGTCTGCCACTTCAATCCCGCTAACACCGTGTGCATGACGCGGTGAAACGTTGCAGGCGCCGAGCACAGCCCGAATGGCATGACCTTGAACTCGTAAAGGCTGTCTGGCGTGATGAAGGCGGTCTTTTCGCGATCTCTCTCGTCGACTTCTATTTGCCAGTAGCCATACTTGAGGTCCATCGAAGAGAAGTATTTAGCGTTGCAGAGCCGATCCAATGCGTGGAATGGAAGGGGGTATACGTCCTTCTTCGTGATTTTGTTCAGTTGACGATAATCGACGCAGAAACGTAGGGTTCCGTCCTTTTTCTTCACCAGGACAACAGAAGATGCCCACGGGCCTTTTGACAGCTGGATAATGCCGTCGCCGCATTTAGTCCACTTGTTGCCTAATAGCTTCACGTTCTCGCGTCGAAACTCGGTAAGGGCTCTGGCGGAGTGGTCGAGCGCACTCTTCAGTTATGATGCGATGCTTTGCAAGTGCTGTTTGTCGAATCCTGGATGACGTCGAAAAGCAGTCTTCGTATAGTCGGAGAAGACTTCTGAGCTGTTGCTGCTTGCTCATGAGAAGACTTGGCTTTACGTCGAAGTCTGGTTAGGGGACAATGGTCGTCGGGGTAGATGCGACAGGATCCGAGAGGACAAACGCACCGCTGGTTTCCTGAATTTGCTCGATGTATGCGATCGTCGTGCCCTTGTTGATGTGCTTGAACTCCTGGCTGAAGTTTGTCAGCAACACTTTCGTGTTTGCTCCGTGCAGTTGAGCGATCCCTCTTGCGACGCAAATTTCACGGTCGAGTAGTAGATGCTGGTCGCTTTCGATGACGCCCTCGACGTCAGCGGGTGTTTTGGTGCCGACGGAAATAACGATGCTGGAGTGCGGTGGGATGCTGACTTGATCTTCGAGCACACTCAAGGTGAGGTGACCACGAGAGCTCTCCGGTGGTATCGCTTGATCTTGCGACAGCGTTATCAATTTCGATTTCAGGTCCATGATTGCGCCGTGTTGGTTCAGGAAGTCCATGCCAAGAATGACGTCTCGTGAACACTGTTGGAGGATAAAGAAGGTGGCAGGGTAAGTCCGGTCATCAGCGGTAATTCTTGCCGTGCAGATTCCAGTCGGCGTAATGAGGTGTCCTCCAGCGGTCCGAATTTGGGGGCCCTCCCATGCAGTCTTAACCTTCAACTGGGCCGCGATGTGTCCACTCATGCCGGAGTAATCGGCCCCTGTGTCGACTAAGGCAGCGACTGCGTGGCCGTCGAGAAGCACGTCGAGGCCGGTGGTTCTTGGTCTTACGTTGCAGTTAGGTCTTGGCGTCGGATCACGGCTGTGTCGCGTTGACCTGTGGCTGGAGCGTCGCGTGGTCAGGTCGTCTTTCATCAGCGTGTTCTTTGCTGCCAGGCTTCGTCGGGACGGTGGTGTGTCGTCGTTGTTATGTCGTCGAGATAGTCTTTTCGGTGTCTTCGTCGGCAGCGGAGGATCTTCGTCAGTTCGACGAACAGCAACCGCACCTCCATCGGTTGCTGCTTTTAGTTTTCCGGATATGGGCTGACGGACCGGCCCCGGGCTCGTCCAGCGTATGGTTGCCGTTGCGGCGACAGGTAGCGGCCTGGTGACGGCGAACGGGACGGCCGTCGAGAGTTCCACTGAGCGGCGGCTAGGTAGTCGGCGATGTCACGTGGGCGCTCCCCAAGCTGTGGACGCGGCGCGTTGACGGCGAACCCTCTCATTCCCAAGTCGCGGTATGGGCATAGGCGATACACATGGCCGGCTTCTCCGCAGTGATAGCAGAGCGGGCGGTGGTCGGGGGCTCGCCAAATTTCCGTCTTCCTCGCGTAGGTGCGCTAGGCGACGGGTGGGTGTGCTGGCGGCGGCGGCGTAGGTCATCGCTCCTGGCTGGGGCTGCGGTAATTGAGGTTGCACCTCAGCAACTCTAAGCGATCGCTTAACCTCATCTTTCACAATGTCGGCGATCGAGGCCACTTGAGACTGCGGCGAAGGCAAGACCTTGCGCAGTTCTTTGCGCACAATGGCCCTGGTGGTCACTAGACGGTCGTCGGAACCCAGTCCTTGGATGGCGTACTGTGACCCGAGCACCTGGCGGTTATACTGCCGGGTGCGCATTTCCAGAGTTTTCTCGATCGTCGATGCCTCTGCAGAAAACTCAGCCATGGTCTTCGGCGGGTTACGAATAAGTCCAGCGCAAAGTTCTTGCTTGACGCCCCGCATCAGGAAACGGACTTTTTTCTCCTCCGACATTTCCCGGTCGGCGTGCCGGAAAAGACGGGCCATCTCCTCCGTGAAGATCGCGATCGCCTTATTTGGAAGCTGCACTCTGTTTTCTAGTAGAGTTTGGGCTCGCTCGTTTCGCACGACGCTTGTACATGTTTGCAAGAAGCCACTTCGGAACAGGTCCCACGTCGTTAAGGTGGCTTCTCGATTCTCGAAGCAGGTCCTGGCGGCGTCTTCCAGTGCGAAATAAACATCTCGCAGGTTGTCGTCGCTGTCCCAACTGTTAAATGTAGCGACCCTCTCATACGTCTCCAGCCAGCTTTCCGGGTCCTCAAATGTGGAACCGCGGAAGGTCGGTGGCTCCCTGGGCTGCTGCAGAACTATTGGGGCTGCTGCGGCTGCCATTGGGGATGTCTTCTTGGTCGTCTCTGGACGAACTTCGCTGGCGATCTTCTTGGTTGTGTCTGGTAGAATTCCGTGTTCCGGGGGCAGCTGCTGTAGCCGGCGGCTTGCTTGATGTTCCGGGACGAAGCTGGTATTGTCTTTGCGGTCCGGGATCGGATTACGACTTGTCGGGGGCGTCAGGTACATAAACGTAAAGCACCGCCACCAGATGTCACGTGGAGTGACGTGTGAAGAACACAGTAGCAATACTGTGAAAGACGAAAGTAACTTTTATTGGGTGAACCTGTGCCCATAAAAAGAGGCTACACTTAAAGAACGGCGACAACGGCGAACAGAGTCGGCGATCGTCAAAATCTGATCAGCGGGTCAAGCGCGTCTGCTTTTATACATCAGTCGTCGAATGTTCCAGAGTAATCGCTGGGACCCGCGTGCCTTCCACAAAGTTCTACATTATTCGCGTCGCGCACACATGTAATCAGGTTAGACAACATTCGGTCAGAGACAGCGGATGGAGCTATCGATAACATTCCAGAAACTTCTGATACACGCAGGCGCGTCCCGCGCTGTGCGATAGCATTTGTTAGGCGGCGAAACATGGTCGCCCGATAAAGATAGAGAAGTGCACGTGTCAGTATGATATTACTAATTAAAATCGTGCCCTATTGTATCATTGTAGCAACCATAGCATAAGTGACTGGTGTTGTCACGACATCCTGCTGGTGAACAGCCGGCAGCGCTTCCGCGACCTCTTCATGGATCACGTTACGGAGATGAGACGGCAAAGTTCTGGCAGACTCCTGAGTAACGGACACCAGAGATAGCTGTCGTGCGATTTCGCGGACAAAATCCTTGATTTGGGTTATCAAGGAGGCTTGTTTTTGGCCGGTGGTCAGGCTGCAGAGTGACGCCGCATTTGGTGTGGGATGTCGCCTTGTGAGAGCTCGCTGCTTGCGTAATTCATCATAGCTCTGGCACAAGTTGATGACGTCGCCAACAGTGCTCGGGTCCTTGGCCAGAAGCATCTGGAAAACGTCATCGTCAATTCCCTTCATGACGTGCTTGATCTTTTCCGCTTCCGTCATGGCAATGTTCACGCGCCTGCACAAATCTAGAACGTCTTCTATATAGCTGGTGAATGTCTCACCCGTGTCCTGTGCACGTCTACGCAAACCCTGCTTGGCTCGGATTTTCCTGACGGCGGGTCGGTCAAATACTTCTGTAATCGACGTCTAGAACGCCGACACACGTTCGCATATTCCTCTCGTGATTTCTGAACCAGAGACTGGCCACGCCCGCGAGGTAGAATGATACGTAAGCCAGTGTGTCCGAGTCATTCCATTTGTTATGAACGCTCACCCGTCGTAGGACGACAGCCATTCTTCAACGTCGTTGTCGTCGGTTCCGCCGAAGATGGGAGGCTCACGCTGGCGAATGGTGTCAGCGCAAGGGACGGGTGGCGATGGAAGAGTCTGCTGGTCGGCGTCCGGCATGGCAGAGGATAGCGTCCGAGAACGGAGTTCTAGGATGGTAGAATGGAGCGTTGCCCAGCACGCGTCCACCACTTATAAAGGCCATACTCAGTGGAGCCTTGGACTAGGGCACCAACCCTGTGATTGCAGTCAGAATCCATCAGAAGATGGAAGAGGCCGTCTGAAGCCGCGAAGATCTCTTTTCTAGAGCCCTATAAATGTTTTCCGATCCGATCCGAAGGAGATTTATTGGGGTTCGTAGCGACCGCCGGTTCTAGCATGCACCGAGCAGTTCCCGAGCTCGAGCCCCTGCCGCGCGCTTGATGCTGCCGATGCTGCTGACTCTGTGCGCACGTTGGTTATCTTCCTTACAATACATATATATTGAGGACATGTTTGAAAAATATGCCTTATTACAGTAATTAATATTTAAATTCAAATGTACTTTGGACGCTGTGGCCGTCCGAAGACCGGCCTTTATTGAAAGCAGATATATATATATATATATATATATATATATATATATATGTGTGTGTGTGGACGAACAGTAGGCGATACTGTACAAACGGTGTACACCAATCAAATACAGCTCTCAATTGGTGCTTGTATGATGTCCCCCGCGTTTTCTTATACAAAATAGCGCGTATGCAAGATGTAACATGCACGTGACTTTAAGACGTTGCCGCGTGGATCAAATATAGACGTTGAAGAGATGTTCGTCGTTCACAGGGTTGCGACCGCGCGCCGACTAGGTATTGTGTTAACGCGACAACATTTGCATGCCATCTGACTCACGGAATCACCAGACTATAATACACGCAAAGTACCTAAGACAGTAGGACACACAACTACTATAGTTGTTGCTTGCCCAAAGTATGGCTGTGAACGACAGGCATTGACCTCCGCGTTAGCCCCAATTAACAACAGGCTATTGATTGAAAAAGTGTTCAGTAGACCTAACCCGCCGTGGTTGCTTAGTGGCTATGGTGTTGGGCTGCTAAGCACGAGGTCGCGGGATCGAATCCCGGCCACGGCGGCCGCATTTCGATGGGGGCGAAATGCGAAAACACCCGTGTACTTAGATTTAGGTGCACGTTAAAGAACCCCAGGTGGACGAAATTTCCGGAGTCCCCCACTTCGGCGTGCCTCATAATCAGAAAGTGGTTTTGGCACGTAAAACCCCATAATTTAAATTTTCAGTAGACCTTGTTGGGCGAGCTGGTTTAGCATAACGACGATGCAAATGCGCATAAAAAACATGGACGATATCGGTGAAGACGATACACAGATAGCGCATCTTTAAACTTGGTTATTCAAAAATCCCGTTATCAGTTGCGTCACACCATGAAACGTATATAACGAACCTTCACTTCCTTCCCTTCATTGTGAAAGAGCTCCCGTAGTGTGGCCGAAAAGTCTTTTTTTTTTCGTTTTGCTTTCAATAATTGGTCTGCACTCGATATTTACCGCCACTAAAACATTAGGCATCTGTTTGATAGCAGACAGAAACATTCAACATTATTAGCGGTTTGTCCTGCAATAACACTCAATTGCTTGCATTCCAATCTCGTTGCGTCTTTTCCTTGGTGATATCCAATTGAATAGATTCCTGTTAGACGTTTCAAGCGTAATATAAGATGGAACCACCCCTGTTTCCTACTGAAGGTTATACAGCTAATGTCGTTTACAGAATACCCTTTGTTTCCCACTGACTTTCTATTTTCTTAGAAAATTATGCATAAATGACCCCTTTATATTGAAAAGAACCCTGCACCTCGTTTTAACAAAACACGTTGTCTATGTGTATTCTCTTGTGCTCACTTATTGAAGAATACTCGTTCGAATGAGAGCAAAAGCACTTGGTTTGCGAAACTCGCGAGTTCTGCGAATTTCATTGGAAAAATTGTGAACGAGATTGGTTTGCGCCAGGTAGGGGCCGTAACAAATTTGTCTCGGTGCAATGAAAAATAACACAGGGAAGCAAGAAGGCGACCACAGGAAGAGCGCCAGGGTGCCCTCACTCCTGGTCGAGCCATTGCAACCACCTCAACCATGCTAAATAAAACAGCGTACATTCAATGACTGTAGCATAAGCGCCGTAACTTGTGATTCGCTGATGATATTGCATATTGCCTTGCTTAGTAACTTAGGGGACGAATTTACAATAGGTAGCGAGGCACTGGAAATGGTAAGGGAACGCATCTACTTAGGGCAGGTAGTGACGGCGGATCCGGATTATGAGACGGAAATAATCAGAAGAATAAGAATGGGCTTGGGTGCGTTTGGCAGGCATTCTCAGATCATGAATAGCAGGTTGCCATTATCCCTCAAGAGAAAAGTGTATAATAGCTGTGTCTTACCAGTACTCACCTACGGGGCAGAAACCTGGAGGCTTACGAAAAGGGTTCTACCTAAATTGAGGAAGACGCAACGAGCTATGGAAAGAAGATTGATGGGTGTAACGTTAAGGGATGAGAAAAGAGCAGATTGGGTGAGGGAACAAACGCGAGAAATTGACATCTTAGTTAAAATCAAGAAAAGGGCATTGGCAGGACATGTAATGAGGAGGGAAGATAACCGATGTTCATTAAGGGTTACGGACTGGATTCCAAGGGAAGGGAAGCGTAGCAGGGGGCGGCAGAAAGTTAGGTGGGCGGATGAGATTAAGAAGTTTGCAGGGACGACATGGCCACAATTAGTACATGACCGGGGTTTTTGGAGAAGCATGGGAGAGGCCTTTGCACTGCAGTGGGCGTAACCAGGCTGATGATGATGATGATGAGTGCGAATATGGCCCATTTTTGAGTAGCCTTTAATAAATTCTGCCTGGTCCTTTGGTTGACAGAAGTCTAAGGTGTACCCGATTCTAGGTGCGATTACCTTAGTCCGTAAGCTGATCGGTCTATAATTTTTCAAGTTACTGCTCAAATTACGGTTCAAGTTCAGTTACACACACACACATATATATATATATATATATATATATATATATATATATATATATATATATATATATATATATATATATATATATATATATATATATATATATATATATATATATATATACGAATATACGGTATGAACGGTACGAACTAGGGGACAAGTCAAAGCATAGTCATCAGGCTCAAATGCAAGACCAACGATGAACCGCAAACGTCTTCGACTAAGCAGCTATCGGACGTCATCGATGAATACAATAGAACACCTCACGAAATTAATGGTTACATGCCTTCGTTCCTGAAGTATGGAATTCCATATTATCCAGCCATATAATCAGCGGGATGGAACTGTTGAGGAAGCAAAGAAAACTGCGGTTAAGAGCTCATCGCCTACCACAACAAGAGCAATGTAATCAATGACAGGAAGTTTCTCACGCTTGAGCTTCAAGTCGGTGACTCAGAACTTTACGGGACAACATGGCATCGCAACAACGGCAAGTTGAGTTCCTTCGTGGAAGGCTCTTACAATATTCTGCGCAAGGTATGACCAGGGAACTATGAGATCAACCGCTCAGTGATGGGTTTAGCGACATTGTCCATGTCAGCAAATTACGCCGTTTTGATGCGATATCGTTAAGGAGCTCGTGTTGCAGAAAATCCGACGTCAGTTTCCTGCGTCACAGGTCGCATCGGCAAATATGATTTCGAACCACACATACCGAGGCCGGTCACATGACGCAGGGAATTCAGTGAACTATTTCATTTCTCAAGCTAAAATACGTGGAATATTGTAGAGTACGACTTACACACAACCTACAGACATGATAGCTCTCGGATTGTAATTTGAATATATGGAGAAAACATAATTCTCTTACGCGAAAACTCAAACCCATTTTTCAGCGTTTCCACCATGCACACACCGGAGACGCACGCGCCATTTACGCACACCGGCGCGTAAATATCTCTGCCTCCACGGAGCATCGCGCCCGCTTCCTTGAAAGACTTCCATAAACGCGGCCCAGGCAAGAAGTCGCGTTTCGACCAGTAAGCCCGCCTTCGTTCATAGCGTTCGCCGCGAGCGTTTTCCGGTAAATGTTACGGTTACATATGCTGCAGTTGCCGGGAAGCGTGAAAAGCAGTCAGGGATCTTTGAATGCTATCGCGCTCCACTCTTAAAGACGAAGCTTAAGTGTCCTGCAAATTTTTTAGCACCTTCTGAACTGAGACTTTCTCGAAGGGAAGGGGAAGACGTGTGACGATTGAAGAGCGTGGTGGCTGGAGAAGCCGACGACGAAGAAGTGCGCATGCATTATATAATAAAAAGTATGGCGTCTCAGCCACGCCACGCCTCATGTTTCTGATATTCCATATATAAGACGATACGTGTATGTATGTATGTATGTATGTATGTATGTATGTATGTATGTATGTATGTATGTATGTATGTATGTATGTATGTATGTATGTATGTATGTATGTATGTATGTATGTATGTATGTATGTATGTATGTATGTATGTATGTATGTATGTATGTATGTATGTATGTATGAGACAGAGATGACCAAACTTTTGGAAGTTGTTTACTTAACGTCTTCGGCTGGTGCACGAGCCTTCGTCATAATACACTGCACTCTGAGCAGGTTGGTCGGGAGGCTAGTCGGGTTCCCCCCCCCCCCCCCCCCTGGAAAAACGAAATTTCCGCCTACAGTATGAAAATATCGACCGCAGCGCTTTGCCGCCGCGAACGCATGCTGTGGTGACGCACGCCTCTTACATCAACCAAATAGCTCGCAGGCTACTCTGACTGGTGAATTTTAAGCTGCTCATTGTCATGAGCATATTACTTGATGTATTTGTCCAAGCTAACTAGCTATAGCATTCTACATAAGCAGTATTTTCACCATCAGTGCTTAATTGTCGCGACAACGGTTTTAGATTCGACGGAACAACAATAGCACACAGACCTCATACGTGACGTTGTAAATGCGGAAGATAGCGCAGGTTTGTTTAAACGTACCAGGACTAATTTGATTTTGAGCCAGTCCTTCGATAACCGCTGCAGAACACGAGGAAAGGAGGCACAAAGCAGGCTGTGTCTGTAACAATCGCAGAGAGAATTCTACACTCCTTTGTTTTCGCGCAGCTGATGGAGCTCCTGTGGCATAACGGTTTCCTCTTTAGAATAGCAGCTTGGGCTTGTTGGTTTTCCATCCTGGTGTTAACAGCGCAAAACGTAGACGAGACACCAGACGAGAGGACGACAGCACAAGCGCTGACTTTCAACAACATTTATTTGAAATAAACACGGCTTCTTATACCAGTGCCTACACATGTCACAGACACGTGGTCGCACATCATGTGAAACAGGCACTTTTTCTTTTTTTGCACTCAAGATAGTGACTGTACGCGCAAAAGCTCAAGTTCTTTTTTTGTCAGTAACAAGGACAGCATGCTAACGCATTGATCACGAAGTCTGGTAATCTCGGCTGCCTCAATTATCTCCCGGACCAGCTAGTCATTGTGTTTCTTAAGCACTTCACAGCGTCTGAATTCTTCGTCAGAATTCAGACGCTGTGAAGTGATGAAGAAACACAATGACCAGCTGGTCTGAGAGATAATATGCAGATATGCCGATAACATGCAGAATAATATCACATATGCAGGCTTGTAGATCTTATTGATCTTATGGATGAGTGGTAAACGATCTCCTATTTCAAATGCTTACCATTGTATTTTTATTTTGCGTTAGAGTTGTTCGGGACTCTTTAGTATTTCTTTGGGGTCGCAGAAAGTTTCAGCAATTCATGGCACTGTTCAGAAACGTGTGCAATAGCCTTGATACTGGTGGCTGACTCACACGACATTTTTTTTTCTCACAAAGAAAACTTCCTCACTATCCATGCAGAACCTGCGCTGTTCATCTCTGCTGGCTTTTCTCTTAGCGTTGCCGAGTTTCTCTGTAAGCTTGCCCGATGGTAGCGGCGAATACAGAGAGCAGCGTCGCTTGTTGAAAATGCGGAATTGTGCATTTCTCGCAAGGGCGGCAGTCGCTGTTAGCAGGACGCCAAAGAGTTTGACGCGGCATACTTCGTTTAGCGGCTGCTCGCAAACACAGACTGAACGAACGCCTCCTACGAGAGAAGTTTTTTGAGAAATGTCGCGCTGGCCACCGGCAACACTGTAACAGCAGCTTCACACGTTAACAGATGTGAATGAATTCTGTGCTTTTACGTGCAAAACCACAATTTGATTATGAGGCATACCTTAGTGGGGAACTCAAGATTAATTTTGACCACCTGCAAATTCTAACGTGATGACAATGCATGGAACATGGGCGATTTCGCATTCCGCATCAATCAAAATGCGGACGTCGCAAAAAAATCAGTGTGTTTTGCAGAAAAGATAATCATCATCAGCAGCAGCCTACCAACAATTGCACTGCAGGATGAACGGCTCTCTCAGCGATTTCCATATACCGTTGACTTGAGCTAGCTGATTCCAACTTAAGCCTGCAAATTTCCTAATTTCTTCACCACGCCTGATTTCTTGGTGTCATCGATGGCGATTCCTTTCACTTGGCAAGCATTCTGTAAATCTAATGGCCCCCGGTTATCTGCTCTGCGCATTACGTGGCCGGCCGTGTTTTGATGCGTCAACTGGCTGACGAAAAAGCCTTCGTCCGGAGTATGTAGCATCCTAAATTGCCATTGGCTGCGACGCTACGGCACCAGCGCGTCAGTGGCGTGAGGGCATGCCCGCCACATCACCATAACTCTCGGAAGCATGTGTGGGTGACTTTCGATGTCAGATTCGGAGCACTTGCGGTAGTAGATTTTCGGCTCTATGCGGAGCAAGTCTGTTCCATTGGGAGATTCGGAATACCTCTCGTATCTTTCATTGGAGGATTGGGATCAGCTCCGCCGCTAGATCCACCCCACGGAGCAGCCCTCTCCGCGAAAATGGACGGAGTCGACCGGAAGTCGCTTGACCCAACTTACCGCTATGGTGCGCGCGCCCGTGAACGCGACTCGCGGTCTCGGAAGAAATGAGTGGTGCCTCGCATCAACTTGCGCTTTTACTCCTTGCGGGGAGCGATCTAGCTCAAGTTCCGAATCGACTCCAACGACGAATAAGTTCGCATTCAAGCAAGCTTTCGGCATCATGCTTCGGACCGAGAGACAAAATCTTGCGCGTTTCGTCGACGACGTCGGTCACCAGTATTCGGAATGCGGTCGCCAGTATTCGTCGGTCGCCAGTATTTTTGATAGTTAATCTTTGTAAATACTTCCCCAGATATTCTTTTATGCCTCCTGTACTAATTTATTACGCACTGCCTTCGTCAGTGCTGGGATCTCAACTGAATAAAATGCATTTTCAGAATTCGCGAAAGCCGTATAGAGAGGTTGATGGTACTTTGTCGCTTTCTCAGTAATTTTATTGATACAGTAGGTGTGATCCATTGTAGAATAAATACGTTTTCCTGAAGCGAGCCTGTTTTCTTGCCTGATTGAAGTAAAGTGTTGCCCTGCTTCTACTGGAAACTATCTTGGTGAATATCTTTCACAGTACTGAAAGCAACCGAATGGGCTTATAATTATTTGATTCTTTAATAACGTCTCCCTTATTACGGATGGCATAGTTACGGCATTCTTCCGACACTCTGGTACACTTGAAGTCGGGAACCATTGCGTATAAAGGGTCGCAAAATTTTAAAGAGTAATATCTCCTCCATCTTTAATTCAATTGACGGTTATTCCCTGTTCTCCTGCCGCTTTTCCGCGAGACATGTCTTGGAAGGCTCTTCTAATTTCATCGCTAGTTATAGAAGGAGCCTCCGTAACCTGTTAATCACTACTTCCAACGAAAGTTTCATGAGTGCTCTGGGTGTTGTACAGGTCAATGCAGAATTATTCTGCGGTTTTTACAGCATCATTGAAAGTGCTGATGACATTCACCTACTTATCTTTCACTGCATACACCTTGACCTGTCCTATGCCCAATGTTTCTTGTCACAGATTTCATGCTGCGGCCATCCTTTAACACTTCCTCAATTTTTCTGACTTTAGAATTTCGAATAGTGCTTTGGTTTTGTTTATCAGCTTTCATAGTCAAGTGAATTCTTTCTGGTCTCTTGAGTTAGACACTTTCATGATTTGTCGTTTCATGATTAGGTCTTTTGTTACTTGGGAGAGCGTTACGTTGCCTTTGTGCCAAACGTCCCACTTCAATTGCTACTTCTGAAATGTACCACTTGGGCAATCATGACCTCCACGTAATCCTCATTTTGCTGCTCTAACGCTACATATTTGTTCGTGAGCACCAGCCTGATTTCGTCTGCTTTCGGCCGAATGTGTCTACGTTGACTCATTTCTCCTTCACTAATCTTGCTCTCTCTTTAAATTGAGAGCAAACCTGGACCTCACTAACCTATGGACACTGCCCTTCACCATACCTAAGAATTCTACATCTGATTTATGATGGGATCCGAAGAGAGCATGAAATCTATTTTATGCTTGTTTCTTCATTAGGAATTTTCTAGGTCTACATCCTGTTACTGCGCTTTCGGAACAATCTATTGATTATACGGAGTCCATAACTTTCTGAGAATTCTACTAACATTTTTCGTCTACTATTCCTAGAATCGATCCCGTAGTGGTCAATCGATTGTTCCCCATCCTGCTTTTCCCCTACTTTTGCAGTGAATTCGTCCATGACTACTCTATACTGAACTTGCAGCTTTCTCACTGATAATTCAAAATCTTCATAAAACTGCTATATTTCTTCGTCATCATGACCGAAGGTTGGAGCGTAGGCTATTAGTACCTTCTTTATATCTCCTATTTAGCTTTATTATGATGACTGGTTGTTGTCCTAAGTATATTTGTGAATTAGAAATCCTACCCTGTATTCTCTCATCTGGAAGACCGCTAAAACAAAGAACGTGGCCGTTAGTTTGCACTGTAAATGCCTAACCGTTCTTAAGACTTCAACAAGGCAAATAATATATCGGTCAATGCCTTATATTACTTCAAAGAAGCCTGCTTATCTAACCTCGCTCGAGAGGGTTCACTTGTTAAACGTTTCTAGCTTGGTATCCAGTGGCGGCCTGTCCGTATCGAGAGATTCTTAGCACACTCTGCTACGCCGCAGGTCTGACCGCTGCCTTGGCCAGGTGTTCCGTAACCACTGAGGATTGAGGCGTGGGTTAATTTTAATAGTCATAAGGGACGTAGTAGCCGAATATTGCACCAGAGAGGCTAGTTCCTGTTCTGGTGAGGAAGTGTCTTTGTTGAAGCTTTAGCGAACTTCTTGGTGCGCAAGTTGGCAAGTTGGGCAAGTTGATTTGGCAAGAAGTAAAAATACGAAAGCTAGGAAAGTAATGGAGCATTTTATATCAGTCAGAAATGTAGCTTCAGTGTTACTGAAACGTCCTTATGATTGTATAAGTCAAAGAAAAAAATTCGTTGAAGGTTCTTATCTTAGCGCACTTGATACTTGAATGTCCTTATTGCGCAAACACTGATTGATAGGCTCGCTACAGCGCAGAACAAGACGAGGGCGAAAGAAGGTATAAAACGACCACACGGCGATCGTGGTCGTTTATACCTTTTTTTGTCTTCGTCTTGTGTTGCGCTGTAACGAACCTTACTATGAATCCCAACCAACTGGCCCAACTTGCCGTCTTGGCGCAGACACTGATTGAGGGTATATATGTGCCTGTCTTCTATAAAAATAAAGCAGTTTGGGTCCACTCTTTGTCCACGCTTGTGTGCTCTGTGTTGTTTTTTAGTGCCTTGATAATATGCATAATAAATTTGTTGAAGCTTATTGCGCCTTCCTAATTTGCATGTATATAGACTAGTAGTATAGCCCCG